>NW_024081013.1:0-102064 GCF_003009895.1 Hyaena hyaena
AATAAATCACTGTAAACAGACTCGCTCTTGCCAGGTCTTGTTTTAAGGAAGCAACCCGTAACTTCTCGATCAGGGTAAGTCCAATTCACAGCTATGTGACCTTCAAGGAAAGACTGAAGGGTGTCTGGGGAACTCTTTCTCTCTGGATATGAGCCTCCAGTATACATATGAGCCACGGTTTTCAGAGTCTTACATCCTAACAGAATATGTGGTGCCCCATGAGACACTGCTGCCTGTCATGGCCTGATGTCCATGTTCACTTGTTCAGTACAAGTGAATGGGCAGCGTAGCCCTGTGCCCACTTGAAAGTAGTCAGGAAACCATGGGCTCCACTGCTGCCATTCTCCTTTCTTAAAAGCCTAAGTTCTATATTATACACGGGCAGGTTGGTCCCATCACACATCTCTTCTTTTTGTGTCGTTGGTCCCCAAAGCAGCACAAGCTATCAAGCGGATTCAATGTAGTTGTGAAGCAGGTTCAAGAGTGGGTGCAAGCTAAAGCCTTTTAGGGACAGAGAGAAAGTTGGGAGACAGTAGAGGTCATTTCACTGGACGCCCATGGTTCCCTCTGCTCACTTTTGAGGAGGTAGGGTTTTACCATCCCCACTTTATAGAGAAGGCCACAAGAATTTAATGACCTACTTAAAGTCATTGGGGCAGGATGGGAATCGAGGCATCTGGTCCCCATAAAGGGAATAAAAACATTCATAAAATGTGGCAAGCACCTTACATAATATGTGGCAAGAATATTACAAGGGCAAGGATAGGCATAGCTTGTCTTCGATGACTGGATTCAGGGCTAGAGAAAGGGACATGAAGTCTGTAGAGCCTTCTAACACCTTCTGTTCAATCCCAAGGCTAAGGTATCAGTTCCTTCCCATGTTGGGGTTGAGGTTATCGTGTGGGGGTGGACCTGGGACACTGGGGATTTGGACAGAACACCAGTTGTCCCGTTCTTCAGGTGGGTCCTCCCTGATGCTCCCCCACAGTTTCCTATCCTCATCTCAGCCTTCTGACATCAGTGAAGTTTCACATTTGATGACTATTGGTCAGCAGGAAGGAGCATTGCTCAGTGACCATGCAGGCCATCATTCCTCTAGAAGGTGTGACATAGAACCAGAAAGAGACATGGCATTAACTTCTATTTAATATATTTACATGCTTTGATAGTATCTGAAATCATCTGTGAAACAGAACGGCAGGAATACTCTTATCTACGCCAACTACTGGGCTCGATTCTGTATCAGGTGGCACTTACAGCACAACAAAGTGCTACAAAACTCAGTGTCCTGAAACTATGACATATTTATTATTTCTCAGGATTTTGTATACTGACAGGATGTGCTTCTGTTCTTGGCTGGCTTGGCAGAAGCTGATGGTCTAGAATGGCCTCAATTTCATGTCTGTGTTCTCAGATGGGATCCCCAGGGCTCTCTCTACAAGCTTTTTCTTCTAGGAGTTTCTTCACACAGAGGCACAAAAGTTCCCAGAAACTAGCGGGGATGAACCCCGCTTTACAAGGGGCATGTTCTGCTTGCATGATAGCTGTTAATGTCCTTTTGGACAAAGAAAGTCACATGGCCCATCCCACAGTCAGATGGGAGGAGCTGCCCAAGGGCGTGGCTACAGGAAGGCACAATTAATTGGGGGTTCTTTCTTTCTTTCTTCCTTTTCTTTCTTTCTCTTTCTTTCTTTCTTTCTTTCTTTCTTTCTTTCTTTCTTTCTTTCTCTCTCTCTCTCTCTCTCTCTTTCTTTCTTTCTTTGCGCTGAGAGAGAGAGAGAGAGAGAGCGTTAGCAGGGGAGGGTCAGAGAGAGAAGTTACAGAATCCAAAGCAGGATCCAGGCTCTGAACTAGCTGCCAGCACAGAGCCCAATGCAGGGCTGGAATCCACGAACTGTGAGATCATGACCTGAGCCAAAGTCGGACACTTAACCAACTGAGCCACCCAGGTGCCCCTAATTGGGGGTCATTTCTGCAGCCATCTGTAACAAAGTACCCCAGATGTGCCATAAACCAGCAAAGCTTCATTTTCTTCTGTTGAATGAAATGTCAATAAGAATGAAATAGTATCTAAGCCAAGTTATTAGACTTAGTAGTAATATTTCATAAATATGATTTCAATGACATTTACCTGTGAAAGAAGATGCACTTGCAGCAAGACCACAGAATGTAAAATCTAAATACAGGGGCACCTGGGTGGCTCAGTCAGATAAGTGTCCGACTTTGGCTCAGGACATGACGGTTCATGGGTTTGAGCCCCACATCAGGCTCAAACCTGCATGGAGCCTGCTTGGGATTCTCTCTCTTCCCTCTCTCTCTGCCCTTCCACCACTTGAGCTGCTCTCTCTCTCTCTCTCAAGATAAATAAACTTTAAGAAAGAAAACGAAATACAAAGATCTGATTTGACTCATACTTTTAATTTCCTTCTATTTTATTCTCTAACCAAATCTCCTTCAGATTTCTTTCAGTTTTCTGCAAATATCTTTTTTTCCCCAGTACCTATGATGTATAAGGCATGGTGAAGATCCAAAGATTAGTAGAATATGTTGTCTTCCCCACTGGGAGAGATAGAGTCTCTACCCAGAGCACTGTAATATTTATCATAAGAGAGAAGGAAAACATCTCAAGAGTAGAGAGGCAGAGGAAAGTCCAAATGGAGTCAAGCTCAGGCTCGATGCATACCTCGTTGTTGTAACTTCATGAGATTCCTAACAATCTCCATCTAACTCCAACTTGGACATGTGCTGGGGACCTCCCATCAGGGCTCTGCCATCTTTGCTGGCTGCAGTGATAGGAGACTTCCAAGTGTTCCAGACCACTGGACAGAGGGTTGTCCTCTGAGATGGCTGGATGTGGGCCCCCACTGCAGCTTGTGGTCCCTCAGAAGCTGACAGTCTCTTGATTTTGTGTTCTTGTCTCAATGTGCCCTCCTTCAAAGCCTATAACTCTTTTATCTAATCTGGGAGTGGAATAAACCAGCTCTGTAAATGTGCGGCCAAATCTATCTGCCTCACACTTAAGCCAATGGCGATGGAACGTAATAATCAAGTAGTTTCCACCATCTATGCTACTATTTCGGCAGTGACCCTCTCCCAACAAGTCGTGGGTGACCCATGTCCAGCTGTCCTAGGGGAGAGGTTTCCAGGGCCCACCTGAAGGTCTTGGATGAGGGGGAGGAGGTAGAGGGGAGAGGCACCAAGTCATCCTTCTAGTATGATCCCACCCATCCCACAGAATCCACCAGAGTCTTGCATGCACTTGTCCTTTGTTCAGGTAGAAGGTGAATTGTGAGTTGGGCCTTGGGAGGGTTTCGAGAGGCAGGAAGGCACTGTAGATGGGGCAAAGGCACAGAGGTAGTCCCCCAGCACGAATTCTCTGGCAGCTTCTTCCCACCCCTTGGGAAGCAACATGGAGGCTCTTTGTCTACTAACTTCACTCTGGAGGTCGCAGCAGGGCTTTTAGGTATTTGAGCCTCGTCCCTCCGGTCTGTACAATCCATCTCCTTAATTAACAGCCATTCACGACTAAAGCCAATCTTGGGGCAATTCGTGCCACTGGAAGAGCAAAACCTTTGATCTTTGATCTTTGCTTGTCTCCTCCTAACCAAATCTCAGGCAGAAAGAAAAATAACAGCAAGCCTTGCTTCTCGATCCAGTGACCTTCAATGCCCCAGCAGAGTAGGGCCTGCAGCCCTGACATGACTCGGATTCTTGCTTCCTGCACTTCCCTTTCCTAACCAGAGCTGTTTAAGAGAACTCAGAGACAATGGGAGACGTAGATTCCTGACGGGGTCTCTACTAAATCTGTCAGGTATCATCTGCCGTCAGAAAACTGAACTGACTTCATTCCCACCCATAGAAACCTTCTCCTGTTTCTTGTAACCCAAAGAGGGAGAAATCTAAAACCACACTGCATAATTAAATAGTACAAATCTCTCTACATATGCCAGGCTAATGTCCTTTAAGCTGGCTCCTCTTTAACTTCCCCCAAATTACTCTATACATCGACACCCAACACCAAATGAGGAAACTTGGGGTGTTCCTTCCAATCTGATCTCCAACCAGGGAATGACGTAAGATCCCCACTCCCTTCCCCGGGGTGCCAGGGAAAACAACGTTCTGCTTGCTGACTGGCAAAAAACAAGCACCCCAGCAAGACAATACCACCAGTCCAGAAACCTACACACAGACGCTGTGCTTTCCACTCATAGTGATGGGTTTGGATTCTTCGGCCATCAAGGCTTGGGTTCTTGCACTTGCCCAGCTCAAAGCCAGTCTTCTTAGCAGGTGTATATATCAGGGTTGAACAGTCAGTCTTTGAGTATGGACACACACTGATACACAAAGCCCCTGCCTTCATTTTCTGCAGAAGAAACATTCCCCAACACTGCATCTCCTCTGCATGAGTGGCTTATGAGAGCTTTGCTAGGCAACAAGCTTTGATATCAAGACACTTTCCTTGCCTCTGTCCTGGGCACCTCTCTGTCTTCCAGGCTGATCTCCCTCATCCCACCCTCTATCTCTGCAGACGAAAGCATCATCCACCATGGGCTCTCCCTCTGTTCTATCTCGGTGGGGTTTGCCATTATGAACGTGGATTAGAGAGAGAGAGAGAGAGAGATCAGCAGTCACAAAATCCATGAGCAATAAATGTTAACATATGCCAATTTTTATTCAGAGCTGGCTGTGGGCCATGGCTGATGCTTAATATTTATTGAGTGCTCATAATGGATGAGGCCCCTCTGACCCTCTTGAGGAACAGCCCTCAGGAGGAATAGAAAATGCTTTCCTAAGGGAATAAGCCTCCCTCACTGTGAGACTCACAAGGGAATCTTAAAGCTAGAAGGGGTTTTATTACCATATTTCATCAAATTGAAGGTGCCTTTCAATATTACAGTCTTATATTGATGTGCCATTATTTCCTGGACCTAAGAAAGACAGACCCTTCCATTAATTGCAAAGTGCTATGGACTCAATGGTGCATCTAGATCTCAGAAATGTTAAAAAGTGACAAAACGTGCATCTTAGCCATCAAATAAATAGTTATTTATCTGGCTTTGTTCATGACTTGGACATGGAATCTCTTTGGTGCTGTGACACCGTTTGTTTTCTCCTTGAAGATTCTAGGACGGAGCACTCCCGTCCGCCCACAAATGATTGTTGTATTTGATCAACCTTATTCTCAACAAGTCCTTCTTGTTGCCTGGCAAGATCCTCCTTTACTTTAACTTACACTTGTTTGATTTTCCACTTAACCTGGATATAAGCTAGACTGCCCCTTCCTTATTTTAAATACAACCTTGTATTTGCTTAAAGACAAGAATCAAGCACCCCAATCTTTCCCCCTGTAAGTCAAACAATTTCAATTTCTTTTTTATGGAAGTATCACACACACACACACACACACACACACACATACGGGGCAAACCACAAACTTATAGCTTGATAATTTTTACAAAATGAATACGTCTGTAGAATCACCATCTGATTTTTAAAAACTGAGCCTCTGTTAGGCCTTGCCCTTTCATCCACCCCTAAGTTAATCATTCTGACTTCAGTCAGAACCAGAGATTTGTTGGGTCTGTTTTGAACTGTGTAGAAAGGGAAGCACTCAGTATATTATCCTTTGCATTTGGTTTCTTTGCTTAACATTATGCACACCATCTTGCCGTGGGCAGCAGTAGTTTGCTCCTTTTCATTTCTACAACATATTTAACCATTTCACTCTTGAGGGACATCTGAGTTGTTTCCCACTAATCCCCTTTACAAATAATGCTGTCATGGATATTCTTGTACACGTCTTCCAGGACACCGAGGCAGGCGTTACTGTTGGGGATATACATAATTAGTCATAGGGCATGCGTATGTGCAGCTTGAGTACTGAAAACTCAAGAGTTTTCCAAAGGACTGTGCTAGTTCATGGTCCTGCAATCAACGCATGAGCACCCCCACTGCTCCAAACCCTCACCAACACTGGGTCGTGTCGACTTCATTTCTGCCGTGCTGGTAGGTGATATCTCATTGCACTTTTATTTTTTTTTTTTAAGATTTTTTTAAATTTTTTTTTAATGTTTTATTTATTTCTAGGAGAGAGAGAGAGAGACAGCGTAAGCCCGGGAGGGTCAGAGAGAGAGGGAGTCACAGACTGAAACAGGCTCCAGGCTCTGAGCTGGCAGTCAGCACAGAGCCCGACGCGGGGCTTGAACCCATGAACCGTGAGATCATGACCTAAGAGAAAGTCGGATGCTTAACCGACTAAGCCACCCAGGCGCCCCTCTCATTGCACTTTTAATTTGCATCTCCCTGATGATTCATGACCCTGAGAACGTTTTCATGGTTTTTGGCCATTGGGTATTCTCTTTTGTGAAGGATCTTTTCAAGTCTTTGGCCCTTTTAAAAATTGGATTGTGAGGCACCTAGATGGCTCTGTCGATTAGGCATCTGACTCTTGGTTTCAGCTCAGATCATGATTTCATGGTTTGTGGGTTCGGGTCCTGCAGCGAGCTCTGTGCTAACAGCTCAGAGCCTGGAGTGTCCTTTGGATTCTGTGTCTCCCTCTCTCTGCACCCCCCTCTCAAAAATAGATAAAACATTAACAATTTTTAATAAAATAAAATAAAAATTGCATTGCTTTCCCTTATTGAATTTATAGAAATTTTTATGTATTGAATACTGATTACAAATCCTTTGTTAGATCTATCGATCTATCACAGTTATCTTCCGTCACCCTGTGGCTTGCCTTTTTATTATCTTACACATTGTCTTCTGAAGAGACACATTCTTCAATTTTAATTTAATTTAAAAATAATCCAATGGCACAATCTTCTCCTTTATAGTTAGCATTTTATGTTTTACCTACCCCACCATCAGAAAAATATTTTCTCCCGTCATCTTCTAAAGCCTACCTGCCTTGTCTGTTACATTTAGGTAAAACACTTCACAATCCACCTGGAACTGAATTTGTCCACTTCCTCACACCATTGCTCTAGCCTCTTTGACCCTCCTCAGGTGACTGAGGGATTATATCTGAGCTCCACATTCTGTCCTTTTACCAATTCTAAGCTGTCTTAATTACTTTAGCTTTATTGCTTTAATTAATAAAAAAATTAAACCACATTAAAAATTTATGTTCTAAAATTGTCACCCATGTGATTCATCCCCAGAACAGTATCTTGATCAAAAGAACACAGTCCACTGAGACTAAAGGAATTTTAAAATAATGCAACAACATTATTTGTATTTCTGGAACACCTTCCTCCTCCCCAACGCAGGCCACTCTCCTTTTTCCTATTAGAGAAGTCAGAGAAGATAGAAGACCCTCCCTGGAGGAAGGGGGCGGGGGGGGGGGGCAGAAGGCAGACAAATTCAGCGAATCTGTAGTCTTCTGACTGGTTGTGGGGGAGGAAAAGCTAGAGAGACTCACTGTTAATCATTTGTTTTAATTTTCTTTGGTTTTAAACTTATAGAAGCTATATAAATATTTTATAAATTTCAGTAAATGAAAGGAGGAGAATAATCTATATTCCCAGTGAAATCAACAATTACAAATCCTTTCCAGTTTTCTAGGGAAGTAATTGACATACATCACAGTGTAAGTTTAACGTCTATGCCATAGTGACTTGATTTACATACACTATGAAATGATCACCACAACAGGTTCAGCTAACATCCATCTTCTCATATAGATACAATAAAAATAAATGAAAGAAAAAAAAAAGTTTTCTGTGTAATGAGAACTCTTAGGATTTACCCGCTCCTTATACACCATCTTGCCGGGGTAATGTTAGCCATAATCACCCCGTACATTACATCACTAGAACTTATTTATCTTGCAACTGGAAGTTTGTACTTTTTGACCCCCTTCCTCCAGTGCCCCCATCCCCGACCCACACCCCCACCTTTGGTACCTGCAAGTCTGATCTCCTCTTCTCTGAGTTTGGTGGTGGCTGTTGTTTTATTCCACATACAAATAAGATGGTACAGTATTTGTCTTTCTCTGTCAAGGTCCATCCATGTCAAGGTCACAAACAACAATTATAAATTTAATGATCCCTGTCTGGTCTTTATTTCATGTGTTTAATTAGCCATTGCTTTTTTAAAAAGTTCTGTTAATATTTTGAGAGAGAGAGAGAAACAGAGACAGAACGTGAGCAAGGGAGAGGCAGACACGGGGCTCGAACTCACGGACTGCGAGATCATTACCTGAGCCCAAGCCAGATGCTTAACTGACTGAGCCCACCATGTGTCCCTTAGTCATTGCTTTTTAATTTGACCTAGGCATTCTGCTTACTATTTATTGAGTGCCCATAATGAATGAGACCCCTTCCCACCTTCTTGTGGAACAGCCCTTAGCAGGGATGGAAAATACTTTGCATGTTTGACACTATCGCAACCCATTCATAACTTCCATTGTAAATTACCAAAATTTACACAATCTTTTCCCTACTCTCAAGGTTGCTTCTGATTCTTCTTAGAATAGATAATACTACAATGGACATCTTCAAGTATATGGTTGTTTCCTTTCTGTTAAATGACGTCTTCCCAGATGGCTTTACTACTTTATGTGACTACAGGCAATGTTCAGTGTTACCATACATGTTGTGAATTAATTTACATTTTAATGGGGTGGAATATTTTTCTATGTATATTTTTTAGCTACATCTCCTTTTTTGCCCCTTGTGTATTGATCTAGTGAGGTCTTAATATGTTCCTTTTCCACTTGTGTGACATCTCTGGATGACAAAAACAGTAGCTGTCTTGGGTTTAAACTTGTGCTCCTTCAGGTCAGGGACGGCATGGACGTTATCTACGTATGTTCGGTGCTTGGCACACTACAGGCACACAGCATGTGCTCAATCAATATTTGCTGAGTGAAGGAAGTCATATTTGTTTCAAGCATTCTTCCCAATCTATTGTTGCCATCTGTGCTGTGTGCATGGAAGGAATTAATAAATGTTGATTGTTTATTATGATAATGATGACATATGGTGTATTTCTTTTTAGTGGCATCTGTCATGAATAAGAGTCCCCAATTTAGTTATTTCAGTATGGCAATCTTAAGGATTGTTTTTCCTGAGACCATTTCACTCATTCTTGATATTAATAAAAATTCCTCCCTATGATTAATGTAGTAAAAACAGGAAAATCTAGAGATAATTCTCTGACTTCACTTTAACTCCTCAAGACCCATTTATTCACACTCCACAATTACTGTGCACTTCAGTGACATTGAACTACCTACAGTCCTCTGAATGAGCTACGCTCTTGATTCTTGGTCTTGAATGTGCTGTTCTCCACCATCTCTGCCACCCTGTCCCATCTCCATCCCCTAACTGGCTTTTATGCTCAGTTTCTTAAGATTCCCAGTTTGGAAAACACCTATCTCTGTTCCATGGGCTCATTGGGGTGTTTCTCCCCATTTCCTCCTAGAACCCACAAACTTCACTCTGTGATACTATAGGGACCATTATGGTTCATTCTTATACTCACTGCAGGATTGTGTCTGGTTCATTCTTATAGGAGTTAAAGTAAAATCCTTCCCAGGTCGCCCTGGAACCCACACTGTCCCTGGGACATAGTAGCCATTGGATTCATTGTTGAGTGAACGAAAACCATTGACATAAACTCCATGGATATCAACTTTCTCTAGATCAGCTGATGAATGATTTTTTGAGGCTTAGAAAGGAGACCCAGAGTCTACGGCCATACCACCCTGAACGCGCCCGATCTCGTCTGATCTCGGAAGCTAAGCAGGGTCGGGCCTGGTTAGTACTTGGATGGGAGAAAGGAGACCCAGAGCCTACTTTCCACTTTGTATGGGAAAAAAATCCAGATTTCTCTTTCTGTTAGTGTTGTTTTTTTAAATCTGAACCCTCTATAACAGTGGTTTACAGCTGGGGCCATCTTACCCCTAGGGGAAAGTTGTCAATGTCTGGGGACATTTCTAGTGTTCATACTTGGAGGAGGAGGTGCTGTTGACATCTGGTAGGCAGAGGCCAGGGATCAGCTAGCCTCCTACAAGGCCAGGATGGCCCCCACCACAAAGAATTATCTGCCGCAACGTCAGTAGCGCCGAGGCTGGCAAATCCTACTCTAAGAAGTCCTTCCCAATGACTTCAGCACCCCAATCTGCCACCACTCAGCAGTCTCCATTTCCCCGAAGCCTGAGTGACAGAGAGAACGTCACTAGAGGTGGCCAGAAGGCCCTGGCATGCAGCTACGGTCCCTGGCACGCAGCTACGGTCCCTGGCACCGACGGTGTTAACCACACTCTGGTGGGAAAGGTGCACACACTCCCATTATGCAAAGAAACCTCAATAACCCTTCAGATAGCTACCTGACATGAAATTATTTAATTTACATGTGCAAGCACATATTTTCATACGCACTTATCACTGCCACAAATTAAGTAGCAATATTGGAAAGGCTCACATGAAATATTAATAACATAATCTGATTTCACAATTCACCACGCAATTGTCCTCCATGGGAGCACAGGAGTTAAAGCCAACAGCACAGCTCAAGGCCTCGGGCCCCATCCCTGCCTGACCAGCAACTTCAAGGGCTGCCGGGGGGGGGGGGCTCACAGCTGGATGTCACCGCAGACCTCAGAGTAATGCTTTTAAAACCCAAGTCAAAGCATGCCCTCCCCTACTTAAAACCTCCCGTGAGCTCCTGCCATCCACTTAAATCACCCTTCCCCATCTACGATACCATGTCCCACTATCCCCTCGTTCATCAGCTCCTGATTGGCCTCAGTGATGTTCTTGAACACTCTATGCATGTCCCAGACTCAGGACTTCATCTTTCCCCAAATTTCTTTCCTTCATGTCTCTCAAGTGTCCCTTTATCCCATTAAGTCTTCTCTGACCACCTGCCTATACAAGATAGTTCACCTCCATTCTTCTCTACCACCACCTTATGTGTCTTCACAGAGCACACTGGGAAATTTTCTCTCTTTGTCTATCTCCCCAAGTAGGACAAGACCTTCCTGTGGCAAGGTCTTTAACTGTGCATGGCTATAGTCCCAGCCCCTAACCTGGTTTCTAAAACAGTGTTTATCTAATAAATGTTTGTTGAACTAATAACTCCATTATTGCACTTTGCATAACACAAAGAGGTGAGGAAGTTCCCTGGTCAGTTCAGCAAGTAGGTATTAAAATCTTACTAGGTGTTTCCAGCACAAGCCCTGGAGGATGATTACAAGGTAATAAAGCTGGGTCCTTTTTTGTTTTCCATTCAGAATTCTCACCAGGAACTGCCTCCGGCTAACCTAGGCCAACGGCATTTGGGGAGCTCACAGAATTGCTCAGCCGACGGAGAACATGGAATGGCAGGAACTAAGTGAGCTCCTGGGGACTAAACAGCAGAAAGAGTCGGAAATGGTTTTATAACTAGACACACATCAAGATAAGAACTTCGAGCCACGTGACCTGTGATGGTTTCTCTTCTCCTTATGTTTCTCATTCCGGGGCCAAAGTTTTAGGAAAGACAATCTGGTGGGTCCCCTTAGGGATTTATGCTAAAAGTGTGCAGCAGGAAGAGGAAGAGTCTGGCAGGAAATCTGCCATTAGAGACAACTTGAGTTTTCATGGTGGGGAACAGGCATCCACAGCTATTCCCAGCAAGGCTGAGTGCAATGGGTTCAGGCCACCCCAAGAAAGAACATGGCACCCTGCTAAGAGACAGAAAGGGGCCTTGGGCAGCCAAAGATGGACAAACACTTACACTGACTTTGCCCTAAAGGAGCTTACAGTTATCTATTGTTCAATCACAGGTGACAGATGCATCAAGGTCAGTGGCCCAATGGCCATGCTGATGCAGAGAGGGCTCCAGGGTCTCCCAGGAGGGTGCCCAATGGGACCCTAGAGTCTCCCACCCACACTCTTCCTTACTGGAAGTAAAGAGATTATATCTAAACAGACACTGGTCTATCCTTTCCCGTGGGGCCTCAGGGCCTAGCCTTCTAGAGCAAGCATTCAGGAAATGTCTCCAGAGCCCTTGAGCCAGACCAGAACTTCCTAATGCATGTTCCACAGGACACTAGTCTTGCAAGATGCTCACCATGCATGGAAAGGGCAAGCAGGTTTCCAGAGCGTGCACAGACATGACTTTGGCAACCAGGGGCTCTCAAAGCCCTCACTAAAGAAAACAGCTCACCTTAGTAACCTAATGTTTCCCAAGTGAACTTGACCCAGGGGTGGTTTTATAAACTATAACAAGTATCTAGCATCTACTTAACTGGTAACCAATAACACTTGGGAAACTTGACCCAGAATACGATGGTCTTTTAGGCTGTCTCCCCTACCACCCATCTCACATATAATTGGTTCCAACATATTCTGAGAAATAAGAGAATCTGAGAGGGCAGGAGTGGGGGGCTGGGGGTGGGGAAGCAGTATTGGACAGAGCCAGCACACATTCTTTTTCAGTGGGCTAACCCTGTCCAGACAATTCTTTAATTTCTCTGAATGTATCAAGGACTCAAAATGAAGTAGAGTGGGCAAAGTAGACTTAACTTGAGGATAGCAATTCAATCACTTAATTTCTTTACACTGTTGGCCAGCATTTTTATTGCAATCTTTAATTCCTACACTGGATGAGTTTCCCTCAACCTCCCTGTCTGTCCCGGACCCCCTACCCCGCACCTCGCTCAGGCCAATCCTGCTGACAGCATCTGCCTCCCAGCAGCCCTAGCTGTCGCAGAGAGGAGGGAGGGAAAGAGGTCACCTGGCTGGCTGAATTGCTGGCTGAGGCAGCTTCTGAGAAGCTCAGGGGTGTGGCTGCTTGGGGGTGAGTTCAGGAACTGATGAGCCCCCTCCCTTGCCTCGCCTGGGAAAGGCTCATTACCATGATAATAAAACCTTATCCTGGCTTTAGATATGTTCTTCCAACTTAAGAAAGGATTACTGCATCTTTGATATCACAATTAAAATGGATCAGTAGGAAGAAATAATGATTGATCCTTGAACTATTGTGCTGATCTGTTAAAAGCGCTAAAATACGCCTTGAGTGGAAACACTGAATCACAGGGATCAATAAATGAGCTATATTGGTGGCACTGCAGGCTTCGCAGGTAGGCAGGTGCTGGTAATTAGGGGCTGCCTTTATAACCACTTCCCCAGGAGTAAGTAACCTTGATTTGTAAGTCAAGGTGTAATTGTCCTTGGGGTTGTCAACACCTCCAAACTTTTCTCTGTCTGCAAGGACATTTCCATCCAGCAAGCCATCTTGGCTGCCATGACTAAGGTTTTATTATCATGGTAATGAGCCTTTCCCAGGCAGGCAGAGAAAGAGAGAAAGAAAGACAGAAAGAAAGAGAGAGAGAGAGAGAGAGAGAGAGAGAGAGAGAGGAAAGAAGAGAGAAAAGAGGGAAGGAGGAGGGGGAGGGGGGGAGGGGAGGNAGAAAGGAAGGAAGAAAGGAGGTGAGGCAAGGGGTAGAGAAATCACTCCTAGCCTGGCAGTTATAGGCAAGAAGGGGGAAGTCAAATAAATAGGCTCAGGCCATGTACTCTAATTATCTCTTGGGACCCCCAGCAAAGAGAAAGCTCAGATCGCAGCTGCTTGGCAGAGCATGATTTCACATCACCATGAATATATGTGGTTTATGTGGTTTATTTCCCAGCACTCTGGGCCAGTTCTCTGAAAAGGAGGCCTGCTTATTTTCCCCATCTGAATGAGCAGTGGTCTCTGAGGAAAATGTATGGAATTTCGCCCAATCTATGAAGCATAGGTTGGTTCTTATCATGAAGACAGGGGCCTCGGTGTGGTGCATCAAGACTCCTTCAGCCAGCAGTTGTGAAGCCGGGACCCCAGCCCCACCTGATGGGTCACTTATCCGTTCTCTGATCAGTGTTCTCATTGGTCCAACAGGCCGAGGAGATCCCCAAAAGATCTCTTTGGTTTTCATGATCTTGGGGTCTTGAAATGTCCATCTGTTGTAGTAAATTCAAAATGCCAAGGTCTGCAACTTATTTATGTATTTTCAGGACCTTTCTCAAACTTGGTGCCTATTAGATGCTGGGGGGGATGGGCGGAAGGGTGGAAGAATGAAAGTTTGGATGGATGGATGGATGGATGGATGGATGGATGGATGGATGGATGGAAAAAATGAAAGGGAGGGAGGGAAGGAAGGCGGAAAGGGAGGGTGGGTTGGTGGAAAGGAAAGAATGGTTTTGGGTGATTAGATGCTTTTATTGTCACTATTTCACTTGTTCCTTATCAGTGGAGAATTCCAGCACTCACAATGAGCCATTTCCTTGAGTTTCAATTGTCACTGGGAGCACTGAGCCAAGCCGAGGGGTGCTGATCTTGCTAGAGGTCAGCCTTCAGGATGAGTTTCATTGGCTCCTGCCTCTCAGCATTGAGAACCGGTCAATAATAAGTAATTTGCCACCGAACTGGACAGAACTGCCGAGTGGACAGTTCTGAATCCTTGGCAGCCACCACGCCTACACGGGGTGTCTCCTTGGCCACATAACATCACCTTCCTGTCCTTCCTCTGGTCCCTGAGGCTTCTCCAAGACCAGGCTTACCTGCTCAGCACTCTCTCCACTTCCCACACAGGAGGGCTGGGCTGTGACTGGACCAGTCCCTACAAACACCGAGCTCCTTCCATGCCTCCCCTGCTTCCATGCCCCCCCCCCCCATGACCTTACAGGTAGCAGCCCCCACCATTCACCATTTGCTCCACCCCATCCCACCCCGGGGCCTCTGAAGAGACCTGCACATGGCCCTTGTGTAAGACGCTGGGGCCTCACCAGGGCTGCCTGCGCCACTGCCAATACAGAAATTAAGATTCCGAACACAAGCCAGTGTTCCGTAGAGTTACATCCTCATTGAGATTGGAAGCCAGAGGCAGCCTTCCGAGGTGGCATTTAGGGCCCTAACTGCTCATGAACGATGAAGGCTGATTTCTGCAGCATTAATTTACCATCATTGACCTCTTCTTGCATTAATTGCGAAGGGTGAAAACTTTTATGACGACAGCTTCTTAAATGCTAATTCCTTCTCTTCGGTGCAGGAAGAGGAGCCCGGCTTATCCGGGCTAATAGGATGGCGGAGGCAGACACCCTCCGGCAAAGATGTCTGATGGACACATTCTAATGAAGGGAAAACATCTGGCCGGAGCCCATCTTCGGCATCCTCAAATAAGACCCCTGCTTTGTGCACAACACATCTCAATTATCGAGGGAAGCAGGCACAGAGACAAATGGCAGGTGCTAACAGCAAAATCAGGAGACACAGCTTCCAGCTGCCGGACAGATGCAGACATCTGAAGGGATCTATTCTTTATGCGACAGCTTGAAAGGGGGGAAAGTTTTCAAAGTGATTTTAAATTCCACATACTTAAAACTTTAGTTACACTTTATCAGAGAGGCTGATGTTCACAAGGGATGCAAAGCCATTTGCAGAGAAACAGGCTTGTAAAGAATAGGGCTCGCAAGCTTTGTATTCCTGGCGGATATGACATCCTTCCCCATTAGTAAACCCACATCCTTTGTATTCAGGGAAGACAGGAGCCAGCAGCCTTGCAAGGCTCTGTCCAGGGATGGGGTCAGGCAGTGAGGGGTTTGATGAATGCCAGATGCAAGGAGAGGTGACTGAGGGGAGAGTCTCAGACCCAAAGACTGTCTATGAACTTCCCTGCAATAGAGCCTTCCTTTTGCATTCACCAACTTCTCTTTCTTTTAAAATTATTTTTTTCTAATTTTTTTTTTATTTCTGAGAGTGAAACAGAGAGCAAGCGGGGGAGGAGCAGAGAGAGAGGGAGACACAGAATCTGAAATAGGCTCCAGGCTCCAAGCCGTCAGCACAGAGCCCGACGCGGGGCTCGAACCCACGAACCATGAGATCGTGACCTGAGCCAGAGTCATGACGCTTAACCGACTGGGCCACGCAGGCGCCCCAGGATCTTGCGACTTTATTTCCAGCACCCGTCTGACCTCTTCCAGCACTCCAGGGCCACCAGCCTCGTCACACACCCCCTCCTCTGGATAGCTGCTGAGGGCCTTCAACGGGTCTCCTTGCAATCCCGCCTGCCCCCCAATCCACGCCACCAAGGGGCCCCACACAAAGTGGAAAGAGCTGCAGGCTCCCAGCCCCCACCTGGACACTCTCCCTCATCTCCAGCGGGGCCCCAGCGGAACGTGTACTTGCTACTCTGTGCCCCGTTTCCCAGACAAGTTTGCCCACACAGGTGGCCTTGTCACAAAGCCGAATGAATCAGAATTCGTAAAGTTTCAACCCCTCAGCTGCTTCCGCCTTACACAGAAGCCCACCCCTGTTTCAGATGAAAATATAATCTTTATTATAAGAGGCAAGAGTTATTCAAAATGCACAAGAAATATCTGTACTACGTATCAAAGTATGTATCGATGAGAAAATGACTCAAATCAGTGTTAGGTTTCTTTTACAGTTACGAGTAAATATTAATTTCATGGTTTTCTCCTGCCATTGTTTTTTTTATAGTCTATTGTCAAGCTGGTTCCGTATAACACCCAGTGCTCGGCCCATAAAGCCCACACTTGTTGGCCCGGCCCTTGGGGTCCCTCCTGATCAGTCCTCTGGGTACCTACCCCTGCCCCCTCAAGCCACCCTGGCTTTCCTTTCCTTCTCCCTCCCTCTCTCGGGAGCTTTGCACATCCTGCCCCCTTTGCCAGCCCCCCACCCCCCACCCCCACCCTGCCCAGGCTCCTGGGGGGCCAACTCCTTTTCAACTTTGCTGACCCGAAGCAGATGCCCGTCTGTTTCTTTCTCTCCCTCATCTCCTGTTACAATAACTTTTCTCACTTGTTGACTTGACATTTGTCCGTCCTGAGCCTCTAGAATACAAATCTCAGAAGGCACGTTCCTCTGATGTCATGTTCAACACCGGGTACCCCGTGCACGGCACGGTTCTGGCATGCGGCACGGGCCCGGTAAAAGGGGGGCTGCCATCGGATTTACCCCATCTCTCTCGTCTAGGGCTTTGAGGTCTCCGACCTTCCTTGATGTCAGGGATCTGAACAGCGAGTGACTGAAATGGAAGACCCGCGGCGTAATTACGGAGACTCAAGGGGCAGTTGTAGAAACAGGAGCATGAAGGCTTTGGAGCCACAAGGTGCAGCTTCCCCAGCAGGCCAAGGACTGAGCCGCTGCCTGGGGGCAAGAGCCGCTGGGGCAGGCGGCCCTGGGGACCAGCACAGCCCTGGTCTGAGCAGCTGGGGCGCCCCAGGAGAGCTGGGCTCCCCCAGGACCCCAGGCAGCAGCATCCCCAGGCATACAAACTGGTAGGATGCAAAGCCAATGAAAAGAGCCAGCAGCTCAAACCATCAACCTGTGCTTCCAGGGCTAGAGAGGCACTTGCGGTTCTATGAGCCGCTGCGTCTGGGACGTGGTGTGGTTTCTGGCAGCAGCCACAGGAGTCTCATCGCTGGTCCTCACACCTTACCCCTCTCCAGGTCCTCTGACAAAGTGACATTTCTGGATCTACACGGGGCCCGGTCTGACTCCAGGACCCGCTGCCAACACCCAGATGTGGCCCCCACCGCTGCCACCCGCGGGAAGAAACCCGGCCGGGAGGGCACAGCATCCCAGCTCCGTAGCCAGTTTCCATCATCTCTCCAATGACTGCCCAGAGACTCGTAAGGCCGTGAGGACCCATGAGGAATTCTGCGGTCGGGCAGGAGTGCGGAAGTGAGGATGCGGGACGGCCCACAGGCTGCTGGGAGATTCCCCGGGGACCGTCCGCCAGTGTCTGCCTGAGACGGAGCAGCGCACAGGGCAGCGGTCAGCAGACACCTGCCCACGTGCTGAGAAGCACAGGCCGGGGGTGTAGTGAACCCTGATCCGTCCTGGGGGCGGCCTTCCAAGGTGGCCAAGGACAGGGACAGAGCCGGCCACCGCAGGGCATCCGGCCAGGGAAGGTGTGGGTCAGAGGCTCTGTGGTGGGCTGGGAGAAGAGCAGCCCTGGTCTGGGATAAAGCTATGCAGGCAAAGAGGAAGGAAGGCAAGGGGACAGGCTGACAGGCGACCACCTGTGTGTGTCACTTACAGAGAGCGGCCCGCTGTCCAGTTGTGAGCCCACAGAGGGGCTGGCGGGTCGTCCCTCTGTCCCCATGCTCCACCTCAACCCCCACCCCCTTACAGCCCCCAACCTCACCTTCTCTCTCCTCAAGCAGCTCAAATAGAATGCTCCAGAAAGAAACTAAGAGCATCACCTGCTAAGCCTCGGTGTATTTCTGGCAGTGGGGGTGGGGAGGGGCGGCATACAATGCTGATTTAAACATCAGTGACTAAGATTAGTCCCTCAGTCATCAGGGAAATGCAAATCAAAACCACAATGAGAGGGGCGCCTGGGTGGCTCATTTGGTTAAGTAACCTTAACCGACTGCAGCTCAGCTCATGACCTCTCAGTGTGTGAATTCGAGCCCCGCATAAGGCTTGCGCTGACAGCTCAGAGCCTGAAGTCGGCTTCGATTCTGTGTCTCCCTCTCTCCCTGCCCCTCCCCTGCTTACTCTCTGTCAAAAATAAACATTAAAAAATTTAAAAAACAAACAAAAAACAATGAGAGATCCCCCTCACACCTGTCAGGATGGCTGTTACCAAAAAAACCAAAGTAACAAATGTTGGCAAGGATGTAAAGAAATTGGAAAGCTTGTATCCTACTAGTGGGAACACAAAATTGTGCAGCCGCTATGGAAAATGGTGGGGGGTGAGGGGGTGGGGGGGTTATTTGTTTGTTTTTCAAAAAATAAAACATCAGAATTACCATGTGATCCAGAAATCCCACTTCTGGGTATTTATCTGAAGAACTGAAATCGGGATCTCGGAGTGACCTTGGCACCCCAGGGTCACTGCCACAACACTCACTCACCATCGCCGAGACGTGGACACAACCCAAACCCCGCCTGATCCCACTTACATGATGTGTGTATAAAATGCGCAGGTTCCTAGAACCAGAGACTGCGATGGTGACGGCCAGCGGCTACAGGGACGGGGAGCTGGGGAATTACCCGTCAACGGACATGACTTTGCAGTTCAGCCATCGCTGCAGAGATCCGTGTACAACACTGTATCCTCATCAGCCAGAACAGTAGTACAGGCTTGAAAAGTTGTTAGGAGGGAAGAGGTCACAGTAAGTGTTCTTACCATAATAAAATAAAGTTCACAAAATGGTGGGGATCGGTGCCCTCTGGCTATTATAACTACTCCTTGGAACAACATGCAAGGTAGGTATTATCATTCCCAGGTTACAAGTGGTGAAACTAAGTCTCACAGTGCTGGGTTATCCAAAGTCCCCGGGTGAAGGGTGGAGGGGCTGGGCCTGCCCAAAGCCACCCCCGCCCGTTTCGCCCCATAACACCGACTCCAATCTCGTCTCCAAGGGCGGGCAGATCATCCTCTGATCCAAGCTTTAACTCACGCTCAAGCACCCGGCGCTCTGAGCCCGAGCTCCTCTCACCTGCAGAGCATTCTGGAACAGAGGCCCCTGACCGCCAGCTCTGCCTGTTTCCAGAGCTGTCCAGGAACGAGGCTCGCCCCCTCCCCAGGCTGGATGTCTTCACCCTCAGAGACTGTCTCCTAAGTCCCATAAAAAGGACACATCAGACTGAATTGCACGCAAGGCATTAGAGAAAAGCCCAAGTTGGGAGCTGAGTAAGGAGCTGGAGTCCCGCCAGGGCCCATATGAAGGATCTGAAAGAAACTAGGAGCTGAGGGTCATTAAAGCAAAGCCATTTAATACCGGGAAGGGAAGCGGGTTTTAAAAGCATGGTCCTATGATAGACTGGGCTCCATCCCATCTTCCAGTTGAAACCTAGGACACATTCCCACCTCTTTGCCCTTGGGAGCAGCCCCCTCCCCCGGAGAACCTGTCAGCCCCAGCTCAAAGGCGCTGAGAGAAACACCTTCAGGACAGCCCTAAATTAAGTGGGATTTAGGAACTCAAGGGCCGATCGACATGGAAGGGAGGGGGGGTCTCTGGGTGCAAATGGACTGCCCACGTGACAACCTGCTCATTCCACGGGGCTGCAGGTTAACCATGTGAAGTCTCCACGTTCAAAGAGAAAGCAATCAATGTTTATTCAAATGCCCTGTGCCCTCCCCGCAGTCCTGCGGAGGGTGGTTTTCGAATCCTGCTTGGAGGCACGGCAGGACCTGTGAAGCCCCCCAGGGGGACAGGTGCCTGAGTGCCCAGGGCCCATTTTCAGCCAAAGCACCTCTGCTGTCTCCCAAATGGGCTCCCCATACGATTCCTTTGTAAGAAAGAGTTCTATTTAAAAATAACTTGAGCTGCTCTAAGGAAGCTCAGCTCTCCGTGGTCCAGGTAGTTTGTGAAGAACAGAAACTTCTCAGCGGAAGCTCCTAAAATAAGATTCAGGAGCTCTCTGCTCAGCACAGAGGTCAGGCAGCAGCGCTGTCGGATGCCAGCCTAAGGGGAAAATGTTCCGGAAGGTTGTATAAACATAAGGTCTCCTCCTGTGCCCGAGGTAGGCATGTGACAGGAAGCTGAAACCCCATAGGAACAATGGCACCTTTGAACGCAGAAGCCAGATCTTACCTGTCAAGTTGCTCAAACACAGAAATGCAGTTTTTACCAGGAAAGGAGAGGTCTTTGCACTCCCTGGGAAGCTGGAAAGGGGTGTGGGCCCTACTTTCCTTTTTCTTTAAGTTTTATTTATTTATTTAGAGACAAGAGAGAGTGAGAGAGAGAGCATTCCAAGCAGGAATGCCAGCCGCAACGCAGGGCTCAAACCCACAAACCGAACCGTGAGGTCATGACCTGGGCCAAACCCAAGAGTCGGTGCCCCACTGACTGAGCCACTCGGGCGCCCCCGGACTTGGGCTTCTTCATGGCATTTCACCCACAGATGCTCCTTTCCAACAAGCACACCCAGAAAGGGAGAGAGAAACCATTTTCAGGAAGCGAGAGAGGAGGAAGCCAGTCAGAAGATAATATACTTCCAAAGAAGATGCTTTATGAGATTTCACAGCCACCACTGGTATTTCCACCAAGTTGCAAAATAAGCGATGGGGGTCGATAGTGTTGCTCTGTTCAGGGGGCGTTTTAGTCAGTGTTCTCGTCCCCTTGGCTCAGCCACGTTACAGCTACCAGAGATATTTTCCTCTCATTGCTGGCAAGCCGGACTCTAACACAGCCATTATATTAAATAACACGATAAGCTTCAAAAAACTACGCTTAATTCCATGTGTCGCTTTCAAGTTGCGTTTCCTTTGTTTATATACTTTTTCCTTCTAGAGAATCTTATCATCAGATGGCCAGCTGGGCACAAAGCTACTGAAAAAAATAACACTGCAACTCTCAACCAAGTCTATTCTCTCTACACCCAATTAACAGTATTTCACCCAAAAAGCAGCAGTCTGTGAAGCGGGGCCCATGGAGTTTGGGGTTTGCCTTCTATTTGCAGCCTTTCCCCAATGACATCAACCTTTGCAAGGAGTGTGTGACTTTGACAAGTACTGCTAAGTGTTCTTTTCCTCTCGGGGGCTCTGGACACACAACTGACAATGAAGTAGAAACTGATGAGCCTCTTTAACTTAAAGCAACTTAAAATCACACCAATAATAATGCGTAAACTCTGTGGCTCGTGGCTCTGGGGCAGGCTAAGTAGCTAGGAGAGGGGTTAATGAAGTTCAAGGAAGGAGCGTGAGAAGCCCGAGGTTGGAAGGGAGGGTCCCAGCCATTCAGAGAGGAGAAAGGAGACAGGGCACGAGGGGAAGTGCACACAGGGTCCCAGGTGTCATTCAAAGTCCTTCTGAAGTCAGCCACAGTGATGAGCCTGATCCCCTGTCCCCATGGTTCTCCAGGCTCCACAGGTGACTTAGCTCTTTCCTCTACTCAACCGGCTCCTTCCCCGCAACCCCTGTTTCTGGAGCACGTGGCTTTGGACAGGGGCTGGCAAGCGGAATCCAAGCTCTCATGCAGCTTATAGTCTGGATCGGGGAGCAGATGTTTATCAAGTGCAAATTAACGTAATGTTATCGTGACAAGTGTAGCAAAGAAGAGAAAGGTGGACTCCAGGTG
This sequence comes from Hyaena hyaena, assembly GCF_003009895.1. Taxonomy (NCBI): domain Eukaryota; kingdom Metazoa; phylum Chordata; class Mammalia; order Carnivora; family Hyaenidae; genus Hyaena; species Hyaena hyaena. The sequence goes on from NW_024081013.1 coordinate 22,029, forward strand.
CCTGAAGTGGAGATTGGTCTCAAGATCAAGGATGTTTCCCTAGGATGTAGAGGAGAGGGTCTGCGGGACAAGTCAAGGTTACTTAGGGTGAAGGGGATGGGTTCAAGCAAAGAGATCAGCTTGTAGAGGGGCCCCATAGGAGGAAGCACTTGGCGAGCCGGGGTGGATCAGAGGTGGGGGGCTCAGGGATCAGTGTCCCCAGAGCCTCTCAGACCATAGTAAGAACAGTCTTTGGGAGCAACTGCAAGGTATGGAAGGGTTTTAAAGTAGGGAATGGCGTGGCCTGCACAGCTCATTCTGGCTGTAAGTAGAGACCAAACAGAGAAAACATCCGGGCCAACATGGTGGCAGGGATGGATCCCAGATATGATTAGGAGGAAAATCAGAGGGAAGAAGTCATGGATTGGACACAGGGGGTATGGGAGAGGCAGAGAGATGTCTGGGTCCCCAGCTCGGCCAGCCACCGGATGGTGGTGCCACTCCTGGGATGGGATGGCAATCCTGAGCTGAGAGAGATGCCTCCATAGCCATCTAGAACCCAATCTAGAACTTGGGCTTCTGCCTTGCTGGTGAGTTCTTGGCTTGCATCCAATTCCTGTTCCCGGTGCTGGACCTTGAGCACTCTGGGCATGACCTCTCCTGAGTCAGATGCAGTCACACTTTCCCTCCCTACGCGGCCCCCACTCTACATTCCCAGGCACCAAGACAGACCTCCTCCATCTGAGGCCACCGTGTCCTCTCTCTGCGTGTCCCTGACACTGACATTGTGCTAGAGCATGGCCCTCTTCCCTGCACTGTGATCTCAGTAAAATCTTATCTCTCTGCTGGATGGCATGGGATTGCCTTTGAGACACTGGGTTTAGGCCTCTTTTTTTATTTTATTTTTATTTTTTATTTTACTTCTTGAGAGAGAGAGAGCAAGCATGAGCAGGGGAGAAGGGCAGAGAGAGAGGGGGAGGGAGAAACCCAAGCAAGCTCCATGCTCATCACAGAGTCCAACATGGAGCTCGATTTCACAACCCAAGGATCATGACCTGAGCCAAAATCAAGAGTAGAATGCTCAACTGACCGAGCCACCCAGGTGCCCCTGGACTTAGGCTTCTTAATGCCATTTTGCCAACAGATGCTCCTGTCTAGCAAATACATAATGTTGAATATCTGTCTCTCAGACTTAGTCCCTTTGTTCAGGTCAAAATACTGATGCCCAAAGATGCCCACCATGGCACCCATGGACGGTAAAAGGGTTCACAGTCTTCAAGGGAAAATGACTGGAAATTATGGGTAGTTCCCTCCCTCCCCGTGTAAGAGTAAGACACAGTGGCCCTCACGGACTGCCTACCTCATGTCTGCCCCAGCACCCTTCCTCACTTCTAAGACAAGAGGAAATGACTAAGCTCGCATGCCTTTGAGAGGATGTGGCTAAATCCAACTAGACGCATTTCTTTCCGATTCAAAACTACGCAGACTGGGGAATCTTCAGCTGTGCTCTCTGCTTAGTACATTATTTTACCAAATATTTTTAAAATTAGTTGGGGCACCTGGGTGGCTCAGTTGGTTAAGCATCCGACTTTGGCTCAGGTCATGATCTCACAGTTTGTGGGTTCAAGCCCCGCATTGGGCTCTGTGCTGACAGCCAGCTTAGAGCCTGGAGCCTGTTTCAGATTCTGTATCTCCCTCCCTCTCTCTCTCTCTCTCTCTCTCCCTCTCTCTCTCTCCCTCTCTCTCTCTCTCCCTTTCTCTCTCAGAAATAAAGCATTAAAAAATAAAAAATAAATAAAATTAGATAAGGGACCAGCAGATGGGCAAAGATGAAGCCAGAGGCAAAAATTCACGGAAGGGGGAACACTGCTTACTGCACTGCTTACAGGTGATGGCAGCAAAACTGAGGCTCAAGCCCCAGGCAGCCACGAGGCAGAATTCAGGAAGGGACATGAGCACAATGGTTATCAATTCAAGGGCAAACAGGGAACTGTCAACATGCCCTCGTGACGAAGCGACTCGGTCTGTTTTCTTTCCAGTAATGTTCTACGCAAGGAGGCACAACAGACCCAGACGCGTCTCTTTACATCTCATGCAGAAAGCAGGAATAAATGTCCTTTCTTCTCGGGTGGTCAGAGCAGTTTTGCTGCATTTTCCCACCTCCCCTCTTGCAGAGAGAGGCGGACCCGGGCAGAGTGAGTATCAGGCAGACTCCTCAGAGTCCCCTCGGTGGAGGCTGCTGGCCCCTCGACTAAGGAAGCCAAGTAACAGGACAGGTATGTGTCCTGCAAAGCACCTGAAAAAAACCCAAAGGCAGGTGCTCTCCCTGACAGGCTCTCAAGTGCCATCATGTGACCCAACTCCCAGCCTGCTCTGCAAGCTTGCCTGGGAGAGTCCAGGAAGATCCCCAGGTGTAGATCTGCTTCCCCAGGGTTCTTTCAGAGAGACAGATAATCCCGGGCAAACTCGTGAATACTTCCAATCTTGCGAACACAGAGACAAGCGAGACAAGGTCCGTGCCCTCCCAGCCACCAGTCTTGAAGAGAAGAAACCAAGCCAAGTCCACAAGGAAAAGCAGGCAATGCCGAGGCACCATCACGTGGGACAAACAAAATGTGAAGCCCCAAGATTGAATCAGGGGATGTGTCTGACGAATGGAAGGTTGTTCACGACTGAAATATACAGAAGGTGGTTCCAGGAGGGCCCCCAGGGGCCAGGAGAGAGATGGGCAAGGGCAGAGGCAGATTGGAAAGGCCCCAAATGCTGGGCCATGGAGTTCATACTCTGCCCTCTCTGAGAACGGGTGTGGCCATTCAGCAGAGAAGCTGCATTGACTCAAGACACCTTCCATGCTGTTCGATAGGTGAATTCTCTACATGAGCGGGGAGGAATCTGTAAGAATGAGGCAGGTGGCAGCGTGGCATGATCAAAACGGCCTCTGTATACAAAAAGAATTCACATTTCCACTTCAACAATTAAAGCCCGAATTAAAAAAAAACAAACAAACAGGGTTTTCAGGCAGGACAAACAGATAAACACGGTTTGCCTGCTATCTCCTGCTCCTTCAGAAAGAAACGGCAATTATAAATGACTTCTTCCGGTAGAGAAAAGAAATACAACTCACATCCATCTCGGAGTGGTTTTTAGGGGATGACAGACCAATCCTTCCTTGAAGGACGGTCAAGGGCATGTGTTGCCTCGGGGCAACTAACTGTCAGCACAAATGAAACCAAAACTATGGTTATCCAGGTAGCAAATCACTGCTCTTGCAAAAGCTGGAATAGAGACACGGTGCCCCTTGGGTTTTAAGTGAAATATAATTATCCTCCCACTCATCAATCAAAGACCCACCCTTTAAAAACTGCCAGTTGTAAAGGTCGGGCTTAATTGATCAGGAGGGAGAAAATTTCATGCTGTCCCACCTTCCTTCCTAAGCCAAGTGAACTAGCAATTAAAAATTCCAGGTGACCCTTCATCAATTACCTCTCCATACATTTCCCGTAACTGATATCCCCAGAAATGGTTTGACTAAGCACCAAATCCTCCTAATCATTGCTAACTCCCCAGATTAAGCAGTCTCATCTGCAGGCAGGTAGCACGGTAATAGGGAAATGAGGAAAGGAATCTTTTAATAACACGCAGAATCGAAATTTGAAAGACACTTCCTACCTTGAGTGATTTTGAAATCAGATATGAGTGTGTACACACTCACCCTTCCTTCATTTTTTCCGCCCTTAGTGTTTGGAGCCTATGAATCACTGTAAACTGAAGGTTTATAAAGTCCAACCAATTTCAAAGGTCTTCCCAATGGGACGATTTTACCGTATCAGCTCCCTGCCCTTCCCAGCCCTGGGATTTCCAGGCACTGAGGCAGTGAATAGTTCCCGCGTGTTAAGTGGAGGGAGCAAAAATGAAAATCCAGAGATGAGGTCCATTTCCAATTTCATGCATGAGCACTCTGAACCCTGTCTGGACCAAACGCGCCCCGGAACTAGCTTCTGCAACAGAGACTTCCGACCCACATCCCTGAGTTCTAGAGTAGCCAGTAGGGACCGGGCGTCCTAAACCGCCATTGTCTGAGAGCAAAATAAAACCTGAGCAAGTGGAAAGACTTCTCCAAAGATAAAGAGCTAGTTGAGGTCAAAGTCAACCCTGGCACTAAATACTTCACCTTAGGAAACAAAACCCTGATGCCAGGTCTGTGGTTCTCTTCACCGCCCGCCCCCTGCCCCCAGCCAGCTCCCCATACATGTGGGCTCCTTGGGGTGTGCACCCCCACCCTCCTCCCAGCTCACATATCTTCTTTTGCAATGATCTCAGCTGTTCTCATGGTTTCTCATACGCTGCTGTAAATGATGGTCATGTTGCAATCTATGCCCCTAACCTATCTCCCGACCTCAACGCCACTCTGCAGAATGCTCCCTGGACATCGGAGGCAGGTGGCCTCTCACAAGCAGAGGGTCCGAAACCCACAAATTCAGGATGCTTCTACTAGCCCCACCACCCCCCTACTCAATGAGCCTCCCGAAACCTGAATTCCCAGCCCCACTACTGTTCGCATCGTCTGCCCAGAAATATCTTAAACATCCCCCTGACCGCAACTCCTGTAAATAATTCGGTCATTACCCAGCACCCCAGTGACTCCAGCAAGCCCACTCCTGCCCTGGACGAAACACACATCCTCTCCTGCCTGAAAAGCACCATGGAGTCATCTTCCTAGAACATGCATCAGATGACACATTCCAACAACTCAAGATGTAACTGTAACAACTCTTTGCCTACTGGCTACAGACTGAAAGCAAACGAATAACTTATTTTACTTTGGCTCAACACAATCTAAAAATTTCCAACAATTCTGGCTGTGTGAGCAGGTCAGGAGCTACCTTCAAATAGAGTGGCCCCCTGCCCTTGGGGCTTCTGTGTGGTCAGCCTACTTTTGCATGGAAATGAGTAGGAGGGCTTCAGACATGGGACACTGGGGAGAAACTGGGCCCAAGGACCCTCGGGCCCCTCCCAAACTTGAGATCCCATGAGCCCCATCTGCCTGGCGACTGTCCTGCCAGCCAGGTACGCACAGCAGTAGATCCTGTGAAGCCACGTTCCTAACACGTGACCTTGGCTCCTGACCTGAGATGACTGAATCAGGATGCAGCCTGAGAGGTTCAGTCTCCGACACGAGCAAGGGGCTCCTGTACTTTCTGCAAACCCGGTGGCTCTTCAGGCCGTGAAATTCACCGGCTTCCTTACCGTGGATTCCCTTTCGTGTGGTTTTGGTACTTCCGACACCAAGTTTGAGCTAAAACTCTGCTCTCTGGTCTCCCAAGGCCACGGACAGGCCTGATGAAGATTTCATCCTTGTGCTGGGCCCTTCCCCTGCTTGGGAGTGCGGGCCAGGGAGTCAGGTTCCGGATCCAAAGCCCAGTTCTTCCTTGAGGCGCCAAGCCAGGACCGCCGCGGTCCCTGGGGACACAGGTGGCTTCTTGGGCCAGTTGTCAGAGCAAAGATGTGTTTTCTGCGCGCCTGCCTTGACCTGACTTTAGTCAGGCTCCTCTTCCCGACTAGGCCTCATCCTGAGCCTGCTTCTGGTGCCCGTCAGGCCCAGTTTTAGGGAAGAATCCTATTGAGTCCAGATTTAGGGAGAATCCTGCTGAGCAGGCTTAACAAGACTTTCCCCGACCTTGACATCTAATCACATTCTTTTTTTTTTTTTTAAGTATATTTATTTATTTTGAGAGAGACAAAGTGAGCCAGGGAGGGAGGGGTGGAGAGAGAAAGGGAGACACAGAATCTGAACTCTGAGCTGTCAGCACAGAGCCTGACATGGGGCTCAAACTCACAAACTGTGAAGTCATGGCCTGAGCCAAAACCAAGTCAGACACTTAACCGACTGAGCCACCCAGGTGCCCCTCCAACCAAGTCCCTCTTGGTAATTTTCCACATCTAATCCCTCCCCCTGCCCCTGGTTATAAAGCCCCAGCTGCCCTGGCTTAGTTCTGGATTAGGGTCTCCCTTCTCCACTGCAGGAGCTCATGGGGCTTGCATTTTTCACCAGTTGACAATCATTTCTTCTCTTTCTTTTTTTTAATGTTTATTTACTTATTTTTGAGTGAGAGAGAGAGAGAGAGAAAGCAAGCAAGCAGGGGAGGGGCAGAGAGAGAGGGAGATGCAGGATCCAAAGCAGCTCCAGGCTCTGAGCTGTCAGCACAGAACCGTATGCGAGGCTTGAAGCCATGAACCGTGAGATCATGACCTGAGCCGAAGTCGGACACTTAGCCGACTGAGCCCCAGGTGCCCCCAAGGTGCCCTTTCTCTCGAACAATGGGAATGATCCCACAGGAAGGCGCAGAGTCAGGCGCCCTGTCCGAGAAGCAGCCATCCAGGGAGGTATGATGCCCTGTCACACCTTGACTCGGACAGAGATGTGATTAAACCAGAGTCCGGCTTTTCCGAGAACTCTGTGACAAGCCCTCACCCTTGGGCTGTGTCCTTGGCCTACTTAGCCCAGTTTTAGAAAGAATCCTGCTGGCTCCATTTAGAAAAACACATCCCCAAGTCAATTTAGTCAAAACCCCCCTCACCTCTTAGAAATTGTCCACCCACTGACCCCTACCCTGCTCCTTGCCTGTGAATGCCTCCTTTTCCTTGTATTCGGAGTGGAGCCCAGGCTCCTTCCTCCGCTAAGCCCACACGGAGCAGTCTCCCTGAATCAAATCTGCCGTACCCTCTTGCACAAGGGTCATGAAGGATTTTTTTCTTTAACCGCTGCTTGCCTCCTCCGAGAAGCCCAAGGTTGCAGACTACCATAATTAGAACTTGGCAAATACAGATTTGAAAAGAAAGCCAGCCAGAATACAGGTGTCTCCCTCCGGGGCCAGGCTCACTTGGCACATTCCCTGCAGCCGGGACCATTAGCCCCTGGCCTCTAGGCCAGCAGGCACCGGGTTTGGGTGTCATTCAACCACTAAGTACCTCACAAGCAGGCAGCCACTGGCACAACATCAGGCCCGTTTCAAGCTGAGCGAGTCCTGGAGAAGAGCAGACTGGCGGGTCCACATCTGGGTCACCAGGCCAGACTGTTCTCACCGCTACCTCTGAGCGCTCAGAGGAAAACACGGCATTCTTCTCCACGGCCCCAACTTCCCTGTGGCATGCAGGTGGCCAGACATGTTTCATGAGCCTGCCGTTCAGGCCACCAGACGCGTCTGTCAGAGGATCCGTGTTCTTACCACAAGCAATTTCTGCACTAGGTTTTTAAAGGATCCAGTTAAACATCTGCCACTATTAAAGAATAAGCTATAAGACTAGGAAAGCTTCTTTCAGATAACATATTTGACCTGGGCTGACTGTGTCCTTTATGGAGACGAATTCAGGTCCCTGATACCTTTGAGAGAGGCGCACAGTACGGGGTAAGGCAGAGAGAAGCTGCAAAGGTGTTTGTGTATAGTCACATGCGCCCACACATGCACACACATACATATGTTTTCCATGAATATCAACTCATCTACCACATTTACAAATTAAAAATGAGATGAGGATTCAAAAATAAAATTTGCCGGGGCGCCTGGGTGGCTCAGTCGGTTAAGCATCCGACTCTTGATATCGGCTCAGGTCGTGATCTCATGGTTCGTGGGATCGAGCCCCACGTCAGGTTCTACACTGATAGCACGGGGCCTGCTTGGGACTCTCTCTCCTCACTCCCTGCTCACCACCACTTGCATTCTCTCTCTCTCAAAATAAATAAATGAACATTTTTAAAAATAAATCTTGCTACATGAAAAGATGACTTAAAAAATTATTTTTTTTAATTTAAAACCCATTAATTTGAACACTTAACCGACTGAGCCAACCAGGTGCCCCGAAAACATGCTTTTAGAACTTATTTTCTGCTAGAGTCTCTGAATTGAAATATTCTACTAACCTTGGAGTCTTATTACAGTACCATTAGAAAAGGTGAGCTAAATCCATATAATCTTGCTCTTGGAAGCGAGAAAAACAAACTGGTTCCCACCCCACTTACGTTAACAAACTTAATAGAAGTTACGAACTGTAACCACCTCGCCTGGTGTTGTTACAATGTAGGGGCCGTGAAGTGAAGCTTCACAACAAATGATTTATGGATCCTATGTCTATATTTAAATTGTGCCGGCTCCATTGCGAGAATATTCCACATTTGTGCCATTACTCATCCCTGGCGGGACCCCACACCAAGCCCTACTATCTGTGCTCCTGGCTTCGGAACGCGCTGAGGCACCCAATATTTCTTGCCCATTGTTTGCTTTTCCAGAGACTGCTGGCCTAAAAGCCTGTATGTTTAGAAATTCAAATCAGCTTCGAATCTTGTCAGAGCCACTGAGCTATCATCATGGGTTTGGAGGGGGAGACGAGGCTCCAAAGCACATTTCATTATTAATAAAAATAAAGGAGAGAGATAGTAAATAAAGGCTTGAACGGGAGCGTCACCCGATCAGAGCCCAGCTCTTTACCTGGTTTGAAAGACCTTCATTTCTTTCCCAAGCAGAATGATCTTTGGGGGACGAGAAGAGCCGACTGTGGATCTCGAAGATAAACAGAAACCTTCCCAGTTTTATATTTTTATTTGCCAGATATATAATCTTCAATAATGTGCGTTATTATTTTTAAAGAATCGAGAAACGTCCCTAGAAACTCCAGTCTCCTAAGAACGAACTACGGATTTTAATGAATACTTATTTCCACTTTCTCCTGTGTTACCTCTGCACACGAATAAAGGGTACCTTTCTGATGATTTCAAAATGCATGAGGAGGGGGAAGATGGGAGGGAGAAAAATCGTAATCAGCTAACATGGATTTTGCTAGTGGAGCAAAGAACCACATCTAATATTTCCTTTCTATTCCATCGCAGTGCCGGATGGGTGTTGAGCTAAAATCGGACATTCAATAAATATTGATAAATTGATTATCCACAAGCAATCAGATTTCAGGAATTAGCCTTCACGGCCCAAGAAAATAAGATTAATATACACAAACGGGTTCTGCTTTCTCCTAGGAGGGGTACGATGCTGACTTTCTCTACCAGAAGGCAAAGGTTGGATTTGGAAGTTTATTTTGAAAGCAGTTTGCTGTGGGTGAGACCTCGGGTTTGGATTTATACATTTATAATCAGACTCCAGGGCACCTCCCTCCACACCGGGTCTGCCCCGTGCCCACGGTCCCTTGCCGACCCCACGGACTCTCCCCCAAAACCGAAGAGTGACTTTCCCGCCCCCCTTGGGGTAAACACAGTGTGATTGGAAGAGGCAGCGCTGGACTCCGATTCTGAACTTCTCATCCCAAGGCTGGCTCAGCTTTCCAGTGTTCACCCCCCATTTTGGCCCTCCTCTCTCCCAGCATCCGGGCACCCACTTTGGGGACCGAGAGAAGTGGGGGTGACCTGGACCGCGGTGGGGCTAACAAACAGGGAGGACCCGACAGTCACACACCGTCTGCTGCCCTTCCCTGGGCTTCTCTGCTCGAGCCCAGCCCCGCCGTGGCCTGTGAGCAACACGGCTGTTACTGCCGACGACTACTGAGACTTCACCTGCACCAGCCACGCCTCACATTCACGTTCACGTTCACCCCCTCGCTGAGACCCCACGGCTGTAGGACACAGACCGCTTCATCAGCCCAGCTGTGGCAGCGGACAAAATCAGAGCAGAGGTCCCCCACTGGTGCGACACAGCCAGCACTCAGATCAGGATAGTCAGACCTAAAGAACCCAAGCTTTTCAGCGGTGTTCCAAATATTGTTGCTATTTTAACTAAACACCATCAGCCGGCTATTTGGCTATGTCCGGCTGTACTTCTATGGCCATTATATTTCTATACTTGCTTTTCTCAGACTTTCCATGGGCATGTCACAGGGAATACTAGATAAAACGTGAAAGCTTTACAGAAAGGAACTAAAAAGTGCAGCAGCATTAGACGCGGGGATGGGAAACCATTTAAACCCCAAATTCAGCAGACAGAGCAAGCTACCTCTTTGCGGCTTCAAACACAACCAAGTGCCTGGGTCTGGAGCCAGTCTTGGGCGAGGAGCAGATGCAAATATGCAGGGAGCTGCTTCCGGCTGAGCAACGACTCCAAGCTTCCCATTTCCTGGGCTCCTGTCTTGTAGGACTGTCTCAAGAAAGATATTTATGCCTCTCAAGAAAGATATTATGCCAAGATCTAGCCAGATAATGAACCTGGGACATGGGAACACAGAATCTATTTTGAGCTGCGGGTGCCTCATGCACCGTGCAGTCCCCGTCGGGAGCCCCGGCCCCACGGCGAAGTAACAAACACCCAAGTGCACGGATTTGGACAGAGGATCGTTCCTCTCTCTCTCAGGTCCCAGCAACTGGCAATGAATGCCAGGCTAAGTAGGCCCCACCGCCCTCTGCTGCTTCAGAGCCTGGAACCATCATGTACCAGCTCTGGGCACTGCTGATCCACGAACTCCCAGTGACAGAGTGACTCAAGAATCTGTGTCATCAACCCAGGTGTCATTCCAATAGTGACATCCTGGGAAGACTTGGCTTTGACTCAACTTGCAGCTGGTTGCTCACTGTACTTCCTTCCTATGGAACAGCAATAATTTTCCTCACCCTGAGGACACAGTGTCAAGGAAGCCCTGCATGGTCTGCACCAGGTATTGTCTGTGGAATCACCAGACATCTCTATCCAGGCCACACACTCTGTATGAGCTCCACTCATGCCCTGGATACAAATTCCATGCCCCCCCCCACCACCACAGGGCCTTTGTACATGCTGTTCCATAACTTGATCCTCCTCTGGATCTTGGCTCACATGACCCGTTCATGGGAGCATCTCTGCAGACACCAGTGTCAAAACCAGGTTTCTGATTTATAAGCTCTTACAGATGCACTACTTTTCAGCACGCTCACCTTGGATTGTAAATCTACAGCGACTTGTGTGAATCTACAGGTGATGTCTGGTTCTCCCCTTGAGTCTAACTGCTCTGAGAATAAAATCATTCTGCCTTGCTTGCCAGTATATTCCTAGCTGCCAGGATGGGGCCAGACACAGAGTAGGCTTTCAATAAATATTTACTGGGAAAAAAAGGATGGAAGAATGAATGCCTAAATAAATGATGAATGAAAGAAACAAAGCCTCTTCTCCAGGGTCAATTACGCACAGATTCCCCTGGCATCTACTCTCCCGTCTTCTCGGAGGCCATGCCCTTCAGGGGTCCCTGTTCTCTCCGCAGTCTTCACCTCTGCCTTCCTCACGTTTCTAACTACATCCAAACCTCTTTTTGTTTTCTTTTAATGTTTATTTTTGAGAGATACAGACAGAGTGTGAGCAGGGAAGGAGCAGAGAGAGGAAGACACAGCATCTGAAACTGGCTCCAGGCTCCGAGCTGTCAGCACAGAGCCCGACGCAGGGCTCGAACTCGGGAATGGCGAGATCATGACCTAGGCTGAAGTCAGACGCTTAAACCAACTGAGCCAGCCCAAGGCCCCTAAACCTTTCTTAAAAACAAAACCAAAACCCTCCCTCCCACACCCAATACCTTCCTCCCTTTCACCTTCCCACTTGCCACAGACCTCGGAGGAGACGGCCACACTCTGTCCCATTTCCTCCCTCCCATCAGTCCTCGGTTTACCACATTCCAGACCGAGCCACCGAGATCTGTGTCTCTGAAACCCTCCTCACTGTGCAACCCAGTGGCCACCTCGTGGCCAGCTCCAGTGGCCGTGTCTATCGACAATCCCAGTTGGTTACATTTCCTAATATCTGCCTCCCCCCACCACCTTAGTGGAGGCCCCCATTCTACTTGCTGAGACCACAGCAGCCACCTGCCCCCATCTCATCACAAGCCATGTTCCCATAAAGCAAATCTGGTTACGTCCCTCCCTGGCTTAATAAAATCCTTGGGTTTTTAACTCATCTGAAATATAATTAAAGCTATATTCACAAAGACATTTTTGCAGTATGGTTCATAATGGCAAAACATCTGAGGGCTCTGAAATACCCAACACCAGGGAATCACTCTGGAGGTCAGAGCATGTGTTTTAATGCATTTATTAACATTATTAACAACGTCCGTGGTCCAAGCTACCGTCTCCACGGCTACCGACAATCACAGCAGATCATGGGCAACCTTGAATGCTATGCTAATTTGGATATTATTTCCTAGGTGATGGGGAAGCTTTGGTGATTTCTGAACAAGAAGAGCTAGTGCTTAATGTTCAGTTATGTGTTAAAGCAGAGTCCTGTATACACGGTTGATTAGAGCCTTCTCTCTGCAGCCTTTACTTATGAGCTGAAACTGGCTGCTGCCTCTTTATGATGCAATGTTTTGCAACTACATTTTACCAAGCCTAATGTGGGACATAGATTTCTTTTTGTAATCTTAACTTTTTTACTGAGGTGAAATATACTTAACATAAAATTTATCATCGTGACCATTTTCAAGTGCATGGATGCTGGGGTTCAGCACACGCCTAACGCTGTGCAGCCATCAGCACCCTCCACAATTCTTGTCACCTCTTAAAACTGAAAACCTCCTCCCCTTCTCATCATCCCCCAGCCCGTGGCAGCCATCATTTTACTTTCTGTCTCTGTGATTTTGGCTACTCTCAGTACTTCGTGTAAATGGAATGGAAATCATGCAGTATTTGTCCTTCTGTGACTGGCTTGTTTCCCTTAGCATAATATCTTCCAGGTTCATCCCCACTGTAGCACGTGTCAGAAATCCCTTCCTTTTTGGGGGGGAGGGGGGATGGGCATGGAGGAGGACACTTGTGGGAATGAGCACTGAGTGTTATGTGGAAACTAATTTGACAATAAACTATTTGTAAAAAAAAAAAAAAAAAAAAAAAATAAAGGCATTTAAGTAATTAAAAAAAAAAAAAAAGAAATCCCTTCCTTTTTAAGACTGAATATTCTAGGGGTGCTTGAGTGGCTCAGTGGGTTAAGCATCCGACTTCGGCTCAGGTCATGATCTCATGGTTCGTGGGTTCGAGCCCCACATCAGGTTCTGTGCTGACAGCTCAGAGCCTGGAGCCTGTTTCAGATTCTGGGTCTCCCTCTCTCTCTGACCCTCCCCTGCTCATGCTCTCTCTCTCTCTCTCTCTCTCTTTCTCTCTCTCTCTCTCTCTCTGAGAGATAATTAAAGACTGAATATTCTATTGGGTAAGTGTGCTACATTTTGCTTATCTGTTCATCCCTCGGTGGACACAGGTCAGTTGCTCCCATGTTTTAGATATTGTGAATAATGTTGCTATGAAATGGTTATACAGAATATCTTTGACCCCCTGCTTTCAATTATTTGGTGTACATGGCCAGATGTGGAATTGCTGGATCACGTGGCAAGTCTATTTTTAATTTTTTTGAAAAGCACCACACAGTTTTCCTCAGAGATTTTACCATTTTGCATTTCTGCCAACAGTGCACAAGTGTTTCCATTTTTCCACATCCTCACTAACACTTCTTATTTTACAGTTTCTTTTATAGTAGCCATTCCAATGGATGTGAGGCAGTATCTCAATGAAGCTTGATTCACACTTCCCTACTGATGTGTGACACTGAATATCTTTTCATGTGCTTATGGTATGTCTTCTTTGAAGAAATGTTTCTTCAAGTCCTTTGCCTTTTTTTGTTTTGTTTTGTTTTGTTTGGGTGGTTTTTTGTGTTTTTTTTTTTTTTTTTGGTTTTATTTTGTTTGTTTGTTTTTCTGTTGTTGTTCTTAAGCTTTGATTCTCTGTTCATTCTGGTAACTAATCCCTTATCAGACACTATTGGCAAATATTTTCTTCAATTCTGTGAGCTGCCTTTTCTCTCTGTTGAGACTGTCTTTTGATGCATAATTTTTTTTTTAATTTTCATGAGGTCCAGCTTGACTATTTTTTCTTTGTTGCCTATGCCTTTGGTGTCATATCCAAGAAATCATTGCTAAATTCCCTGTCATGAAGATTTTGCCCTAGGTCTTCTCCAATGAATTCTATAGTTTTAGGTCTTACATTCAGGTCTTTGATCCATGAGAGTTAATTTTTCTATATGGTGTTAGATAAGGATCCAAATTAATTCCTTTGCATCAGGATATCCAGTCTTCCCAGCACCATTTGTTGACAAGACTATCCTTCCCCCACTGAATGGTTTTAGCCATGAATAAGAGGGCTTATCCTAGTTAACTGGTCTATATATTTGTCTTTATGCTAGTACCACACTGCTCTGATTACTGTAGCTTTGTAGTATGTTTTAAAGCCAGGAAGTCTGAATCATCAGCCCTGTTCTTTTTCTAGATTGTTTTGACTATTTGGGATCCCTCCAGATTACATATGAATTTTAGAATGTTTTTTTAATTTCTGGGGAAAAAAAGTCATTGGGATTTTCATTGGGATTGCATTGACCCCATAGATCATTTTGGATGGTATTGATATCTTAACACTAAGTTTCCTGATTCATGAAAATAGGATGTTTCCATTTGTTTATGTCTTCTTCATTTTCCTTTAATTAGTTTTCATTGTGCATGTCTTTCACCTCCTTGGTTAATTCCCAAGTATTTTATTCTTTTTGATGCTATTATAAATTGTTTTCATAATACACACTTCAGATTGTTCATTGATAGCATACAGAAATGCAACTGATTTCGGTGGATTGGCTTTTTATCCTGCTATTTTGATGAATTCATTTATTAGTTCTAACAGGTTTTTTGTGGGATCTTTAGGGTTTTCTATACACAAGATCATATCATCTACAAACAGAGATGATTTTACTACTTCTACAGTTTGGATGCCTTTTATTTATTTTTCATGCCTAGCCGGTCTGGCTAGGACTTGCACTATTATGTTGAATAGAAACAGTAAAAGCAGCCGCCATTGTCTCGTTCCTGACTTTAGAGGAAAAACTGTCTTTCACCAATGAGTACGATGCTCATGGTGGGTTTTCATACTCAGCTTTTAGGGTTTTGAGGTAGTTTCTTCTAATCCTTGTTTTTCAGGTGTGACATATATTTATTGATTTGTCTTCCCCCTAGAACATGAGTGGCACATAGCAAGTTCTTTACTCATTGCTTTGATAGTGACCCCTGAAACAGCACTGGGTCCACAAGATGTCTTTGAAAACATGTGCTGAAGGACTGGGTGGCTGAAGGGACTGTGAAACCACATAAGAAAGTGCATGTGATGGATGTTAATGAACCACGTGACATTGGTGTGTGTCCACTAGGATTTGTGGGAATTATGGAATTATGGGAAGAAAGAATGGGAAAAGCATATAAAAATCAATGCATGCAGCACTCTTTCTAAACGCAAAAATACATTCCCTAATAAACAAAAGGTACTGCTGAAGTTCTCACTGTTTACTACCCACTGGGAGACACCTGAGCCCTTCCAAAGCTTTGTGACTCTTAGGTCTCTGAAGCCATTACTATGTTATTTACTGAGTGGTGACAGTAACTGACCTAAGCCATACAAAGGGGCTTAGATTTAGACCCTGTTTTCCAGCTCTGTTCCCAGAGGCTCATGGGTCTAGTTCAAGCCTGGGATCACACAAGGAGCCACCACTGAGGCCTCATAGCACACAGGCAGTCACCTCACCGGATCCTACGACAACTCTGTCCATTTAACAGGGGTGGACACTGAGGCACAGAGAGGTGAAGTATCTTTCCCAAAGTCACACAAACCTAGTAAAACAAGTAAAGGAGCCCAGACTGGAATTGAGGCGATTAAGATCACTTATTGAGGGATGCCTGGGTGGCTCAGTTGGTTGAGCATCTGACTCTTGATTTCAGCTCAGGTCATGATCCCAGGGTTGTAGGGTTGGGCCTCACTGTGGGCTCCATGCTGAGAATTGAGCCTACCTGGGATTCTCTCCCTCTCTCTCCCTCTTCCCCTCTCCCACGCACACTCTCTTTCTCTGAAATAAAATAAACACATAAATAAAAAATACGAAGATTAGTCCTTGAAAATAGAAAACTATGATTGGGATCAAGGACATTCAAAGAAACATGACATCTCACAATCGTAGGAAATGCTCCCATTTGCAAAGTTCTCTTAGACACATTCCCTCATTTCCATCTTCTAAAATCCCCACGAGGCATCCAGAACACACAGAGTTCTTACCTTATAAAGAAACAAAGGTCCAGAGAGAGAGAAAGAGAGAGACAGGGAAACAGGGCTCTGGCACCTACGCCAGCCCTCCTGACCCCAGTCTGGCACCCGCTCCGCGCCACCTCTACCTCACAGGGTCCAGCCTCACCAGCCACACTACCAGCAGAAACGGTGGTCAAGGCTGCCACCAGCTAGGACGCGGATGACACTAGCAACAAAATGATCTGTGAATGCCGTTGGGAGCCGGAACCCGTGAACTAGCGAGATCTGAACAGCGTGCGTACAGAAATACTAGAAACGTCCATTTACAGAAGACTAAACATTACAAACCACACTTGGCCCTCCCAAGCCCTGTCACAACAGCTCAGCCCTAAAGAGCAAATACGCTATTGTTTGCCCTGTTTGTGTGGTTTACCGACTCTCCCTTCAGGATACTTGAGTCCTCACCACGGGTCCATAATCCCTTATCTGCAATTCTAAAATCCACAAGAGCCCTGAAATTTGAGAGTTTTCTTTTTCCTCTGAGTTTGTAGAAAACTAATCTGACAGGCAAACCTTACCTCAACTAACCTGGGGCTATTTATAATATTAATTTATTCCATTTAGTGTGAATATTCATACATTTTATTGCAAAAACATCAGGGAGCTTAATTACAGGGTGCTACCTCAGATCCCACTGGAAATGTTGTGCAGTATTACTTTTCTGAAATAAAATTAAGAAATCATTGTTGAATCACATTTGGCCCCAAGAGTTCAGGATGGAGAATTGTGAGTCAGGACAACAGACATTTAATAAACTTGCCAGTCCCCGGGCTCAGGTTTTCCACACACACCCTCGTCCAGTCGCGATGAGACAGGCAGGATCTCTGTGTTTGATGGATACGGGTACCGGGGGATGAAGACACTGAGTAATTTGCTCTAGGTCACGGAGCTACTAAATGCCAGAGCCAGGACCCTCTCCAACTGGAAGACCGTGTCCTTAGCACCTACCATATTAGCACGTGTGTGTGTCTGTGCATGTATGTGCATGTGTGCATACACGTGTGTGTGTGGGGGGGCTTTATAAAGCACTGAGCAAGTAAAAGAGGGACGAGGCAAAAAGAAAGCAAAGAAGAGAGAAGAGCAAACAGCTGGGAACTCCCAGGCCTACGCAGAACCTTCTCGACCTCCAGTACCTCTCCACTCTGCCTCTTCTGAACCCATGTGTGCCTTACAGGGAAAACAGAGGGGAGAGTCCAAATCCATTCATATCCTAAGGATCAAAGGCCAAGGGTGGATTTTCGGCTGGGTCTTCTCTTTAGGATGATGGCAGACATTGTCAGAGTCCAAAAAAAAAAAAGAGTTATTTCTTTTTAGCATCCAGGGTCTTCTGAGGGATGCTGGAGGTCCCTCTAGAAGGCCGACAGTGCATCTCAAGGATGATTCCAGCGTGGACTGAGGAGGGGTTAATGCAGCCTCTTCGGAGGCTCGGATACACACTCCGTGGTTAATCTGGATGCATGACTGATCTCTGCCAGCATCGCATGTTTGTATTCAATCTTCTGAATTCTTCTGCAACAATAATTAATGTCAGAGCAGTGTCTGGATCAACAGTGTATCTTCTGGCTAATGCAACGCTGTACCTATAATAACTCAAGACTGAGATTTACCACTGTGCCATGGTTCCCTCCCCATGCTTCATCTCTTCGTGTTTACATCTGGTTTAACTTTTTCTAATCTAAAATAAATCAGCATGAAAAGCATTAGATTTTTTCATTTAGATTCTCAATTGCCTGTGATTATGAAGATAATATCCCTTATCTGATTGCAAATGGCGGGATGGTTCCCTTGTTAGGAGCTGAACGAAGAAGACACCTCCGTCTCTCCTTGCTTCTCCTTCACCTTGTTTTCAAGGGTGGAGTCGGATGGGGTCCTGGTTCGAAAAGGAGGCAAATCAGGATGCAAGGAATACATTATTTCCATCATTCCTCCTCTTGTGAGACTCACGGAGGAAGGCAGGCTCCCCGGGCTGCCTGATGAGATTTCACGCTCCGTTTTCCCACCAGGGTGACTGCAGACCCTGTCTGTCTGCAGGGATAAATGAGAACAGCAATGACGAAGCCCTTGGCTGGAGATTTCTATGCAAACATCAGGCATGGGGGGAAACGAACGCCATCATCCGGGCATGTTAATTACCCAGTTACAAAGTCAAATTTAGCCGAACTATTTTGTATATCAAAGAGGTAGATTTCCCCTGATTCCTTAAGTATTCCTTTCAGCATGTTCTATTATGTTTCCCATCATTTGCAACATTTTCTCTTCACTTTAAAACGTGAGCCAGAGGATTCCAGAAACGGAATCCATCTCTTGCACCAGGTGGAAACTTCTTTCCCCAGTAATTGTTTACTGTCACTGTCTACTTTCCCTCAATTAGAGTCCCAAACTACTCCAAGTACTTCCAAATCAAATACAATGGAGTCACCCTGACTGCAGAGCACCTCAGAAAGTTCTGAGGATTCAATAGCCCACGCAATCCTACAACTTTTAACTCAATTGTTGTCTTCTTTCTTCTTTCAAAAGAACAGAGACAAAAAAACAAGAAGGGGGGGGGGGGACTAGGGTATTTCCTGTCCTCTGGCTCACCTGTTCACATGGAACTCCTCCCCTGGGTCCTTGGGAGAAAAGCCTCGCTATCTCACACTAGTGGCTGCTTTCTGCGGTTGTTTTTTTGTTTTTTTTTTTTTTTTGTTTTTCCACCTAGACTGGCAGAAAGCAATCTAAATGGAGCCCTTTCACGCCTTCTCTGAATTAGAGAAGGTGATGACTTTTACTTAGTGAGGAATAGCAGACTAGGGTCCTCAATGGCTGGACAACAGAATGATAACAACAGCTACATGATAGGGTGTTTACCAAGTGCCAGGTACCCTGCTAAATGCTTCCTGGGCATTATGGGATCTCCATGGCAACATCAGAAGAAAAGTACCAATGCCATTGTGGCAGTGAGGAAATGCCATTCTTAGAATTCTTGTTAATGATGGCGTCTGTAATAGTATGATGAACAACTAAGCGTTACTGAGCTACCTCAATGAGCCAGTCTCTGCCCTGAGCACTTTTCATGTACCACTTCATTCAACCCCCACAAAGGCACCAGGATGAAGGGACCACTATCAACTCCCCTTTGTCCATGAAGGAATGGATGTTAGAGAAAGTAAGGGTTCACGCAAAGTCAGCATTAGGAAATGGCAGAGTCGGGATAAAAATCTACATTTACCTGAATCAGGGGCTGAGCCCTCACACCCCTGCTGCTCCAACAGAATGTCATCCATTTAATTAAGATGCCAAAGGTTGTAATGGAAACTTATTACAGTCACATAGACACACACACACAGGCTGGCTGATTCCAGTTACAGACATGGCAGACTTAAGCAAAAGTAAAGTGGTGGAAAGCAGATCAGTGGCTGCCTGGGGAGGAGCTGGGGGAAGGTGTTGAGTGCAAAGGGCACGAGGGAAATTTCTGGGTCATAGATGTGCCCTCCATCATGATTTGGTCTGGTTACATGACCGTATGCATTTGTCAAAACAAAATGAACTCTATGCTTATAAAATGTATGAATATTAATGTATGTAAATTGTGCATAAGACTGACTTTTTTTAAAGTGTCATGAATAACTTCCAATTTAGCTAAGAGTTTCAATTCAACGCAGAGTTGGGGAGAGAAATAAGAGAGACCCTGACCTCAGAGATTTCATCATCTAGTGAAAGAGAATCATCTTAAAACATTTATAAATACAAGTTCGTGCTGGGCCAGCTTCACAGGCATAAGAGCCAGGCAGTGGGCACAGGGACCTGTACTCAGAAGGGCCACGTGGGACGTTAATGTCGCCATCTTGAATTTCTCTTAATTGTGGTAAAACATACATAGCATAGTAAGTGCATAATTCAGCAAAACTAAGTTCATTCATCAGGTTGTACGATCATCACCATTGTCTGTCTCCAGCACTTTTCCATCTCCACAAACTGAAACTCTGTACCACTAAACAGTAATTTCCCACTCTCCCCTCCCCACAGCCCTGGCAGCCAGCCTTCTACTTTCTGTCTCAGTGAATGTAACCATTCCAGGTCCCTCATGAAAGGGGAGTCGATCCATAGTGGTCCTTTGGCTGCTGGCTTATTTCACTTAGCGTAACATCATCCAGGCTTATCCATGTCAAAGGCGGGGCTTCCTCTCATTGTGTTGATAATGTCCTCTGATGTCCACAAGTTTTTCATGTCTGATGAAGTCCAATTTATGTCTGTCTTCCGTAGCCAGTGCTTTGGTATCGGCACTTCGAATTTTTAAATAATTTTATCTTTGAACTTAGTTTTGTAAATGAAATTCCATGGGACAGTAGAGCACACGTGGGAGCAGAAGATAGGTCAAAGGTGTGTGTTTCCTGATTTTCCTGCTGCCCCAGTCACAGATGGTACTCAGGTGCCCCCCACGCACAAAACTCTGGTGACCCTACCAGGCATGGAAGTTCAGCAAGACTCAAAGGGGAAAGAAGGTGAGCTCCTACATCTAGGGTCCAGTGAGCCAAGGGCCGATGGCCCCAAGAGGTCGCACCTCCCACTGCATTCTCCAAATGCAGAAAGAAGGCAGTGGATTTCTGGGAAACATGAATGAACAGACAACCTTATCATATCTTTTTTTTTTTTTTTTAATGTTTATCTTTGAACTAGAGAGAGCATGAGTGGGAAAGGGACAGAGAGAAACAGAAGATCCAAAGTGGGCTCTGTGCTGACAGCAGAGAGTTTGATGTGGGGCTCAAACCCACAAACCGCGAGATCATGACCTGAGCCAAAGTCAGACGCTTAACCAACGGAGTCTCCCAGGTGCCCCTCTCTTATATCCTTTCTTACTCATGCTACGTCCCCATGTTAGCCACCTGCTTCTGCTGGAGATGACAGCTCCCAAGGAGAGGGCGAGACGGGACTCCCTTTTCTCTCAGCCCTTCCTCACTCAGCAGACAACTGAAGGAGTGTTGGTCGAATAAGATTCTATCATGGAATGAGACAAAAATTTGAGTTGATTTTTGCAGTATTTCCATTGTTCTAGTGAGCATAAGATACATACATGCAGGTGTGGGATTAACACAATAAAAATGAGTCATTTCAGTGATTCCACATATGAGTGAAGGGCTTTTATATTTGTGTTAGAAATGGCATTAGGCAGGTGCAACTGGGTGGCTCAGTCAGTTAAGCATCCAACTCCTGGTTTCAGCTCAGGTCGTGATCTCAACGGTTTCGTGAGTTCAAGCCCCATGTTGGGCTCTAAGCTGGCAGCACAGAGGCGGCTTGGGATTCTCTCTCTCTCCTTCTCTCTCTGCCCCTCCCCCACTTGTGCTGTCTCTG
Source organism: Hyaena hyaena (assembly GCF_003009895.1). NCBI lineage: Eukaryota > Metazoa > Chordata > Mammalia > Carnivora > Hyaenidae > Hyaena > Hyaena hyaena. The sequence goes on from NW_024081013.1 coordinate 43,453, forward strand.
TCTCTCTCAAAATAATAAACTTTTAAAAAAGAGAGAGAGGGGGCGCCTGGGTGGCTTAGTCAGTTAAGCGTCCGACTTTTGCTTAGGTCATGATCTCGCGGTTCGTGGGTTCGAGCCCCGCGTCGGGCTCTGTGCTGACTGCCAGCTCAGAGCCTGGCGCCTGTTTCGGAGTCTGTGACTCCCTCTCTCTATGACCCTCCCCTGCTCACACTCTCTCTCTCTCCTAGAAATAAATAAAACATTAAAAAATTTTTAAAAAAAAATAGAGAGAGAAATGGCATTAGGCAATATAAAGATTAACATTAAAATTCATGGAAATAATTTAAAATCTTAATTTTTCTTCACTTAAGCCAACATTCAAGAACACATTAAAAAACCATCAGGGCAAATCAAGAAAGAGACAATAGAAGGAAGGAAAGAGACATACTTTAGTGCCAGGAATGACTATTTCCCCCTGCTGTCCTAATATGAGGACATTGCTCATTGTACACCGGCCCCCCCAGAGTACGGAGGCAAGCCTGAGAAAATACCCACACACCTTGTAACTATTTCATGCAAAATCTTCATAGTTTTGTTTCCATATGCTCCTGGGCCCTTCTCTGCATGTCCATCAACTGAGACCCCAGCCCTGTGGCACCCAGGGCCCAGCTTACCACCACCTGTAACAGGCATCCTCCAACACTATCGAGCAGAGTGAAGTAGCTATTCCAGAACCACGTGTCCAGTGTCTAGAACTCATGAGTGAGGAGTTGGGCACATTTGTAGCTAAAATGATGGGTTTCATGAGCTTTCAGTGACTAGTGGGCTGGATCAGAGGCACCTGACCCCCATCAGAGAGTAGCCACTTGGGCCTAACCTGCTCTCCGCTGGCAGCAGGCAGATTTGCTGGGCAGATGCTTCTTGTCTTCCATAGAGAATGGCAAGCAATTTGTTGTTGGCTTTAAGGAAATAATTCCCCCATTTGTCTTCAACCCTATTTGTTTCTCTGACAAATTATTATCCCTAAATTCTCGATGCTTGCCAAGATGCTTATTTTCAGAGCTGTCTTAAAGTCCTCTCTGGATGGAGAAGGGATGTGAATTAGAACCCCAGAGAGAAAATTAACTTCTGTGTTTGGAAAAGGGCAATGAAATAAGGGACCTCTATTTCGACCTTCACTCAGGCTACATCAAGCTGAGGTCTGCCTGTCGATCTCTGCAAAATGAGTGAATCTGTAAGGAGCCTAAGAAAGGAGGCTTCCTGCATCAGAGGAAGACCCCATGCATGCACAAAGTCCTCAACTGCCACCAATCTGGCCCCAGGTTTTCATCTCAAATGCACCTCCTATGCTTTTGTTTATCCATTCATCTATGTACGCATTCATTCACACATGCGTCCCCCAATGTTCCAGCTGTGCTGGGAGCACAGTGGTGAGCCAGGGCAGATCACGGGCACCTTTCCTCATGGACCTCCTCCTAGACAGAGGCTCCAACCTACACGCTTTCAATTCCAAGGCCTCCTTCAATTTCCTTTTCTTGACAGATGCAAACATTTAAAATATAGTGTAGCCAGAATGCGAAGACAGCCCCCAAGACTCCCACACACGTCCCATACGTTCTCTTTCCTTTCAGTGTGAGCTGAGCCTGTGATTACAATGAGCTCTCACTTCCACAAGGAAGTTATGTTATACGGCAAAACGGGCTTTGCAGGGAGAATTAAGGTTGCTAATCAGTTGATGTTGCGTTAATCAAAAGGGAGATCATACCACATGGGCCTGGCCTAATCAGTCGCGTCTCTAAAAGCAGTCAGAGAGATTCAAAGGGGCAGATTGTCCTTGCAACCATGAAAAAGCAAACATGTTGTGAACTGCCTATGGCTGGAGCCACATGGCAAGGACCCGAGGACAGTTTCTAGGAGCGGAGAGTGCCCGCTGACAGCCACCAAGAAAATAGGGACTCAGCCCTACAACCACAAGGAACTGAATTCTGACAATAAGCAGTGATAGTGGAAGAGCCCTCCGAGCCTCAAATGAAGTCACAGCCTCGTATGACGCCTTGACTCAGCCTGGAGAGACCTCAGCCGAGGGACTAACTAACCCCCAACAGCATCTCCGATCTACAAAACCGTGAAAGAATAAACAGGTGTCATTGTAAGCCAATTGTGTGGTCATTTGTTTTGCAGGAAGAGAAAAAATAAAAAGCATCTGTCAAATAGGTTTTCCCTTTTCTGAGAGCCCATCAGAGCTGAAGCAATCCTACAGTTAGTTGACATTATCTCAGCCATAAGTAAATGAGCAAACTGCCTCAGTTAATTATAAATGGCGACCACGAGCAAACAAACCTACTCCTTGCACTGAAGAACCCTGATTGAAAACACTGTGACCACCACTGGGAAACAATGAAATATATAGCATTTAACAAGCCAGGGGCCAATCTTGACGATCTGGCCTCCGGAAATACATACACCTGACAAGCAGTGCTTTGACGTGTGTCCCATTAAATCTGGAAATTTTTCAGCCATTGTTTCTCCAAGTCATTTTCCTGCCTTCACGCCCTCCCCACTCTTTCTGAGATTCTAATTGTATGTGTGTTGGATCTCTTGATACTGATGTTTTCCAGGGGTCACTCAGGCTCTGTTCTCTCTCTCTTTCTCTCTCTCTCCCCTTCTCTCCCTTTGTCTCTCCCCACCCCCAACTCCCTCCCTCCCTCCTCTCTCTCCACTCTTTCCTTTCTCTCTTTTGACTTCACTTTTGAAATTTCACTGACTTTTCTTCTATAGCATCCAATTTCCTGTTAACCGCAGCTAGTCAAATTTCCATTTCACTTAGCATCATTATTTTTTCTTCTCTGCAAGTTGTTTCATTTTTTATCAACTATTTCTCTCCCCTTGATGATGGTATCTTCCCTTCAACCCCTGAATTTAAAGGGGAAGCAATAGAGGTGCCTGGGTGGCTCAGTCATTTGAGCAACCAACTCTCGATTTCAGCTCAGGTCATGTTCCAGGGTGATGGCATTGAACCCCACATCGGTCTCCGCACTGAGCGTGGAACCTGCTTGGGATACTCTCTATCTATCTGTCTGTCTGTCTCTCCCTGTGGCCCTCTCCCCGGCTTATGCTCACACTCACGTGCGCTCAATCTCTCTCTCTCTAAGTAAAAAAATAAACAAAAATAAAGGGAAAACCATAGTTTTATAACAGCTTTTTAAAAAATCCTTGCTTGTTAATTCCATCATCTCTGTCATTTATAAATCTCTTTCTATTAATCATGATTTCTCCTCGTTAAGTCCTTTGGATGTCTAGTAAGCTTTGTCTGGATGCTCAATATTTCTAATGTTATATTATCACTTGCTGAATCTTGTTGTAATCCTTTAAAGAGTACTGAACTCTGTTCTGGCAGTGGTCTTTAGACCACTTGTGGAGGAGCTCGATTCTCTCAAGATCTGCTTCTAACATTGTTACAGGATCTAGGCCAGCCTTTACTTGAGGGTTAAGTTAGCATACTTCCAAGGCCTGACCCTTCTAGAATCTCTACTGAATTTATCCTGTACTCAGTGAGGTCTTTCCATCCTGGATGGTGGGGAACTTAATGACCCACTGCCCCGAGTGAGCTCCCAGAAGTGTCCATCTTACAACTTCCCAGTAGCTGTTCCTTCTTTGTGAGCTGTTCTTTGTCCGGCCTTGTGGGTTCTCACACATAACATTAGTTTTTAACCGCAGCCCCAACTTCTGAACCTCTTTCTCTGCATGGCTCCCTCCTCTCAGAAACTGTACCCTGCAAATTCTAGCTGCAATTCTAGAGACCATGGGCTTCCACTTAGGAGTGGTCTTCCTGGGCCGCTTCCCAGGGACTGTCACTCCACCTGTGCCCCCATATTCTCACTCTCCCTGGAAGTCACAGGAAACGCCCAGTCTTCCATGAAGAACATGCCCGAATGTCTCCTTCCCTGTGTATCCTTGCCGAGTTCTCCGGACCCACAGCTAAGTGTAGACACCCTGACTCGGCACTCACTGGGGTGACTGCCTCCCTCAGCAGGTGATACGCAGGGCCAGGAGCCCTGCCATTTGGACGTCTGTGTCCCCAGCGCCTCGCACAGCTCCTGACACAGAGTAGGGCCTTGATAAATATTTTTTTAAACAGGCCGGCCCAATATTTCCTCTTTAATCCATCTGCTCCACCAGAAAGGGACGTGAGCGTGGGACAGCACAGAGGGGCGTGAGCCCCTGCGCGGGCCCGAAGAACCAGAAGGCAGGGCCTGGTGAAGAGCCATAGGAAGGAACGGTTCCTAAAGCAGATGGAGAGCAGGTGTATCACTGCCTCTTACCACCCGATTCCAGCACAGGTGCTTTGCCTACGGTCAGCCCTGAAGGCCCCTGGGTCCCACCCACTGCTGCCCATGTCCCCGCTCCCCAACGCCAGGCCAGGAGCACCACCTCAGCGCTGGACATAACTGAGGTGGACCTTCCTCCCACTGCTCCCGTGTCCCCGTGCAGCCTGCATCTGCTGTCGGGGCTCACAGAACTTTCTCTTTGGAAAAACAGGGCTCATGTGCCTTACACAGCTGTGGTGAGGATCAATGAGGCAATTCAGGGATCGAACAACAGCCCTTTTGTTCCGTCGCTGTCTCTCGGTGATCCCGGCACACAGTGGCCCAGCCACCGTCCTCTCTGGCCGTGCCTCCCTCCCCCGCTCCACGCCCCTTGGCTCCTGCCTTCTCAACACAGCCGAGTCCCTTGGGCTTCTTCGTCGTTTCCTTGGTTCTTATGACTGGGAAATAACAGTCCGGAAATCCCAGATCACGATTTCACACCTGCTTCAGAATCACCTGGATTTCATGTTAAAAACAGGAGTTTCTGGACCCCGGCCTTCCCAGAGCCCAGGGATATACATTCTTAGAACGTTCTCCTAAGGATTCTGGAGGACACTGAAGTGTGAAGGCCATTTGGTCCTTCCTGGGGTGGTAAACTCCGTACATGCTTGCAGATCTTCCAAGGGAGGGCGCATCTTACATGGAAAACGCCCTGTTAATACTTGCTGCCTTGGCCCCGGCTTCGCCGGACAGGGATCACATGTGTAGGGACTCGCAGCCTCAGCGGTGTCTTGTCAAAGGTGGACTTCGCAGCTGACCACAGAACTGGGTGGGCTCTGAGCGGAAACTGGACATTCAGCTCAGGGCCAACTTGCTGACTAGTATCTGAGTTGCTTGAGGAATGGAGATTACCCTGAGCCAAGAGCACAGAAGGTCCGAAGTCCCTGTCGCCTGCCACTCAGCGCGGGGAAGGAGGGGTGGGGATGTCCACCCCAATTTAAACAGGGCTGCTTGCCAGGACCAGGATCCTTAAAGCACCCGTTACAATCAGGTTGGGCCCAGGGGCTGCAGCTTTGTGCCACGGCCTCAGAGCAGGGTTGGGGATGGCAGAAAAAGGGGTACCGGAACTTCCACAGCCACAGCTCACTTGTATGGAATGTGCCTCTGTGCCAGGCCTGAGGCTTCAGCCCTTTAAATAATCTCCCTTAATCCCTATAGCGAACCCAGGAGGTAGATATCATCACGCTTCCATGAGCACAGATGGGGAAACTAAGGCTCGAAGATGTCAAGAAACTTTCCAAGGTCACTCATGTAGCAAGACCCCAGAAGACTCAGCCCAGCACCCTCACACTCAGCCACACCACCCCGTTCATCTTCCAACGCCCTGCCCTTGCTCTGGCTGAGATGTGGAAGTGGGGGCCCACCCGTGCCCAATTTCCCGACGGATGTTGGCCACAGCAGTGTCACACAGACCTCAGGAGACGACAAGCGCTCTGGGTCCAGCTGCACGTCACCGATAACAAAGCATTCGTAGCGCGGCTAATTTGGAGACCTCATCAGCAGAGGTGCTGCCCTGTGCAACCAAACGGGCTTCAGCCCTCTGACCCCTTGTGCCTCCTGAGAACCTTGCCCTCTGGCATCCAGCTTCCCACTGACACACGCAGGGGGGGGGGGCTGGAAGGGTGGGCGGCACTGAGACCCAAGGGTGGGCGCTTCATCATTTCCCTCTTCCTGCATTTGAACGGAGACTACGAGCCACTGTCAGCGAGGTGAGTGGCTGAGGTTTTTCCTGGAGGAGCACCAAGGAAACACTCGGGCAGGAAGCAGGTCCCGGAGGTGAGGCAGGGGGCCTGATCTGTCTGTGGGGTGGCAAAGCCTAACTGAAATGCTGATTGTCCTGGGGCGCCTGGGGGGCTCAGTCGATTGAGCTCAGGTCACGATCTCACAGTTCATGAGTTCAAGCCCCATGCTGGGCTCTGTGCTGACAGCTCAGAGCCTGGAGCTGCTTCTGATTCTGTGTCTCCTTCTCTCTCTGCCCCTCCCCTGCTCACGCTCTGTCTCTCTCTCAAAAATAAATAAACATTAAAAAAAAGAGAAATGTGTGTTGTCCTTTGTCAAATGGCCTTTTCTCAACCCTTTTGACATGGAGAGCTCTGTGCCTTCACTACAGCCGGAGCCACCAGCAAATCTGGCAAAAATCTCATAGGTGGGCCGAGACTTCAGGAAGAAAAATGAGATTCTGAAGACTCCAGTCTGGCTACATCTCTTCAGCTTGGTTTAGAAAAGGTAAATCATTTCATGCCCTTTGGGAAACATGAGAAGAAAGGGAATGTTTGTTTTACTTCCTGTCTCGTCTCACTGCCTGCTTCATTCCCTACAGAAAGTTATCTTGAAGCCCAAGCACTGAAAACTTGAGTACTTTCTCCTATGACCTAAGGACTTACCCCAACCACTGGAAAACATTCAGCAAAGCCCAAAGTGGCATTTCTCAATGACAGTGGGACATCAAACCACCCAGAGACACTCTTGATTCAGCCACGATGGAATAAACAGACAACGGCTATGAGGCAACAGCGGTCAGACACTGGGTGAAAAGCAATGGGCGTCCGCAATCCTGGATGGAGGGGACATGAGAGCAGGGAGCCCTGTAGCTGTCCCCACCCAGAGGAAGCTTCCAGGGTGAGGAGGAGGAGGAAACTCAAGACAGCCAGGAGCCTCACTGAGTGGAGGAGGCAGAGATCACGACTCAGAGGAGCCGCGCCGGCCAGAATCTGGGAGCTAAATACTGAAAAGCATTGAACTGCAAAGGAAGAAGAGTTCTAGCAACCAGCAGCGGGTTCCTCCAGTCTTTGGTCGAATACTGATTTTCGCATGCTTGAGGGAAAACTTCACGAAGCCAGAAAAAGAACCGCCAGGAAGTAGTAGGTCAGGCACTCCCAGAAATTTACCCAGAGCTGGAAACAGTTGACCTTCCCACTGGCCCTGGTGGAAAGGTCTCGCACACACAAGGCATTAACAGAGTCCTTGACAGTGGGGCTAAATTAGCCCTCGACCAGGGTTCCTCAGCCTCCACACCATGAACATTTCAGGCTGTGCAATTCCTTGCTGGTGTTGGCAGAAAACTGTCCTGGACACTGTAGTATAATTAGCAGCATCCCTGGGCTCTCCCCAGTAGGAACCAGTAGCGTCCTCCCCAAGTTGTTGAAACCAAAATGTCTCCAGACTTTACCAAATATCACCTGGAGGCAAAATCATTACTGATTGAAGACCAATACTCTCCACTAAAGTCTGCTGAAAAGTAAGCCTCAGGAGGATCAGACCATTTTCAAGTAACTTAACCTCATGCCAGAACAAACTTCTCTATAAAGGAGCACAACAAAATCAAACCCCTGCTCTGGGTCACAATGGCCTTGGCTGGGCTTTAGACATATGTAGTTGCTTCAAGTTCACCAAAAGGAAAAGCCAAGGCAGATGCGGTATATGTACACAATGGAATATGACCTGGCGATCAAAAGGAATAAAATCTTGCCATTTGCAACAACGTGGATGTAACTAGAGTGTGTGAGGCTAAGTGAAATAAGACAGTTGGCGAAAGACAACTATCGTATGATTTCACTCATACGTGGAATTTAAGAAACAAAACAGATGAACACCGGGAAAGGAAAATTAAGATTAAAGCAGAGAGGGAGGCAAACCATAAGAGACTCTTACATACAGAGGACAAACTGGAGGCTGATGGAGGGAGGTGGGTGGGGGTGGGCGAGATGGGTGACGGGCATTAAGGAGGGCACTTGCTGGGATGAGTGCTGGGTATTGTATGGAAGAGATGAATCACTGGGTTCTACTCCTGAAACCAGTATTATACTACATGTCAACTGGAAGTTAAATTAATTTAATTTAATAAAAATAAAAGTTTACCATAAGGAAACAACCCAAACGTCCAATGACAGATGAACAGATTTTTTTTAAATGTGGTACAGGGGCGCCTGGGGGGCTCAGTCAGTTAAGCGTCCGACTTCGGCTCAGGTCATGATCTCATGGTTCGTGGGTTCAAGCCCCGCATCAGGCTCTGTGTTGTCAGCTCGGAGCCTGGAGCCTGCTTTGGATTCTGTGTCTCCCTCTCTCTCTGCCCCTCCCCTGCTTGTGCTCTGTCTCTCTCTCTCAAAATTAAATAAACATTTTTTAAAAAAGTAAAAAAAAAAAAATGTGGTATCTACATGCAAGGGAATATTATTCAGGCTCAAAAAATGAAGACAATCATACCACTTGTGACAACACAGATGAAACTAGAAGACATTTTGCTGAAATAAGCCATCACAGAAGGATAAGTACTGTATGATTCTACCCAAGTGAGGTGTCTAAACTAGTCAAACTCACAGAAGCAAAAAAAATCCAGAATGGTGGTCGCCAGGGGCCAGAGAAGGGGAAATGGGAGAGGCTGGCTCAGAGGGTGAAAGCTCCCATTATGCAGGATAGAATGTCCAGATTAATAAGGACAGGGCTCCACCTGCCACGGGTGCCTGTAGTTAACAACGTGGCATTATGCACTCTACAGTAAGAGAACAGATCTCACGTGAAGTATTCTTACCAACAAAAACAAACAAAAAATAACATGCAGCAATACCTATCAAAATAACACCAGCATTCTCCACAAAGCAAGAAGAAACAATCCTAAAACTTGTATGGAACCAGAAAAGACCCTGAATAGCAAAAGCTATCTTGAAAAAGAAAACCGGAGCTGGAGGCATCGCAATCCCAGACTTCAAGCTGTATTACAAAGCTGTAATCATCAAGACAGTACGGTACTGGCACAAGAGCAGATGCATAGACCAATGGAACAGAATAGAGAACCCAGAAATGGACCCACAAATGTATGCCCAACTAATCTTTGACAAAGCAGGAAAGAATATCCAATGGCTATTCAGCACGTGGTGTTGGGATAATTGGACAGTGACATGCAGAAAAATAAACCTGGACCACTTTCTTACACCATACACAAAAATAAACTCAAAATTGATGAAAGGCTTAAAGTAAGACAGGAAGCCATCAAAATCCCAGAGAAGAAAGTAGGCAAAAACCTCTTTGACCTCGGCCGCAGCAATTTCTTACTTAACACATTTCCAAAGGCAAGGGAAGCAAAAGCAAAAATGAACTATTGGCACCTTATCAAAATAAAAAGCCTCTGCATAGTAAAGGAAATAATAAGCAAAACTAAAAGGCAACCAATGGAATGGAAGAAGATATTTGCAAACAACATATCAGATAAAGGATTAGTATCCAAAATCTATAAAGATCTTAGCAAACTCAATACCCAAAACCCAAATAATTCAGTGAAGAAATGGGCAAAAGACATGAATAGACACTTCTCCAAAGGAGACATACAGACAGCCAACCAAGAGGTGAAAAAATGCTCAACATCACTTCCTCATCAGGGAAATGCAAATCAAAACCACAAATCACACCTGTCCGAATGGCTGACATTAACAGGTCAGGCAACAACAGATGCTGGCGAGGATGCGGAGAAAGAGGAACCCTTTTGCACTGCTGGGCGGATGCAAACTGGCACATTTGCTCTGGGAAACAGTGTGGAGGTTCCTCAGAAAATTAAAAATAGAACTACCCTACGACCCAGCAATTGCACTACTAGGTATTTATCCAAGGGAGACAAATGTGCTGTTTCTAAGGGGCACATGAACCCGATGTTTATAGCAGCGCTTTCAACAATAACCAAATTAGGGAAAGAGCCCAAATGTCCATCAACTGATGAATGGATAAAGAAAAAGTGGTGTGTGTGTATATATATATATATATACACACACACCACTTTTTCTACTTGGAAATCAAAAAGAATGAAATAATGCCATTTGCAGCAATGTGGATGGAACTAGAGTGTGTTACGCTAAGTGAAATTAGTCAAAGACAAATTAAGGAATTAACACCAGAGGCTGTTAATTGGGCTCTATCATCAGCTCAGCTTGGAAATTGAGCAAGGAAGTCGACTTCTTCCTGGGTCTCCTAATCTAAATGGTGTTGACGTGCCCCAGTGGGAATTATGTGAATACTTCAATGAATATGGAATATTTTAAACTGTGAAATGTTTGCTTCTAACAGAGCAGACCTCAGAAGTAAGAGGGGCAGGAGACACAGATCCCAGCTCGATTTTCAAACTTGGTCTGCCCTTGAGCAAAGTGGGCCCTGCCTAGACCGCTTCCCAAATCACAGACCCAGTGAGCACCACTCAGCTAAGCAGCCTGATTGCTGCAGGAAGGTCTCAGACTGAGTTTAGCACACCATCTTAGATTCCAGCTTACTTTAGAGCAGAGGGCACACAACTTCCAGTTGTTGACTGTAACTGGTCATCATCGTAAGGGGGAAGGGAAGGGTTGTTGGGGCCACAAAAAAATGGCAGCTATGACTGTCAGTAGACTGAAAGCTTTTTACAATCTCCTGCAAAGATGTACTTTTCCACATTATTACCTTCAGTGTTGCTATAGGAATAAATGAATTTTATGCATAAGAAAATGAGGACACAAGGGTTGCTCTTTGTCATTTACGGTTTAAACTGGAGCCAGGAACCCTTCTGTAAAATGCAAGATGATATAATTCAACAAGTTTTTCTCTCTCTGGAGGACTGAAAAATAACCTCAATGAAAATTATACAATGATAAAATTCTGTCCCCGTCCGATTAATTACTTGTGAATAATAATATCTCGGGTTTCTTTCAATTATATTCTAATTGCACACCTTTCCTCTGGTTGATTGGGCAATGAACTAATGAACAACTCTTACTGAATTTAATTAACACCATTATTTCTGTGGCCTTTATATCTCTGTTGTGAACATGGAAATTCACAATCCCAGGGCTGGAACTGGAAGAAGTCAGCCTTTAACCCTGCAGAACAGGTTCTCACGCTGCCCTGGAATAATAAAGACCAGGGTGGGGAACAAAAGATCTGGAGTATTTACCAGCATTCATGGGAAGGCCTTCCTGACAACGGCATCAACATTCAGAAAGGCCACCATTTCATAAAACATGAGCGATTTGCATATGCATTTATCACAAGAGGTAAGTGAGGTATATAAGAGTCAATTACTAGACATTCACAACGCAGTCCATGTACAATGAGGAGCTGATCAGATTTCATGCGTGTTTACTTTCTGAAAGAAAGCGGCTCGTGGCTTATTCTAGCCTCAGAATGCAAATATGTCTCCAAGCGATGTATCTGTCTCACTTTGACATTCTAGACTCCAAAGTTCTCCTTTCCTTTCCTCCACAGAGTAGCTTCTGTTTGAAAATGAGAGCTCACCCTCAGAAAAAAAAGACCATTCTTACAGTCCTAGCTTAAATCATTCTATTTTAATTCGATCAAGGCAACTCATAGATATTTTTCTGCATAACACAGAAAACAAATAGGAATTTGTTTTTAAAGACAGAGAATTCTGAACCTACAGAGTTAGGAATACTTAACTCACAGAAAGAGACGGCAGTTTCTAAATGTGGATACAAATTAACTGGTAGTCACTATTAAATGCTTGCAAATGCAGATGTGTGTCCTGTGTAAATTACACTCCTCCACTATGCTTCCCCCCTCTCCCAAACTCAAAGAAGAGATGAATGCGTCTTTTCCAAATGTGCTGGGGAACACTACACACAGATGATTAATTTATTAGACCAGATAAAACGCCTGAGCTGTCTGATGACAGGGCACCTCCACTCCTCCACATTAGGTTGTATGCCCACCTTCCTGCCCAGGTTCAGCCATACCTCATATCTGCTAGCTGTCTGCTCAGCTGTCTTCAGGCCTTGATACACATGGACGACGCAAACTTTGGCTCTTCTCTGCGAGGGGAACCAGTTACTCTTCACAAAATCCATGACCATCACATGGTTTTTCAGCTCTGTACTAAATGCTTTTATCTGAAAGGTCCGATGCACGGCCGTTTCCGCGGGGCAGGCAGCATACCCCTTCTGATGTGTTTTCGCAGGAATTTCAGAGTGCTGCATGATACTTGGAATCTTGTGACTTCAGCTGGTGAGCCTGGCAAACACAATTTTCTTTGTTTGATCCAGGTATCGAGTGCAGCAGCAGGGCCTTGGGAAGGGCCTTCGCTGGGACCTCTCCCGGGGTTTTCCAGCTCTGGGGCTGGCCGTGCCCGGATCCCAGCTGCGAAGCGTGTGGGATATGTATGTGGAAACCTTGAGGGTGACCTTTACGTGCTCCGTCCGGCTGCTGCCCATCTGTCTCCGGCGCTTCTACCTGTGTTCTCAGGTCACTCAAAGTCGTCTCTGATTTCAAAGACACATTTCTCTTTCCCTCTGTATTCAAGTTCTGCACGCAGAGCTCGCCGGTTACTGCAAGGTTCCATATGTTCTCAGTGTCAGACCCCTCAATCCAGCTGAATTATTTACAGGACTGTACAAAGGAACCAAGAGTGATCACTGCTGCTTTTTAGAATTCCTGCTTTTTCTTGCCAGGACTGAAAGGAGCGAGGGGAGACTCCTGCCGACACAAAGAGTGACCTCAGCCCTGGAGAAGATAAGAAACATGTCCCAGTGAGGAAGAGAGCCGGGCACAGAAGGAGCGAAGGCTGCAAACGGGCATTGGAAAGCAGGGCTCTTGTTACGAAGCACTGCGTCCCAAGGGAGGGGGGAAGGGGGGAGGGGGCGCACTAGCTTAGTGACGGCTCTGGTCCCAAGCCAACCATGCAAAGGCTGTCACTACCCTGAGCCTCAGTCTCCATGAGGAAAACTGGGACAATCATACCTGCCACTCACAGGGATGTTGGGAGGCTCAGGTGCGCCAGGCAAGGAGGAAAGAGCAGTGTGCCACGCGGTCACACAGGTGTCATCTCCAAAGTGTGGCTGCATGTTTTCTACACAGTCCTCTCTGCACATAGAATGCAGTGAAGATCTACACAGTGCTGGGAATCACTGGCTCGTGAATCAGTTGGAAATGCAGGCGTGTGATGTACTCCTTTTCACTTCATTTCACTTCACGTTTCAGGACCATTTCTGTTAACCCAGTAATTGAGAGGTGAAAATTACAAGCCTTGGACCAAGGGCCAGGCCAAGAGAAAGCTGATGACACGCACGGTGGCCGTGCTCCATGCACAGTGCTCTGCTCCGCAGGGACTTCCTCGTGGCTTCCAGCACAGAAGCCCCTCGAACAATCCTCCAGCCCCACCTGAGAGCTGTGGGGGAGGCCAGATGAAGAAGTGACTCCAAACGCCCTTCCTGAACCAGAGCATCAGTCCCTGGCCCAGGACCACAGCCCTTCCTGCTCTAGGCAGAGACCAGCACCCGGGCTGGGAGTGCACAACGTCTACCTTTTGAGGCAATGGGAATGCTGAAGCCGAGAATGAAAACAAAGAGGGAGAGGAAAGACTTCAGACATCATTTAGGCCAACCTTCCCCTTTGAGTGTTAAGTCATCAGACCCACAGACATTCACTACGACCCACGCAATCAAGTGGGGGTCACTGTTCCTTAAGCAGAACACCGTGGGTTCTCCCTGCGGTCCTGCCAAGGACATCAAAGAGACTGTCAAGTCCCAACCGATGGCGGCACGGGTCCCACGGGAAGTGCCACACACCAAGATTCAAGCCCGAGCGCCACGCTGGGCACTCCAGTGAGTTACGCCACGGGGCGCCGTCTTAGGTTGGGAAGCTCCGTGATGAAGGCAGCCAGGGAAGGAATGTGAGCAACAGAGGAATAAAATGAAACCAGGGCAGCAAGGGAAGAGGGCACCCACTTGGTTCTTTGGGGGTGTGAAGACCATTCCCTAGGTCCAGACAGTCACCATTTGAACCAGCTCCTGCTGATGCCTATCTTCCCCGCCCGGCCATTATTTCAAGCCTGGAAGTGAAGAGGTGAGGAGGTGAGGAGGTGAGGAAGGAAGGAAGGAAGGAAGGAAGGGAGGGAGGGAGGGAGGGAGGGAGGGAGGGAGCAGGCAAGGGGGTGAAGAAACCGGGGAGGGAGGGAGGAGGGAAAAAGTCTTCCTATCAGCACAACACTCCAAAGGACCCTATATGACACAGAGGCCACCGAACTGCCCATCTCACTTGCCTTGAGACCAGCAACGAGAGGTTTGCTGAGCTGGCTGGTCGCTGGTGACAGCCGCTTGCCACAGGCAGTGTCGGCTGGCCAAGGCTGCAGGGGGCTCTTCGCCCCCCAAGGCCACGGGCAGGATCTGGACTTCCAGCCGCCATTGCAGCCACAAGAGAAAGTGCTGTGTGACCGTGTGCAGGTCTCCAGAACTCGCGGTCCACAGCTCTGGCAGGAAACCTCAGGTCCCTCCTCACACGGGGCAGGAAGCGGAGGCCCAGGGGGAGGGAAGCAGCACAGCTGGGGGATGGGCCCTCCCAAACCAGCACGTGGTTATGGACAAGCCCCTTCCCACCCGCCTTCAGTCCCTTCGTCACCAAGCTCCCTGGCTGCTCTGACAGCCCTGCGGGTAAGGGCTTGTGGACCCAGGTTGTTTGGGGACAGAGCAGAGAGCAGCCCTGGCCCAGGACAGGCCACCCCAGGAAAGGTTGTGGACCCTCTGTAGATGGAGGCCTCCTCCCACCCAGTCCACTGAGGAGGATTGGGGGGGGGGGGTGCTCACACTCGCCTTGGAGCCAGCATTCCTCATTCTCAGCAGGGCCCCCAAAGTCATTACTACACTGCCCAGAGCTCAGTCAGAGCTAAGTCAGAGGCCCCCACTCCCTATGGCACTCACAGCACGGGCCCTGCCACCTGGGGTGAACTGCACATCACCTCTGCCTCAGTGTCCTCATCTGTCTAGTGGGGTAACAACAGGACCTTGCTCCTTGGGCTTCTATGAAGACAGAAGGAGCTAGAACACGCAAAGTGCTCAGGACAGCCTGGGGCTGGACATGCGCTCGACAAACACCAGCTGAGATCACCCCAAAAGGGCAAGTACCTTCAGAGTGGTCAACGGCCAGACCCAGTCTTTTAATAAGACAGGAAGACCACTCAGGAGAAACAGGAACCGAACCGGACACCAAATTCCAGGACTCGCTCCCCCAGGTAGCCTCAATTTGCCCAAGCGGAGAATGGACATAGCATCCATCCCTGGGCAGACCCATAAGCACTTGGAGGTATGTGGACATTTTAGAAAGTATACATGCTTTCAAACTACTCAAATGCAAGTGTGTAATGTGGGATTAAAAAACAGTGCAAGGAGGACGTTCCAGGCGCAAATGCACACGAAGCTAGTTCACCCCCAAAGGTCAGAGAGCCAGTCACATCCGGCGTCACAGGAGAGCGGCGTCGGGTGGTGCAAGGCCGCCTCAGGCGCCCGTGTCGCCCAAAGACACAGACATGTAGGTCCTCCCAGAGCCCTGCTCTCCGAACTCTCCCCCCAGCCTCACCCCGCGGGAGCTGGCCTGTCCCCTAAGAACCCCGTGTCTCTGACCTCAGTTGACTCGCACCCAGCCCAAACGGAGCCAGTCAGAGTCTGTCCTAGAGAATCTTGGGTCCCAGAACCAAGAGTGGTGACTGAGGCCACAAGACGGCACACACCAGCTGCTGCTGGTGGAGGGAGCAGGTGTCCAGATGGTTCTGGAGTCCTGGCTCCGGCCTATGGGTTCAGGGAGAGACGCTGCTATCTTTTTTTTTTTTTTTTTTAAGTTTATTTACGTATTTTGAGTGAAGCAGAGACAGCACAAGCAGGGGAGGGGCGGAGAGAGGAGAGAGAAAGAATCCCAAGCAGGCTCCGCACTGGCAGGGCGGAGCCCGATGAGGGGCTCGAACTCACAAAACTGTGAGGCCATGACCTGAGCCGGAACCAAGAGTCGATGTTTAACCAACAGAGCCACCCAGGCGCCCCAGGGCTCTAGTATCACGACACTACCTTCTCCTCGAGGCTGACGCTGTTCGAATTGAGTTTCTGTCGCTTGCAACCAACAGAGCTTGGGTGAAGTCCTGGAAAATTAATTCATTTATTGAACAAACGCAGGCAATGTGTCTGTGTGTGCCGGGCATTGCCAGGCGCCAGGGACACACTGATGAAAATAGCACCGCTTTCTCGAGGAGCTCACTGCTCAGCAGCAAGACAAACACCTGCACAAGCAATTCCTCAGAGCCCGGTGAGCGCCTTCCGGGAGGAGGTTTGCACCAAGCTGATGGAGACCCCGAGAAACCCTCGCGTAGGGGAAGTTATGGCGTGGAGTCTCGAAGGACCAGGGATGTACTGCCAACCCCCGTTGGCTGGCCTTACGGGGCCAAAGTCAATTGCAGGACACCACTTTTCACTTTCCGTTCATGCATTTTGTCATAAAGCACATGGCCAAAAACGGGGAAGCACTAACTGAAACCGTATTTACTGCAAATATTCCCCACTCTATGGAAAAAAGACTTTTCTGAGTCCTTAGCTGTTTTTTTTCCTTAAACCAAATAACTCAGTCAACTATAAAAGTTAGCTCCCTGACCTTATTAATGTCCTGCAGAAATTCTATTAAATTTCCCTAAATTGGTCCCTGGGGTGACTGACTAAAACTGAAACATTGTTAGCAATTGCTATCCAATGACACCAAATCAACATAAACGAGCCTGGAATGTGTTTAGTGTTGAAATATATGTGAAATTAATCTCTTATTTCTCCCTTGCCCTGATACAGCATGTAAGGCTGCATAGGATGTGCAGCGAAGTATTTAAATAATGAATTATTCAAAAAGAAAAGGAACTGCAGGTACCTGATGCCAGAAATTCATGCCTGTGAATTCTTAATCTGTTCTCCAATGGGATTAGCATTTACGACTATGAAAGAGGTCCTAATTATGCAGAGTTTCAGAGCTGATTTTCTGCAGGGCCTGTGCAGATCTAAAAAGCATTAGGCAACAATAAAAACAGATGACTATGAATTTCTGAATTCATAATTTGGTTTCCCTTTTGGGGGAAATGGCATTTTTATTTATGGGTGCTTCACTCATCAGGTGGGAGCTGAAGTTTTTCTCTTCTCAAAGGCACCGTGCATCTACACCATCATCTTTTCAAAACAGATGTGTGCAATTCACAGGGCTGCCTCACATAAGGCTGATGCAACGTATATCTCCCACTCTTTCTTCCCATCTGCTGAGTCCTAGGCCAAAATAGAAGGACGGAGAACAGCCGATCGTGGGATCTGGCACCTTTTAATCCAGTTAGGAAGAGAATGCAAGTTTGATTGATGAATGCCATTCCCTTACAAGTCACCCCGCTGTGCTGGGTTATAGCACTGGTGATACGAATTGAAAAGGTGTACTCATTTCGGTGATCAGTTATAGGTGCTCAATAAACACTTGCTCAACGGATTCAGTTATAGGTGCTCAATAAACACTTGCTCAACGGATGAAAGAAATGACAAGGTGTCAGCTACCTTTCCTTATATGCATCCCTTTTCCTTGCCTATAAATGGGAAATCTTCATTTTCTCCCTCTTTCGACAATGTTGGAAACTGTGATAATTTGATAGGTCTCCCAGCTTTCCGAGGAACAGCGGCAAAACCAGGGAGGAGGCTGGAGCAGTGGTACAAATAATATTGCTGGCTCACCCACAAAGCTCATTTCCTCCACCTTCAGCGGGCGATCGGTAATCATTCACTTGGTTCAGCTCTGTGGCAACTGCCCTGATTACACGTTCAAAGCCACTTCTAAGACCAAAGCAACCCACCTTTAGGGAGAAATTATACCTCCTTCCTTCAGCTCACTGAAAAGGGTACATTTATTTGAAGACAATGAATGGCATTTTCATGTTTTCTCTCCAATGCCTGAACAGACTTTTAAATAAATGAAACCAATGACTTTGTTAGAAACTGTGCTTCATTTCCTTTTTAAAAAATTTTTTAATGTTTATTTATTTTTGAGACAGAGTGCAAGTGGGGCAGGGGCAGAGAGAGAGGGAGACACAGAATCCGAAACAGGCTGCAGGCTCTGAGCTGTCAGCACAGAGCCAGACGTGGGGCTCGAACCCACGAACTGTGAGATCATGACCTGAGCCGAAGTCGGATGCTTAACTGACTGAGCCACCTAGGCGTCCCACTGTGCTTCATTTCAAAGCAATATTTTGTCAAGCAAGAGTGGGGGTGAAGATGATGGTTGAGATTTTTAGGAAACATCGAACTCCATTGGCTATTTACGTACTGCGGCAATTTTACCCAACAGGAAAACCTGGAGTGCTGGCCACCTGTCCCTGCCCTCCCACGAGAAACGGATGCCAGGTGGGGCTGCGGACAGCAAACGGCCGAGTATCTGGCTGTGACCTGAGCGTAGACACTCTATTTCCTCCATGTGTCCTTCTTGCAAATGCATTGGCTGTTACTCTTGGCCATGTTTCTGTCCTCACATGAATTAATTTTTCAGTGAATGTGTCGAACAAATCCTTGAAATGCAGTACTTATCAGAACAATACCCAAGCCCTAGAGGAAACCACAGGAGTAACACCCCCCAATAGTATAGCCTACGCCAAACCCCCAGATCTGCCCAGATCTGGTGCCGGGGCAGCGGGTGGATGGCTGTCCGGGTGAGTCTTGAGCATCCAGACTCTGACCCTTAATCCAGAGTGGCAGGCACTTGGGGGGATGAGGACCTGACCTCGGGCCTCAGTTGGCATTTATCAAAAGAGAATGGCATCCTCCCTGCACACCTACCTGTCAGGCTCATGTTCTGTGCTAGGTAGTCCTGTCCTGGGCAGAGGAAGGCCTCTCTTTGAGCCCCCAGAGGATCCACCTACTTGGTACCAAGGTGGTTCCCTTCCCACATTACGGAGGGAATGCATATGGCCAGTTGGGTCGTCCTCAAACATCAAGACCAACAACCAGTATGGGCAGGTTACTGATGTCCCAAACACTATACAAATCGGTTCTATCTAAATGATTGTTTGTGCATGAGTGTGTACGCATGCACACACAAACACAGACAGACAGACACACACACACACACACACACACACACAAAGATGTGTAATATTCCATTTCTCCAAAGCTTGCAAGCCCCGGTAACTTGAGCCTTTTTGGGGCCCATCCCCACCATACGGTGGGCACAGACAGTGTTTGCTGAGTAGATGAGTGCTCCCGCACTACAGCACCCTCCTTATTGGGCCAGGAGGTTTCTATTACGAGGTCTGGATATGATCCGGCAAAGCGCTCACCTCTTCAGAATAGGATTCCATTTCTGCGCTGCCTTTGAAATGATCACACCTGGAGGAAGCCCATGAGGACACCTGAGTCATCTCCCCAAATGTGCTCCCTTGCGATCACCTGGCGGACCCACCTCCCCCAGCCACTGCCGGCACCTGTCTGCGAGGCCTCCAGAGAGGCCACCACACCCCAAGGGCACGAGAGAACTGTGGCACCTTCACCGACAGGACAGTGAAACCGGCCAGACGGGCCTGTCCAGGGTCTGTGTCCAGCACACGCTCTCCGCTTCGCCCACTTCCTCTGCCCAGACACCCGGCACGGGCAAGGCCACATCCCTGTGCCAAGCAGCTCTCTCCCCACCCCTGCCCCCGGCGTACCCCCCAGGCTGAGGCTCTTCATTCCTGGCTGCTCTGCCTGGCCCGTGTCCCCAGCCAGCCACCGCACTGAGGGGAAGCAGACCTCGGATTCCGTTTCTCCTCCCTGCGGGCTGACCACAAAGTGCTCCCTCTCGGGTTGCCTGCGCGCTTTCTCTCGCTCGGCTTCGGTTTCCCTCTGCATTTGCTAAGGTTTCTCTGGGTTCCTCACCCTGCAGTTAAAATTCACATCGGATAACAGCCCTTTTTTTAAGCAAAGGAAAAGAGGCTTCTTTTGGGGAACGAAAGTGAACACAGAATACAGGGCCTGACCAGTCCAGTGCCCTTTTTGAAAGGAAGAAAATAGAAATTCTGAGAGTTTTTTGGTTTTTTTTGGTTTTTTTTTTTTAACGTGAAGCATTCATCCTGCCAGCCAACTGGAAAAGCTAAAATAGTTTTAAAAGTTATGGACTGAGTCCTCTGACAAAGGGACGCTTGTTGGTGTTGGAGCCGGAAAATGAGTAACTGGGCGTCCCAGACAGGAGCCACCGGGCAGCCATTGGTCGAGCTTCCTGTTGACCACCGTCCCCAGACTCTCCCATGCCTGCCACTGTCTTGTTCCTGCCGAAGCCAACACAGCTCACCTCCTCGAGCCCACGGGAGTCCCAGCAAGGCCGCCTCGCCGGGCCACCACACCCAACTGAAATTGAGATTTAAACACGGGGACCCTCTTCTCCCTTTTCTCCAGGGGAGTCAAGGAAAGTTCATGCATCGTTCTCTCCGGGGGATTTTTCTGCTGCTCCTGGGACTGTGTGTCACTGTGCAAAACTGTGGGCGGCTGAGCCTGGGACAGCCGTTGCTACATCACCACCAACTCTGTTCCTGGGGCCAAGCTCTTCCGCCTGCCCCAAAACGACAAGGTGGCCCTCTCCCTGCCAGGGTCCCTACATGGGTTCCGCTGTAGTTGATCTCACGGCCCCTCCTCTCAAGCAATGTGCACCCTGCTCCTCTGGGACCTGGTGGATGGCACTTCCTGGGGCTGCCTCCAAAGCATGCCTCCCGCTAGCCCCCAACAGCATCCGAGGCCCAGCCGCTGACCACTTCCTGTGTTGGGTAAATCCCAGGTCCACCCTGAAGGGAGAATTTCCTGAGGCTTTCAAGAAAGATGCTCATCCCCGATCTGGGCATGCCGGGATCTGCTCATTTGTGGTGCATGGAACGGGAGGGGGTGTGAAGTTTGGAATTTCTGTGGCCACCCCTCCCCTGGGGACAAAGCTGATGGCAAGGAAGCCAGTGTGGACACACAGAGAGCGATCAGACTTGGATGACAGGGAGCAGCCAAATTAAAGTAGCCCTGCAGTCCACCAGACTCCGGACTCACCAGGCCCACACGCAGATCAATGCCAGACTCTGCTCCACCTCGGTTCCAATTCACCATTGCCACCCCAAAGCTTTCTAATTCCATGATCTCTCATTTGGTCCTATTTCATTTTTATCACTGGCTTCTGTAGACCAGGGGACTCTCCTTGGACTTCACTCAGCCTGTTGCCATTTCCAGTACGAAACAGTGGGGCAGGGAGAGGTAGGTTGGCTTCGGGGCTCCGCCCTCCCTCGGGAGACACCCTTCATCATGCAGTCATTACTGACCTTTTTGATTCCGCCACCACTTCTCCCCACATGCAGACCCAAGCCCAGTTGGAAAAGACAACAGGAGGGACAGACAAACAAGACCCTGTGTGTGTACTGGGCGCGAGGCAGGGCGGAGCGTGGCGACTTCAAGCGTCTTTATTTCTGTCACTCAGCTCCCCCACCGTTGTCTCATTTTCTTCCTATCTCACCCGTCTATTAGTGGACACGGGGGCATTTTTATGTTTTCTTAGATCTCAGCCAATTGTGTTCACGGGATGCTTCCTTCCCTGTGATCTTTACTCTGATTAATAGGCTTAAGCCCCACTTTTATGTTATCTTGTCTTGTCCTGCCTTTGTTCTATCAATCACGTCACTGTGTAGAAAGCAACCAAACTAACATAATAGAAGCTGATTCTTCTTACCCAGCTCGTTTCTCCTGGTCTCACTCATCCTGCTGTTCTCTTTCACCTGACTTCTTTCAGGGCGTACATGAACACTCACATGTGTTAAATTAGAAAAATCTACAACCTCGCAAGAGGGAGTTACATCTGCATGAAATACTGCCACCTGACAGCCCCACAAGCTGCTGCAGCCAAGGCAGGGCTTACACGTGAAGTTCAAGGCCGCTGTGCCATACAGCGCAGATGTCCTGCCAGGAAAACCCAGTGTACACCAAGAATACTGTATCATTCTTGAAATACATAAAAGGACCTGGAATCTTTTTTGAAATAAACTGGGGGTGAGTCCTTTGCTACCGTTAAGAATGTTTATGGTAACGCTAATTACTTGCCAAGGCTACTCCACGTTTGTCCGTGCGAAGTTCTCTCAAGCAGGTTCTAGCTGACAGACAGCTGCTCTCTCCAAAGAGAGCTCTTTACATCACATGACCACAGATGATGAAGGGGTGGAGCCTCGATTCAAACTCAGCCAATCAGATTTCCTCAGAGAAGCTTTATGATCAGGGACAAGGAGACAGAGCCAAGTGGACAGGAGTGACCTGCTAGAAAGGGGATAAGATTGAGGGCCGCCATTTTGGGTGAGAGACAACCGTGGACCAGAGAAGCAGGGATGCACAGAGCAGAAAAACGCAGACTGGCCACAAAGATGAAAGGGCAGAAAAAGATGGCCGGACACACTGCTCAGGCTTGCCTGTCCTTATTGTACTTAGGATCCACGGAATACACTTTTATTCTAACCATAAATCCCACTTTCTTGCTCTTTCACAAGCAGACGCTTGTACCTTGCAGTCGGGCAGTCTCGCTGGAAAGGATACTTTGGAGGATGCAGCACAAACATCCAGGGGCCTCTCATCAACTCCTCTTTCTCAACACCAGAGGCTTCTCCCAGGCAGTCAGCTTCACATACTCTGCTTCCTTTCTTCTTTCTTTCAATTTACCAGCTGTTCATGAATGGCCTCTGGAGAGGGCTTCAGGGACACACTGCCAATTATCTTCTGAGAAGAAGCCCAAGTCCTCACGATGGGAACTTCCAAGGCTTAGTGGACTCATGCTTTGGTTATAACTAATAGAATTTTCAAGTTGAAAGGAACTTTATTTTAAAGAACCATATGGTCCAAATTTATAAGAGAATCCTGATTTCAAATATTCTGTTCAATGTTTAGCCAATCTATTCTTATTTTTGTTTCAGAAAATGTTCTCTTTCCTTCCTCTGCTGGAGTCAGAGAATAAGTATGGCCCCAGTAGCTAATCCCAAAGAGTCATAGTCTAGTGGAAGGTTGAAAAGGCAGTGTGTTAGGATTCCTTGGCGCTGCAAATGGCACAAATCTCGCCCTACACTTCTTCACCAAGCTGGACAAAGAGAGGAACCCAATGGCTCAAGGAATTCTAGGATAGATTAAAACATCAAACTGCCAGAGGGTAAGGATTTACCAGAAACCAGGAATAAATGGATCCTCAAAGTGGACTCTCCAGCTACCTACTTATTTATCAATAAAGTGGAAGGATAATATCTCTCATAGAGGGCTGGGGCACAGATTAGATTTTAAATATGTCAGAGAAATGCCTAGAACAATGTCAGAAAGTCACGGTGCCTGGGTGGCTCAGTCGATTGAGTGTCCAACTCTTGATTTCAGCTCAAGTCATGATCTCTCAGTTCATGAGTTCAAGCCCCACATCAGGCTCTGTGCTGACAATGCGGAGCCTGCTTGGGATTCTCCCTCTCTACCTCCCTCTGCCTCTTTCCCACTCTTGCTCTGTTTTTCTCTCTCTAAATTAAAAAATAAAAACTTAAAAAAAAGAAAGAACAATGTAAAGAAGGAGCTTAATCAATTTCCCTGTTTCTCCTGAAAGATGTCTCACAGCAATTAGGAAATAGCGGGGACCAAAATGGAGGACAGCCCAACAGCATAGGGTTGGTTACCTGACGTGCTTCGGATGGGGTGTAATGGACAATGGAAGACCGAGGGAAAGGGGGAAGGGGAGCAAACAGAGATAAAGTGACTTTTGAACGACAGGGAATAATCTTCCAGACATCTTTGAGTCGACAGATACTCTTTCCTCATAAAACCATAGACTTCTCCCCATCCCAGCGCAGTTGCAGAAATTATCTTGAAGAAAGCACTATCACTAAGGAAGCCACACCTCCTAAATTTCCAGCAAATACACAAATACATAAAATGTTAAAAGTGGAACATCTAGAGACAGAAAAATAAAAACATACTGTGCATGGAGCTGATTCAAAAGATCTCTGTTGAAGAATTCACTCTTGAATTCAAGAATTCAAGAATGAATTTGGACTCAGACTGATAGCTCTCTGGAATTAGCACTGAACAATTGATTTTAAAAATAAGTAAGCATTCTCAAGTCAATGGGCATGGACAGAGGCTGATTAATAGATTAAAAGTACAAAAACTCAAGGAGACAGTAGAAGATACAAATGGCCCCCCATACAGAACTGCCCTCCCCTCCTAGTTAGGGCTATAGCAAGGCCCTGCTGAGGAGAGACCCAGAAGAAATGATCTGAAATGAGGAAAAAGAGTGATATTTTCAATGGGAAAAGTACTAACTATAACATGAAAAAAGAAACAACTGGAATGTCTAAGTAAAAAAAATCAAATTGTAAATTATATACCAAAACTATACACACACAGAACATAGGAAGGGAACATGACAAAACATTAAGCGTGGTCTGCTGGGGACCACTCTTCCTACCACTTTTCTTTTCAGTAATAAATATGTATTGTTCTTCATTAAAGCCAATTTTAGGAAAATTTCTCAAAATAACTTCTCTTTTGGCGAGGAGCGGTACCTCAAAAATCAAACTGAAGCCTGAACAAAAGTAGCCGGAGCCTAAGTCAGACGGTGTCAAGCCAATGGTGTGGCTCACACTCGCTGGGCATACCGGTGGGTCCCACACCAGGCAGAGAACCTAATGCAGAGCAGTAGCTCACAACCACCCGAGGTGAATACCACAGTCCAACCCACCCCCCACCCTCCACCTTGACAGCAAGGTAAAGTGAGTCAAGGAAGAGAACGACACGCTCATGGTCACTCACCAGGGCAGAGGCCCAGTCCGGACATGGACTGGCATCTGTCTGACTCTGGGTCCACCCTGAGTACCTCTAGGGAAGCAGACCACCTCATCAAAGCCCGTCCCCTTCAGATAAGGTCCTCCATGAAGACGGACACAAAAGTTGCTCAATGAGTCTTCTAAGGGTCCTGCCCTAGGTGTAGAAACCGGGTCTCAAAAGAAGTCAGGCAACCAGACCATAGCCTTGACCACAGGCAGAAGGCAGAGACAGCCCTCCTTTCCTGACGCCATGGTCATACCCCTCAGCGCCGGGAGGGCTGGGACCCCGACTCTGCTCTTCCCACCTCTGGTCTGGGATTTTCCAGGGAATTCAATAGTACATTCAGCAGGTGTTCATGAAGTACTTCCTGGGGCTCAGAGACCACATCCCTCCCTCAAGGAACACACATTCCCACTGGGATGTGGGCATGTGTATGATCACAGCCCGTGACAACAACTATAATGGTGGTAGGTGTTAAGATTCAGAATCTCCCCTGGAAGACCCAGAAGAGTTGCCTATGCAGCTCAGGCAACAAGGGAAGAAGCTAGTTCATGTCTGCTACAGGCCTGCATGTGGAGTAAGTCCTCTGTGGAACTGAGGCCAGTCACCCCTGACTCTGAGACTAGGGCACAGGTGAGAGATTTAGCTTCACGTAAAATCCAGAGGTGTGTCCCACCTTGTCTATGCCCTGTCTTCCCCTGAAATCTGGTTAGCACCTGCTGATTGAAGTTCTGTCATCAGTAAGTGCATCAGAGGCTGCCTGTCACGTACAATGCTAAAGCCAAGCACAAGCCGGAGAGCCAACCTTTCTGCTAAGGATCAAACTCCTCTGATGTTGCTGAAGCTGGCATCACAGAAGGGGCAACCACAGGCCATGGAGTCAGACTGACCGGCGGCCCAGTGAGCTGCCACGGGCAGGCAGAGAGGAAAGAACAATCCAAAGGGGGAGCTGAGCCCCTGATTCCAAATTCTGTCAGTAATTGGATTCTCTCCCCTGTCTGTATCTTGTACCCTCTTTTCCGCCATCAATGGTCTTGAATACTAGACTCGCTAAATTTTATAACTGGAATTAGCTTTAGTGCTGGCTGCCTCCAAGAGAAAGCCAAAGCATGAAGGAGTTAAGCAACTTGCTCAAGGTCACACCGCCAACCAAAGATGCCCCTTCTGCTTATGATAAATGGAAGCCATTAGGGATCATCTTAATACAAGTTCAAGGCTCCACCCTGAAGATTAATTCCAGGAGCAGAATCAGAAACTGGCTAAAACTGGTTACATCAACAACTTATGGAAGCCTGTCAATAGGGACACCCAGAGGTCAAAAGAAGGATTTGTTTTCTCCTTCTGTCCCCTCCCTACCCTTTCTGGGATGGGTGCCTTTCCCCCTGCACACCTCTAATGGCGTTTTCTGGACACAGAGAAAAATCAAGTTAGGAAATCCAGATCTCTGGCTTGAAGGGATAAGGGCAGCTTGTGCGGTCTGCAGGCCGGAAGTCGGGGCCCTCTGGCTCTAGACCCAGTACTGTCACGTGTTCAGTGGAGCTGAACAACTGGGGCCTTGGTTTCTCTTTCAGTAAAACAGGGATTCAGTAAACTCTTTGCCTTATTCACCTTGGACAGTAGCAGTTAAAGAAAAATTGTACTGACGCTGTTACAACAGTAAGGAAGACTTTGTTCAAGGCTACTGCAATAGGGAGAGATCAAGATCACCTCCAGATACATCAAGGACAAGTGGAGGATTACAGTGATGGAGCAGAGAGGGGCTCAGTGGATGGAAACTTCCTGGGGCAAGACATCAAGAGTCTGGGGGATTCTTGCTAAATGCAGGCCAAGGTGGTCAGATATAGGGGAGTGGAAGATTCTTGCTAAGATGGGCTGAGCAGGCCAGGGGCCAAGGCAAGATGTGGAGGAAAAGAGGCATCAGAGGAGCCTGAAGGGAGGCCAAGGAGAGTCTTTTCAAGCCCCAAGAATCAAACAAGACACTGTAATCTGCGCATTTAGGAACCGTAAAGAATGATTCACATCACTTTACATTTCTATCCCTTATAGTCATTTGCTATGAGGCTTATTTAGGAAAAATTTGTGTTTAATAGACCGTAAAAAATACACACACACACACACACACACACACACACAGTTGGCATTGAAAGTCTACTCAAATGAAGCACGTAATCTTTAGGCTTCAGAAACCCTAAGAAGTTAAAAAAAAATTCACTACCTGGAGATCTTTGGTCACCATCAGCATCGCTAATGGCCAAGTAGCCAGTGAGTCATGGGCAGTAAGGGGGCGGGGGAAGACGGCTGTCCTATCAGGGGTCTGAGGGATGGGCCCAGTCACCTCTAAGATTTTTGGGTGGTCCCAAGACCACTGTACAGTTGGGATGTGGCTCGAGGTTCAGTCCAGGGTCGGGGGGTGGGGGGAGCATGCTGGTCAATCCTGTACTTCCAGCCTGGGAGAAAACACAAGAAGAGAGAGCTCCAAGAGGAACTTGCTCATTGTAGATCAAGTCTTCCTGGTCATTTTAAAGACCATTATTTACTATCTGCCAGGATTGGGAGAGAGGACTTCAAATTGCTCCACAGATCTGAAAACATCACTAGGCAAGAGACCAGCTGGCTGAATGGCTGGTTTCTCCTGCGGTGCTGCATTTACACGCACTTGCATCCATCCAGGAAGCTGGGTATGTGCCCAGAAGTAGAGCCGCCAATGAACTTGGGAGACCCAGAACCAAGGACCTGGTGAAGCCAGTTAAATCTGACTAAGGGCACATCGATGGAGATAATACTGCAATATGACCCAACATAGATTGTGTGGATGTGAGTGTGGGCCACACCTGAGCCCTGGGCCAGTCTTCCTCTGCCCAGTAAGCCACGTGGTTTCCTCCCTCTGGGGCTTCTATCTTCTGCTTCCTCAAACATGAACGCCTGGTAGAATCAAAGCGTTTCTACATCATCGGGGAATTAAACATTATCACAGACTTTGGATGCACTAACACACACTGCAAACTACCTTCACAAACACACGAGGTAGAAAGTAAGGTGTTACCCTAAAGAAGCCCTCAGTGCTTCCCAAACTCAGTGCTTGCTCTCTCACTCCAGCCTCTCATTCTACCAGCTCTCTTTAAACGCATTTTATTTGTCTTGTTCTGTGGCTATTTCTGTCCCACCTGCCGTATTCTACCACTGCCTTTGAGGACCTACTGAGACCTTCTGAGTCAATCAAGACACAGGTTCTCCTGACCTTGGACACAGCTTCACAATCCCAATGACTCCCCCAGGCAGATAGGCCGGTGAGCCCAGAAATGGCACTGGAAGTTAAATCTATTTGTTGCCATTCTGAGTCTAGACACAGGGCAGAAAACCTTATTCACCCTGGTTTCTCCCTCTTGTGCTGAGTGAATGTTTTCAGCACTTAGTTTCCTTGCCTTCACCTCTTGTTCTCACCCACATTCAAATAAGATGAGAAGCCAAACCCTCTCACCCAAAGCAAAGGGAGCTTGGTGGTGCCCTAACCTTTCAGAGAAGAGAGAACACAGACAGATGCAGAGGGGCCCACATGCCACGTCCATCCCTGCATGACCTGAGCAACTGCTCTCACGAAGGCATGGGTGTCAGCGTGGTCGACCTTCGGGAGGCCCCTGCCAGAATCTCCCCATCTTGGCAGACATCTGGTCCTAGGAGTTACAGTCTCTCGAAGCCTTCAGAGATATGAGCAGGGAGGGCGCTTGCTTATCCTCTAGACGAAGCCTGGAGGTTTTCAAAGCCAAGCCTCAGGGGTACTTGAGGTTTTGCCCCCCTCACTCTTGTAAGGATGAAGCACCAGGGATTCCCTATGGGGAAAAGTCTTCTTCCATCTGGATGTGAAATGCCCCAAAGAGAAAACGTGCTCCTGCCCTGATGGGCAAGAAGGAAACCCTCTACCCAGTCCGATAAAGGATGCACACTCTCTGGGCTGAATAAACCAGCAGAGGTCAGCGGCCCGCGGTCCATCAGCATCAGAGCCACTGGGGAAGGTAGAGACCGGGACAGACGAGGGATATGAATCCTTTGGAGCACTGAAGATTTTATTCCATGACTCTGCTGAGTCCAATGAAAGGAACCCCTCTTCAAAAAGAGGCAACACAAATATTTATATGAAGGGGAAAAAACCCCGTCTCTTGGGAAGCAGGCAGTAAACATGGAAACGCGGTGAAGTGAACATGACAGACTCAACCGTGCGGCGGAACCAAGAGCCACACACGGCGGCCGGTGGACTCCTACAGACCCCGCGCCTGGGTTTCTAGCGTCCTCCGAGTTCCAGAAGCCTGAGGATTAAAGTCCACCCACAGACTGTTGAGGCCATCTGGCTGTCCCTTACAGTCGGGAGATGACCTGGTCGGAGAGCCCCCGGGGGCTGCTGCTGCGACTGCCTACAGAGTCAGAGAGGCAGACAGGGAGTCTGGGGTGGGTGGGCCCCCCCACAGCAGCTGGGGGCTTCTCCAAGGGCAGAGCTGGCAGGCAAAGCCGGGAGGGGGCCAGAGACGGAGAAGGGCTTACCGGCACTTACAGGCCACCGACCCTGCTCGGCTGGCACTTGACCAAAGCCTCTGTGACCTGTCTCCTAAGAACCAGTGGTTCGTGACTGGGGACCATCCTGTCCTTCCTGCTCCTGGGGAACACGCGGCCACATCTGGGGACATTTGTGGCTGCCACATGGGAGGGCGTGCCATGGCGTCTGGTGGGTAGAGGCCATGGACACAACTAAACATCCCGCAATCACAGAACAGCCCCCATGACTGAGGATCATCCCGCCCCGCGTGTCAGCTGTGCCCGGGCTGGGAAAGCCCCCTAAGCCCAGCAAGGAGGACATCTGAAGTGTCAAGTGCAATGCGGTGCCGCACTTCTCCGTGGTCTGCACGCTGCTGGAGGGTCTGCCTTCCTAGAATTTCTACTTTGAGTCTCAGATCTGCCGGCAAAGGCTGCAAAGGTCTTCACCCTCAATCACAGCCTGGACGAAGTGATCTAACGTCCCGAGGGGCCCTGAGAAGGGCGCTCTCTGTTCTACCCAACCAAGCGGTTTTCTCAGAAGTGTTCCTTTGAAGAGGGGAAGATACCCTGAAGAAAACCAATTTGGGAGAAATGAATTGTTCCCTCCTCTTGCAATGAAACTGGAAAGCTGCCATTTGAATAAACAGGGGTCATTACCCTTTGAAAGATGTCTTTCCTTTTGTCTGATTCAAACTAGCCATTTTTCATGTAAAATATAAGCTAACTGGGAAATTACATTTCTACTCTTTTATAATACAGATTAGAGAGATGAAGAAAAATCTGCCATAAACAATAGAAAAAGCCATTATTCAGATGAAGAGCAGCCTGCAGGGGGCCAGTGTGCTTGCCATGCGAGCCCTGAAATCTGCATATGGTTCCAGCAGTCATTCTCAATCTTGGCGGCACTTTGGAATCAGCTGAGAAGTTCTGAACAGCTCCCAATGATCGGCCACAGCCCCTACTAATTACATCAGAAACTCTACTGTGGTTCTCATCACCCGGAGAGCTTCATCAATGTCAGGCCCCCACCCCCAGAGTCTCTAATCTGCAGGTCTGGGGGTGGGGGAGTCTAAGAGTTGGCATTTCTAACAAGTTCCCAGGTGACGCTACTGCTGCTCCTCTGGGAACCACACTTTGAGAACCGCTGTTCTCAGAAAGGACCCAGGTATCCCCAGGCGTACAGCCAGCACTGAGAATCACTGTCAGGTGCCTGCCCAGGGACTGACTTCACCATGTGGGGGCAGCGAGGAAGAAGTTAGGCAGGTCCTGTGTGCCTCTGCTTTACTCAACCAGTGCCATCCTGAAGATGAGAGTCCTTTACCAAACAGAACATGGAAAGGGAAAATGGTGACTGTAAAGTGGCCCTGCTGGCAGACACCAACTCAACCAAAGATCAAGGCCAACATCGCGAGCGAGGAGTCCGGCTGTGTCATGGCCCCCCTAATATGATGTGACAAGGAGGGGACATAACCTTTGTGTTGTTCATAACCCAAACCCATATCTTCAACCAAATAGGAAGAAAACTCCAATGAAGGAACATTCCACAACACGAAGGGTCATTACTCCTCAAAAGTATCAAGATTGTGAAAGTCAAGGAAAGACTGAGGAAGTGTCACAGATTGGAGGAGGCCAAGGAGACATAAGAGCTCAATGCCACCTGAGATCCTCAGTTAGATCCTAGAACAGAAAGGGCAGTAGTGGAAAATCCAAGGAAACCCAGACAAGCCCATAGTTTGGTTAATAGCCTTGGACCGATGCTAACATCTTAGTTTCAACAAACATTCTGTGGTTTTATAAGATGTTAACACCAGGCGAAGCTGGGCCAAGGGGACTCTATCCTACCTTTGCAACCCTTCTGTATGTTCAAAATCATTTAAATAAAAAGTTAAAAATGAGAATCTTAGGACTGTATGATTTTTTTCTGACTTGTGTCATAATTTGGAATTTATGAATAGATCCATGGAAGAGGCTGAGGGAGACAGAGACTTCGTTCCTTAACTCGGTTCCCACTGGCTGCTGGTGACATGGGCAATGTGGAGGGCCTCACAGAACTGGGGACGGTCCGTGAGCAAATGCTTTCATTTAAGGGTAAGGGACTTGGCTATTAGGGAAAAGGATTACTAGGTTATAGGATTCTGATAAGGCTGAGAAAACAGTATGGAAGTGGCACAATTTGTGAAATACAGACATAGTGCAGACAGCATTCCTGAGGAGTAGATGCCTCAGTTTACCCAGCTATAAAATTAAGGACTGAGACCAGATGTTCTTGAAGGTCCTTTCTCCTCTCAAGTTCACCAATTCACGTGTATGTTGGGATTCTTGAATAACCAGCTTTTTCAGAAAGTGAGGCATGCCTATTTCAAACACACTGGGAAATCTGAAGGAACATCTGTAGTTATCTTTAAGTGACACTATTGGTGATTTAAGTTCCTTCTTTATACTTTCATGTCATTTCCCCAATTTTGTAAAAAAGTGGTATGTCGCGCTTTTATAAGTCGGGGAAAACAAACGAAAACACACACACAAATACAAGAATATCAGTGTTTTCAAGACCCACCGAAAACAAATCACATATGAGAAGGCCACTAATGATTTGGAATTGCTAATGACGCTCTTCTCTGGAAGATATCACAAGTTGATAAAATGCGTAAATATGAACGCCTGAAGGCTCCATGAGATGCTACAAGAAATGAGTTTATTCTGTTTTCCACAATACAGAATTGATTTTTCTCTTGCCTTGAAGTCCCAAATTATGCTGTTTTGAATCTATTCCGCCCACATGTTGCCAGCCTGTGGATGTGACCAAGAGTTAAAATGCACGACAGTCCCATCGGAATGCAGCGCTTCCGAGTGTTAAATAAAAACTAAACTGAGACGTCCATGCTTGGCCATGACACAGCAAGTGCCCTCAGAGTCCCCCTCTTGCTGTGGGGAGCTGCTAGGGACTGATATTTGCATCCCCCAACCCAAACTCATATGCTGAAGCCACCCCAACGTGACGGTGTTTGATGGTGGGGTCTATGGGAGGTAATTAGGTCTAGTTGAGGCCCTGGGAGTAGAGTTTCCATGATGGGATTATTGTCCTTCTAGGAAGACAAAGGGACAGCAGAGCCATCTCTGTCCACACGTGCAAAGAGGTCACATGTGAGCACCTCAGTGCCCCTGATGCCAGGTACGGCCAATTGCCAGGAGAGGGCGAGGAAGGTCTAGAGAGCAAGCAGAGAGCAAGCGACTCCCATCAAGAAGTCAAGTCAGTTTCCTATTCCCTCGAAACTGGGCTAGCCTTAGGATCTGTTTCGATGCATAGAATGTGATGAGAGTGACCTTATGTAACTTCCAAGGCTGGGCTTTGAGCGGTCCCCACATTCCAAGATGTCTACAGCTTGCCCTTCCCTCTTAGAATGGTTCTCCTGGAGCCCAGCTGCCGTGTTATAAGATCCGAGGCAACCTAGGCAAGAGCCCGGCTGAGCCTCCAGCTGACAGCCAGCGCCACCAGCAGCCACGCGACAAAGCCATGTTGGATGCTCTGGCCCGGCCAAGCTGCCAGGTGAGGCAGACCACGGACGCTATGTCGCCACCACCCCACTGAACCCGACCGACCTGGAGAGATAACCAATTGTGGCTGTTGTGTCAAGTCATGAAGTTTGGGGTGGTTTTTAAATTTTTTTTTTAATGTTTATTTATTTTTGAGACAGAGACAGCATGTGGGCGGGCGAGGGGCAGAGATGGAGACACAGAATTTGAAGCAGACTCCAGGCTCTGAGCTGTCAGCACAGAGCAGGATGCAGGGCTTGAACCCATGAACCGTGAGATCATGACCTGAGCTGAAGAGAGACACTTAACCAACTGAGCCACCCAGGTGCCCCAAGTTTGAGGTGTTTTAATGCAGCAAGAGATAACTGAAACACTCCTTTCCCCACTCCCATGCCCTTTGTGGTATCTCTCACTGAAAGATGCTATGGTATTGGTCATCTGCTCTCTTTAAGGGACACTGTGAGAAACTGGTGTTGATACAAAGGTCATTATAGTGTCCACTAGAGCTTTTGCAAGGAGAAAGTTTGTAACAACCAACACCATTACTCGTGAGGACCTGTAGCAGAAATCCTTCTCTGAGGTCAGCCCCAGAAAAGGCTGGGCATCAGCTACAGGTGGTAAATATCACCTGTATTTGTCTTACTGCTAGATTCTGGTTCTCTCTGGTTGCTCTGTGGGCTAGGATGCCAAGTCCATGAACCACCTCAGTCAGCAAGGAACTAACTCTCTTGCTTCATGTTTTTCCTTCTTAAAATTTCCCCTTGTTTCCCACAACTACTGATTCCAACATCATGTATTATTTGCATTTTTGAAAGTTACATCAAATCCTCTGCGGACTGAAGATATGAATAATATGGGCACAGCACAGGTAAATAAACACCACAATGGAAACTTCTAAATATGCCATTCCGCATTTTTCTGTAAATATCATAAAGTGACCTTAAAATAAGACTACAGAAAAATGAATTATGTCTTGTCCAGCATGAGGGGCACAAAAAGGAATTCCGCAAATCTATTTGCAAACTTGCATCCATGATCATCTTTCTCAAACTCTGATATATTACTCCTCAGCTTAAGAAACTTCAGTGATGATATGATGGAATACTACACGGCAATGAGAAAGAATGAAATCTGGCCATGTGTAGCAACGTGGATGGACCTTGAGGGTGTTATGCTGAATGCAATAAGTCAGGCAGAGAAGGACAAATACCATATGTTTGCACGTATGGGAGGATTAGGAGGAACTTAACGGAGGACCATGGGGGAGAAGAAGGGGGGAAATGGTGGGGAGAGGGAGAGAGGCAAACCATGAGAGACTCTTGAATGCTGAGAACAAACTGAGGGCTGATGGGTGTCGGGGGGCAGGGAGGAGATGGGCATGGAGGAGGGCACTTGTGGGGATGAGCACTGGGTGTTATATGGAAACCAACTTAACAATAAACTATTTGTAAAAAAACAATAAAAAAAATAAAAGAATCAAGATAAAAAAATAAAAGCTAAAAAAAAAAAAAGAACCTTCAGTGATGAGGGGCACCTGAGGGCTCCGTCATGATCTCGTGGTTCATGGGTTCGAGCCCCACATCAGGTTCTGTGCGGACAGCTCAGAGCCTAGAGCCTGCTTCACATATTGTGCCTCCTTCTCTCACTGCCCCTCACCCACTCACGCTCCGTCTCTCTGCCTCAAAATAAAATAAACATTAAAAATTTTTTTAAAAAGTACCTTCAGTGATAGTTAGACACAGTGGAATGATGGCCCCCAAGAATGTTCACATAGGGGTCCCCAGCACCTGTGACCACGTTAAGTTCCATGGCAGAGGGAATTAAGGCTTCAGAGAGAATCAACGGTGCTCACCAGCTTATCTTAAAATAGGAAAAGTTGCCCTGGATTATCGGGCGAACCCAACATAAGCACAAGAATCCTTAAAAGTGGAAGAGTGAAGGAGAGAAGCAGCGTGAACAGGGCCCAGCACTCTCACTGGCTTTGAACACGGAGGAAGCTGTCAGGGGCCAAGGAAGGCAAGCGCAGCCTCTAGAAGCTGAGAGAAGAAAACAGATCCTCCGCTGGGGCCTCTAGAAGGAATGCCAGGAATGGAGCAGCCCTGCCCACACCTGATGCCAGCCCAGGATTCGGACATCCAGAACTTGTAAGATGATAGAATGGTGTTGCTTCAGCCACTAAGTGGTCGTAATTCAATATGGCGGTCCTGGAGAAGGAATACACAGGCTAATGGACATTGTCTAGGAATGTGGCCACGTTTGGCCTAACTTTTCCATCTCGTCTCCAGCATCCAACCCCCTCCATCCCCAACCCTCCACCACCCGACTTCCCACCTCCCTCTCCCCATTCAACGTCCCCTGACTAGCGCTCCTCTTCCAACCTGTCTACCTGCTGATCTCCTACTCATCCATCAAGGCCCAGCTCAATGCTCACCTCCTCCGTAGGGCCCTCCTTGATTCTACTCCAGTCCCCCACTGTCCCACAACACACAGAAAGGGCCCTGACTGAAAATACGCATGCGTTGTG
Organism: Hyaena hyaena; assembly: GCF_003009895.1. NCBI lineage: Eukaryota > Metazoa > Chordata > Mammalia > Carnivora > Hyaenidae > Hyaena > Hyaena hyaena. The sequence continues at coordinate 78,951 of NW_024081013.1, forward strand.
TTGTCCATTCAGCACAGTGGGTTTGTTTTCACGTGACGCTTTCCAGAACCAACACCTTGAAGGCAAAGACAGTGTCTTGTTGACCTTTGCCTCCCCTTGCCTCCCCGGTACCCAGCTCTTAGCAAGTGCTGTCTTAGTAGCATGGAGTTGGACACAAACACAAAGATGCAGCCACACTGCCCACACCAGCAGGTCTTTGACCATCTGTAAAAATTCTGTGTTAACAAATTGGAGGCAGCCTGGGGCCAGGAGGCTGGCTGTCCCGCCGGGTCCCCTGGACTCCCTCCAGCTCTGCTGCCACCAGCCGCCTGACTGCGGGCGGGTTCCTGGATGTCTCTGCCTCCCTTTCCTGACCTCCACATCCAGAAGCAGGGCAGCAAGCATCTACATTTCAGAGCTGCCGGGATAGAATGTAAAGATTACTCGCCCAATAAATGCTATACGGTATTTATTTCTTACTCATGAGAAGAAGCCTCCACTTTTACTGAAGTCCAGAAATGATACCGGAGTCTCAGCTTTTGCCACCGATGGAGAAAACGCGTTTGCGCCCTCCCGGCCCGCTGACCGCTGGCCAAAGTGCAAGGGCCCTGCCAGGCTCCGTGTCCCCCACCCCCTCCCAGCCCCCCGAGCTCCTGTCGTCTGGATGCGGTTCGCCTCAACGTGAGCACGCCTGGAATGTGATCCTCACCACCCCGGAGCAGCGGCCACGTTGCTCTTGGAATTAAAGAGCCTGAAGGGAAGGCCAGGCCCTAGACGCAGTTTGCAGAAAATGCCCAGGGGGACGTGGCGGCTTGCACTCCAAGCCCACCCACGCCCTGAGATTCTGCTTCCATGGGACCAACGAGCTCCTGGGGCATCGTGATGCCTGCATCCAGGGGGCACCTTAGGAGCCGCCCCGGATCGTGGTCCCGCAGTCCCTTCTTGCTGGGTGTCCTCACAGGAGTCGTACAGGAGGCCTGCATGTGTCCTGACTCAGCGCCGAACCACTTCTGAGTCACACTCACCTACACAGACGGCACGGGCGCTTCCTGCCTGTACCCTTCCCCTCCTGCTGCAGCAGCAGCCGCACTTGGCCTTCAGGCGGACCCTCCACTTGGGCTGCAGGGATGGTGGGCTTGCCGGTCGAGGCCCCCAGCCCCACCACCCGGCAGCTCGCACTGGGGGTCCTTGCGGAGACCATCCCTTCGCTTCTGCTCCCCAGCTGCACACGGCGGCCCCTCTGTGAGCCTTTCAATCATCTGCGAGCCACCCTGCTCCCTTCCAGCAAATTCCTTTCTTGGTTTCACGCCAGCTGATGTCAGTCTCTGTTGCTGGCACATAGACGCCTGAACCAGTGCTCTGGTTGTGACCGGGTCCCCAGCTCAGGCACCACGGGCAGGAGTGTGACAGGTGTTTCCTAGTAAGGGCTGCTCCCAAAACAGGACCAGAAGAAAGACACCGGCGTCACGTTCTAGGTTTCTACAATAACAGCTATCAATATTCGCACGGCTTCCAGATGATTTAACATGAAAGAGCGGCCCTCGAAGGCAGAGGCCTGCCTCTTGTGAGTGGCATTTTAAGAGGATGAAAAGCACCAGAGAGCCTGAGAGATGACAACAGGCACTGTGACACGCAGCTCGAGCGGCAAGAAGAGAAACATGAGGAAACAAAGGGCAGCTTCGTGGGCCAGCTCTTCGATAGGCGGGGGGGCATATTAGAGACCACAGGACCTTTGCAGCATTGGGATTTCACGTCCAGCCGGTCGATGCCTGCTTGGCGACTGCAGGACGGGACCCCGGGTGGAGGAGACAGCCAGGCTGGGGACCCCGGTAAGAGCCAGCCTCACTCACGGCGGGGGGGGGGGGGGGGTGGCTTCTGCAACTCTGGGAAAGGGTGGAGGAGGGTGACCATCCTCAGAGTCAGCCATGCACCTCAGAGAGTCTGATGGAGTGTGAGGTGGCCTTTCTTGGACCAAGCGAGGGGAACGATCCTTCCTGAGGTCCTAGCACCTGCTTGGCCGCGTCCTGAGTCCCGGGGGTCCGACTGTGAACCTGCCCATCACACCCATAGGTCAGCTAGGACTGTTTTTTAAGCATGTGGATAATAAGAGTTGACAGGGATGCTGAGAAAATAGAACCCTTGTCTGTTGTTGATTGGAATGTTTAAGACGGTGCAGCCGCTGCGGAAAACAGCCTGGGGATTCCTCCAAAGGCTAGACGCAGAACCACGCTTTGCCGCGCCGATTTTCCAGCGTGCACACCCAAAAGAGTGGAAATAGGTGTTCAAACACAAACCTGTACACGAATAAGCACTAAGCACCATAGCCCAAAGGTGGAAACACTCCAGACGCCCACGAGCAGATGAATGGATAAATAAAACATACACCCACAATGGAATATTATTTGGCCATAAAAAAAGGAATAAAGTACTGATACAGGCAGCAACAGGGGTGAACCTTGGTAATGTGCTAAGTGAAAGAAGCCAGCCACAAAAGGACACATGTTGCACGATTCCATTTATACGAAATGTCCAGAATACGGAAATCCATAGGGGCGCCTGGGGGTGCTCAGTGGGCTGAGTGTCCGACTTCAGCTCAGGTCATGATCTTGCAGTTTGTAGGTTCGAGCCCCGCGTCGGGCTCTGTGCTGACAGCTCAGAGCCTGGAGCTGCTTCGGATTCTGTGTCTCCCTCTCCCTCGGCCCCACCCCCACTCGTGCTCTGTCTCTCTCTCTCTCTCTCTCTCCCTCTCTCTCTTTCTCTCTCAAAACTAAATAAGGCACTAAAACAGTTGTTAGAATAGGCAAATCCATAGAGACAGGAAGTAGACAGATGAGTGGATGCCCGGGGCTGGCGTGGGGGTGGGGGAGAAATGAGGAGTAACTGCTTAATGTGTTCAGGGTTTCCCTTGCAGTGATGGAAACAGGCTGCAACTAGGGATGATGGCTGTACGACATTATGAGTGTACTAAGTGCCAATGAACTGTGCACTTTAAAATGGTTTAAAGGCAAACTATTACATGTATCTGAATAAAAATTTTTAAAAAGAGCTCTACCAGCCAGAGTTTGCCGTTTAAGGAGAGAAACCAAATAGAAGCTAGCAATGACGACCTATGTGATAAAGGCATCAAAGGGGAGACGATCAGATACTATGGCCACAGAAAAGGGGTTCTAGAACTTGGATGAGGAGAGGGTGTCAGTATGGAAGACTTCCTGGAGGCAGTGATATCTCAACTGGGAAAGGACATGTTGGCATTAGCCAGACCTGGACATGGGGATGCAGGGTGGAGGTGTGAGAGACGTGTGGGCAGAGAGGGAGGGGAGATCCCAGCAAGTGCAGAGGCCCAGGGGCATCTTTGAGGGGACTTGGAGGGGCAGAGTGTGAGGTGGGGAATGGTGAGGAATGAGTCTGGGGAACAGAGCCGGGCAGAGAGCATAATGCCCCAGGGCGTAATGCCCTCTAGACGGGGTTACACCCATTCACATTCGGCCATTCTGCCCGCCTCCAACCTCGAGGCAGAGAACGAGGGGGAATCCGTTGACCCCATCTTCAGCAACAGCTCAGGAGAAAGGTGTGCGGAAGCCCAGAGAACATTCTGATCTTCCCAGTACCTCTGCAGCCCCCATAGACACCCGCCCGCCTCCCGTCCCCACGCCTGGGCCCTTGTCTGCCGGATGGAGGGCAGATGCAGGGGTAGCGGCGCCCTCTCCAAGGAGCGAATTACAATGACACTCAAACCTTGGTTGATGCTGACTCTCCTATCAGACACCATCTCGGCTTTAGAGGGAAGGAAACAGGCTTGGGGACGTCACAGTTTTCTCAGAGCTGATGGTTGGGGACAAGCCCAAACAGCCTGAGCTCAGCCCTGTGTGTCTAACTCCACGGCCGGTGTGAAGAGGGGAAGGAGATGAGACTCAGCCTCAGGAGTGGCCAGTGTCCGGGACCCGGCGGGCACCTGGGGCTTCCTATGCATTCTTCCTAAGGGCCTCTGCTCTGTGCTCAGTCCATCCCAGCTACCACCACCCCAGGCTCACAGAGCAGATGGCAGAGACCCTTCCCTTTGGTCCCCATGTCCAGGAATCATCTAGAACCAGTCAAAACTCCAACTTCCCCTGCTGCCGGCCGCCTTGCCCGGCCAACCCTCAGCGTCTGGCGGGCCCCGGGCCCCGGCTGGCATCTCCCCTACTCTCCCTCAAGCTCCCGCCAGGCTGGCCCACCCCCGTGCCTGCTGGCAGGTCTGCGCCTCGCCGCACTTGTCAAGGGAGCACACTCTCCCCGCCCCCACCCCCGGGCCCTGGGGCACTGGAGTGAAGGACCTTGCTTCTGGGATCAGGCAGGAATTTTCCAGGTCCCTCATGATTTCCTGCTGCTCTGGGCACAATCTGGGTGGTTAAAAGCAGCCAAATTCCTCCGCTTTGCAAACATCTGCTGCCACTGGGATCCCTGAGACAAGGCATTAGGCATCGCTGCTCCTGGGCACTCACACCCGGATGGCCTCAAAATGCTAACAGTTTCTGAAGGTCACGAAGAATGTCGGCCTCTCCCACCTGAGGCAATGCCTGACCTCCCGCGCCTTCCCCACAGACAGACTCTCTGGCTCAGCCTGGACACGTTATCTCTGTAAGACAGAGAGTGTTGTAAATCTGCAGAGGTGCGAATGGAGTTAAAATAATGAAAGCTGCCATAATGCCATAATTATGTAATTAGAGAAACTGAAAGTTAAGAACCTTTATCCAACATTGAAAACAAGAACCAGAAGTCCACCCCCAGTGGATTTGCCACCCCCAGTATCAGGCAAGTCAGATCCCCACGCTCATGTGAGAGGCTCCAGCTGCCCTTTCCGCTCCGTGCTTCTGGAACAAAGCAATCTCTGTCGCCTTGCACGTGCTGCACTTTCCTCCAATTCTCCATCTCCACCTGCCCCCATATCCGGCTGGGAAAATTCCATTCCATTATCAAGGGCCAGCCCAAATGGCCTCTCCTCTAGGAAGCCTACCTGGGTTTCCCCTCGCTGAACCGGCGGTTCCCTCCACCGAGCCGCCTCAGGACCACGAACGCACCCTGTTGCCACGTTTACGGAGCTTTCTTATTGCAAGTTACCTCTCTGGCTCCCCATGAAAGTAAACCCTTTGGAGGTCGAGACCTGTCCATCCTCACTTCTCTCCGTGCCTGGGCACAGCCTGGAAGAAAGCCCCACCCATGACTGCCGGGGTGAACAAAGCCAGACCTTCTGAAGAAGAGGGCACACATCTTCTAGCTCCTACGGAAGCAGTTCTGGAGCCAAACACTGAGCCCAGATGGGTAACCCTAGTTCAAAGCTCTGGCTTGACTGTGCGACGTGGAATGGCCACACCTGAGGGAGAAGGCTGAGGGGCGCCACGGGTCTAGCGAAGCAGGAGGCGCATCCTGCCTTGAAGAAGCGTCCGCTCAGTTGGAAATCAGGCAGCAAAACAAACCTACGAATTTCCATAAGAGAAAGAGCAGGGACACGTGCCAGGTACCACATGAGAACACGCGATAGAGAAGGGACAGCTGCGTCCTTCCCCAAGCAGATGATCATCAAAGCCATGTTACGAACGATAACATAATCCACAGAACCAAACTTCAAGCCACAAACTCAGGCAATATGTGGAGGTAATAGTTTTTTCACATGAACTGAATTTCAAAAATTCTGGTCACCGGTGGTGGGAACTTGACTTCGGATCACTCGGGGTACACGCACCCAACAGAGGCTCCTCAGTCTCCCTTCTTTGGCGGGCAGGCTCCAAGCTGAGGGCGGGGGGCTTATCTTGTGTGGAGAAGTCGGGAGAGGTCCCTGGGGCTCGGGTCTGACTGTGAGGGCAGGGGTGCGGGGGAGGGGGCGTGAGGGAGGGTTAAAGAAGGGAATAACACAACAGGTCTATGCGCTTTGAAACGTGGCTTCGGCTGCTGTGCACTGAATGGACGTGACCACGAGAAAGGGGAAGAGTTCAGGAATGAGGAAAGGAGCTGAGAGATCATCGCAGAAGTCTCGGCAAAAGATAAAAGTGGCGACGGGGGAGAGAATGAGAAACAGTCCAAAGGGGGGCGCGTTCTGGGGGTAAAGCTGCAGGGTGTGCTAACGGGTCAGGCGAGGACTCGGAGGTAAGAGGCAAATCAAGAATGACTCCAAATGACCAACAGGTCTACGAAAAGGTGCTCAACGTCACTCGCCATCAGCGGACACGCAATCACAACCAGGATGAAGCACTGCACCTGTTAGAATAATTCTCCTCAAAAGGACCAGCGATGACAAGGGTGGGCGAGGGTGTGGAGAGAGGAGGAGATCCTGGTGCACTGCTGGCGGGAACGTAAACTGGTTCAGCCGCTTCAGAGAAATGCACAGCAGCCCCTCAAAAAATTAAAACTAGAGCCACCATGTGAGCCAACAATTCTACTTCTCGGTATATATTTAAGGGGAGTGAAGACAAGGTATTGAAGAGCTATCTGCCCTCACGTGTTCCCTGTAACAGTATTCACAATAGTCAAGATACCAAAACAGCCTAAGCATCTGACGATGGCTGGATGGTTGGATGGATGGATGGATGGATGGACAGATGGACGGATAAAGATGCGAGATCCACATATGCACACACACCATGGAATATTATTCAGCCATGAGAAAGATTAAAATCCCACCATTTGCAAGAATGTGGATGAAACATGAGGGCATTTTGCAAATAAAATAAGCCAAAGAAAGACAAATTCTGCGTGTGATCACTTCTACGTGGAATCACAGAAATGGAGTAGAAACAGAGCGGTCACCAAGGGCTGGGAGAGGAGGCGCTGGGGAGGTTTGTCTAAGGCAACTTGCAACTAGAAGATGAATATGTTTGGGAGACTTAATGTACAGCACAGTGATTAGAGTCAACACTGCATTATTATATACTTCAAAGTTGCTAAGAGACCCGATCTCAAATGTTCCCATCACAAAAAAGAAGTGACAATTATGTGACAGGACAGAGGTATCAGCTAATGATATGGGAGTAATCATTCTGTAATGTGTAAGTGTATCAGATCGACCAGCGGTGCACCTTAAACTTACACAATGTTACGTGTCAATTATACCTTTGAAAAAAAAAAAAAAAGGACTGACTCCATCATGCACTTGATCTGAGCGAAAGGAAGACGAATCACACCACTTACTGATATTCAAATAAAATGCACAAAAAGCACTCAGCACAGTGGCTGCTACAGAAGGACTTAATGTGCTAGAGCTGTTGTTCATCATCACTGTCATTTATTTTTTATTTTTATACTTTGGGAGAGTGCACGTGTGCATGCACGCATGTGTGAGCAGGGGAGGGGGAGGAGAGGGAGGGGAAGAGGGAGAGAGAGAGACTGAGAGAGAATTCCAAGCAGACTCCACATCCAGCACAGAGCCTGGGGGGAGAGGGGTTCCCTCTCATGACTGTGAGATCATGACCTGAGCCGAAATCAAGAGTTGGACTTGATTGCTGATTAACCGACCGAGCCACCCAGGCACCCCTATTTTTATTACAGCCCAACAGAGAACTTATTATAGGCTCCTGGGCCGGCAGAGCTGCTGGACTCTGGAGTCCAGCACCCACAACCCCAGCCCTGCCCTGGCCCATTGGTGCCACAACCCCCCTGCCCAGCTGCTTGGCAAACCCATTTGCTCTCCGCAGCAAGGCTCCTTTCTCACCTGAATCTGCCGGGGACAGGAAGACAGGCTCTGTGGCCACACCCGGGGCATCCCCAATGGTGTCTGGCACTCGCCGCTCACTCCTCACTGCCTGGGTGGACATCTTTGCCTCCCAGTCCAAAGCTCAAACCTCTCTCTCTTGTCAGGCTTCAGGCGTCCACAGGGTCAGCTCCCAGATGACCCCTGTTCCCGGCCCCGGATGCAGATGAGGCTGGCTGCTGCCCCGGTGTGCCTGAGGGAGGTGGTGCTGTCTCTCAGCTCAGAGATCTCCCTCCCTCCTGGATCCACGTTAGAGTCGCCTGGAGAACTTTAGGAACACGCGGAGGCCCGGGCCACTTCTGGGATGATTACATCTGACTCTCTGGGGAACAAGACCTACTCATCCCTGTTGCAGTTCATGAGCTCTCGGGGTTGAGACGCCTTCAGACAGGACTGTCGCTTTGTCTTTGAGACGCTGAGGTTCTATATGTCCCCGGAAAGGGAGGTGGAATTCCCACCAGGGAAACAGAGTGCTTCCAGACGGTCCTGAAGTACACATGCTCGTTCAACTCAGCATTGGCGATGGGAGTTAGAGTGATGCGAACAGTAATACCCAAGCAGGTGAAGTTTCAGGTGACTGTTTTAGGACATCTGGCTGACCTACAAAGATGCTGAAGGGAACACAAAAGTTGAAAGACATCAAGCTGTCATGCATGCCACCCAGATAGATGATGGTCCTTGGTAAGCGGTAGCGACCACATCCACATACCCTCGTAGACACACATGGACTTGCACCAGAAGTTAGGAGTTTGACAGGTCATGGGGCTTAGAGGTCCCTGTTTATAAACCTGTGGGAAAGATGTGACCCTGAGGAAGCAGGAGCCATGGGCCTCACGGGGACATCTGCACCAAGCACATGCCAGGCTTGCCGAGTGGAAAGAGGAAGCCCTTGCCCACCATTCCTCTGACTACCAAGTGATTACGATTTCCACAGTTGTGCCAACCCAGCTGGGCCCAGTGATTCTTCTGAGGGGCATCTACTAAGAACAACTGGTGCTCAGGGGCTGCCTGGGTGGCTCAGTCAGTTGAGCGTCCAACTTCGGCTCAGGTCATGATCTCACGGTTGGGGAGTTCGAGCCCCGCGTTGGGCTCTGTGCTGACAGCTTGGAGCCTGGAGCTGCTTCAGATTCTGTGTCTCCCTCTCTCTCTTCTTTCCTGCTCACACTCTGTCTCTCTCTGTGTCTCAAAAATAAGTAAACATTAAAAAGTTTTTTAAAAAGAAGAAACAACCGGTATTCTAGATGAGCTCTACAGGTAAGAGAACATGGTCCAATGAACTCACAGGGAGATTTTAAACACTCAGTAGCTTGGGTGCCTGGGGAGCCAGTGCAAACCTGGGGACACCTTCATGTTCTTTCCTCACCTACGAAGTCAAGGACCTCTTTCCTCTGGGGGATGGCAGTCGAGGCCTCCTCCAGAGAGAAAGAAAGGGAGGAACGTATTCTTTATGAAAAGCCTTCTGCATGCCTCTCACAAGCCATCGGGGCAGTTAAGAATGATGTCACCCAGCCACCCTTCAATTCAGAGCCTCAGCAGCAGGAAGGGGTCACCCACGTGCAATGGAGCCAAGGGAGCCAGGGGGCGCAAGGTGCTCAGGACAGAAGTCAGGGCTCCCTCAACACCACATGCATTTTAAAAACTCATTGACAAGGGGCACCTGGGTGGTGCAGTCGGGCCAGGATCTTGCAGTTGACGAGTTCGAGCCCACCGTCAGGCTCTGTGCTGACAGCTCAGAGCCCAGAGCCTGCTTTGGATTCTGTGTCTCCCTCTCTCTCTCTCTCTGCCCCTCCCCTGCTCTGTCTCAAAACTAAATAAACATCAAAAAATTTAAAAATCATTTACAGAATGTCTGGGTGGTTGAGCATCCAACTCTTGATTTTGGCTCAGGTCATGATCCCAGGGTGGTGGGATCAAGCCCCACATCGGGCTACACACTGAGCATGAAGCCTGCTTAAGATTCCCTCCCTCCCTCCCTCTCTCTCTCTCTCTCTCTCCCCTCTCTCCATCCCTCACCCCACTGGCATTCTCTCTCTCTCAAAACTAAAATTAAAAAAAAAAAAAAACAAGATTCACAAGATGTTTCTCAGTTACAGAAATGTCACTACCCTCTTCCTGTCCATGTCCTTCCCTCCTTGCTTCTGCTTTAGCCTCTTCTTCTATTCTCTCTACTCTTCCCACAATGAAATTCTTGGCCCCAATATCCACTGAAATATCACATTTTCTTATCTTTCTTCATAGCTCCTGCACTGGGTTGAACAGTAGCCTCCCTCAAATTCCTGTCCTTCCTGGAACCTCAGAATGTGAACTTCTCTGGAAACAGGGTGGTTGCAGACACAAGTTAAGGTAACATCGTACGGGAGTAAGCTGGACCCTTAAGCCGATAGGCCCGATGTCCTTACAAGAGGAGTTGAGTCTCCGATGCAAACACACAGAAGGCAGCCGCGGGAAGAGGGAGGCACAGGTTGGAATGAGGTATCTGCAAGCCAAGGAAACCCAAGGGTCACCAGCAACCACCAGAAGCTGGGAGGAGCAAGGGAAGTTTCTTCCTCTGAGCCTTCGGAGAGGGCACGGCCCTGCTGTCACCTTGATGCCAGACTTCTGACCCCACAACTATGAGAGAACAAATTTCTGTTGTCTTTTTTTAATGTTTATTTATTACTGAGAGAGAGAGAGAGACAGAGCATGAGCAGGGGACGTGCAGAGAGAGGGGGAGACACAGAATCCGAAGCAGGCTCCAGGCTCTGAGCTGTCAGCACAGAGCCTGACACGGGGCTCGAATTCACAAACCGCGAGATCATGACCTCAGCTGATGTCGGATGCTTGATCGACCGAGCCACCCAGGCGCCCCAAATTTCTGTTGTCTTAATCCACCCTGATTGCAGCAATTGGTCATGGCAGCCCAGGAAACTGCTACCGAATGGCTGAATGAATGACAAGATCTGATTCATTCCTTCACTCATTCATTCATTCATTCGATCACAATCTTTACCTACGAAACTCACAATCATTTGAGAGTATAAAAGAGTTGACAGTTGAGGATAAAACAGGCATTTAGGAAATAATTACACACTAGGATATCTAGTTACTTTCAATTATAAGGAGCACTGGGGGAAAAAAGTACAAGGTTTTGCACGACCACAGACAAGGACACCTGAGGGATCTGCCCACTTTTCCATTCAGTATCAGTCACCAAGTAGCCCTCACGCTCCTCGGAGGGTATCCAAACCCAGGCGTGTGCTTGCTTCCTTTATGGCCATTTCTGAAGCATGAGTGAATGGCAGAGGAGCAAAAAAGCAGATATTCTAAACTTCTCATATCTTAGAACAGCAACATCCACGTTAGCAAAAAAATTAAAAAAAATAAAAAAAACAGAGAATCACCACAATGAGGCTACTAGCACTAAAACCGCAGCCATCCACCACCCTTGCTAACAGCGGAAACGATCATATTATAAAGGGAAATTGCCCTGAAAGCCTCCCTGCCACACTGGTCCTCAGACACAAGGCACTGCTAACAACCGCTGGGTGTCTGTCTACTTGACACTTGCAAACATTAACCTCTACATATGGAAATACACAGAATTCGGGCACCTGGGTGGCTCAGTCAGTTAAGCGTCTGACTTCGGCTCGGGTCATGATCTCACGGTTCATGGGTTCGAGCCCCACATCGGGCTCTGTGCTGACAGCTAGCGTGTTTCAGATTCTGTGTCTCCTTCTCTCTCTGACCCTCCCCTGCTCACGCTGTCTCTCTCTCTCACAGAAACAAATAAAACATTACAAAAAATTTTTAAAAAAGGAAATACACAGAATTCTTTTTTCCATAAACACTATATTATTTGTCTACAGTTTGGTTTTTCTTTTCCTCTTCACAATATGCCTGCCAGACCTTCCCACGTCAGTATGTAAGGGCTAAGATCCAAGAAGCAACGTCACGGTCAGAGGTGGTGCATATTTTAGTACTGAAAGACCATGTCAACTTGACCTCTAAAACTCCCAAAGGACAGAAGTAGCAAAACAGCACTTAACTCTGGCAAGCCACTCAAACTTCCCGAGCCTCAGTTTCCTGACTTGTAAAAGGGTAATTAGTAATCCATCCTCTGCCTACCTCCAAGATGCTGGTGAGGATAAACTCAGACTGAGTAAGGGTCCACACTGCGAAATGCAGGGCACAGAGCCCGATGTCCGGGATTACGCAACGAGGGACTTCAAAGGAAACAGAGCCTGGCGGCTCGAGCTGCAGCCCACCTCCTCCCATTGCCTGCGTCTGGAAGTCACAGGGCCATTTGTCACTGGTATTGTTAAATGAGCACCGGCCAATCCTCCTCAATTGCAGAAAGGACAAGCATAGGCTCAGCCAGGCATACAAATTACAGGGCATCCTTAATATATTCAGAGCATGTACACTCGGCATTAATTTAAAATCATTCATTGCTCTTCTTATCAGGGTAAAGGACATTGGTGCATTTTAGTGTTATCTTGAAGTTAATTTGAGGCTTTAAATATTTAAGTATTTGATAACTTGTAGTCTGGAAGGATGAAACACAGAGAACCGCAGATTGTATTTATTTATCTGCAGGTGAGATACAGGATACCTTCCCCTCTTGAAATAACACGGACTTTTAAAAATGTCTTTTTAAAAATTCATTTGCAGGCTATTGATTCTTTCAACATGAAGATGCTGTACCCAAGGGGAAAAGAAATAATTTCTGAATAGCTTCTCATTCTGCAGGATCTATGCAAGTGGGCCAGGATGTACACTTGTACCATGAGCTGTCAGCGTCTTAGAACCCAGTCCCGGGACTTCTGTCTCTTCAGGAGAGCCTCGCCCACCACGGCATTGCTGTCATGCCAACGAAATGTACCAGGGAGCTGCCCCTTCCGTGAGAGGGCATATCTTCTGCTGTTTCCTAGGATGAAGGATGATTTGCACAAAACACTCCTCACTTCCCAGTCAGGTACCCTTTGCACAATTCACCCATCCACCCATTCACTCACCCACTCAGGAACTCTACAACCAACAGCTGATCGCACGGCCTGGTGGATAAGATCTCCCACTCAGCTTCCATCCCAGCTCTGCTGCTCACCAGCTGTTGGGCCTTGGGCAAGAGTCTCCTCCACTTACAGCACAATAGGGATTTCTGAAAAGCACCTTCTTCACACATTCTTTGAGGACTAATCATGTGATGCACCGACGCACTGAGCACCTAGAAGTGCCCCATGGACACTATGCACCGCTGGTAATATGCACTCTGAGCCGAGCGCGAGGTCGGGCAAGGCACCGCGGGCTGGCGGTGCCAAGATGAAGGAGGACAAAAACGCACCTACTGCCTGAGGCCCGGGGAACAGACAAAACACGAGGATGCCGTGACAGCCCGCAGAGGAGTTTCAGAGCGTAGAACAGGGTGTGGCATTGGGAGACCCCAACAGCCACGGCTGCGCCATGCGGAGGGAAGTAACACCAGCCGCTGGCACCCTGGAGGACACGTCCCTGAGGTGTCCTGGGAACAGAAATAAAGTCCGAGGACCAGGAACCAGGGAGCCGTGGAAGGAATACGTAGGTTTGAAACCTACACGGGCGCCGTGTGGGACACTTTCACGGCTGCAGCCCCGTTCCAGGGAGAGAGCACTTGGGACCAGAGTGGGGTGCGCCCCGAAGGCCCGCCAGGGCGTGAGGACTTGATTTGGTTAGAAGTGGGGCCGCTGATCACTTCTGAGCAACGTAGGGCAGCGACGTAATCAGAGCTGGGCTCCGGGAAGGGCGACCTGCTGGCAGTGCAAATAACAGGTGAGAAAGTAAAAATGGAGAAGCAGGGAGACCAGGTGGGGCCTCAGAGGCTGCTCACTGCTACGTGATGAGGATGGGGCTGGCTCCATAAATCACGATCGGGTGCTCCTCTGTCTGCTGGACCATTCCCAGCAGCCCTCACACATGCTATCCAGGTCTCCGTGGATGGGGGTGGGAAGAGACCCATTTGGCTCAAAGGAAAATCAAAATGTTAAATTAGACTGCAAACAAATAGAAAACTATGAAAATACACCTTTTTATGAGGCAACCTAACATCAACAAATCAGTTTCAGGAAAACATCCACACCTGTCATAATGCTACTGTGATTTGAACTTTATCTGTTCTGTACCTGGACATTGCTAGTGTCTAGAAACTACACAGTAGGTGCTCAAAGATGCTATGGAATGGTTAAATTCAAGTGAGAGCTAACACAAGCCTGAACTCAGAAGGCATGGAGACGGCAGAACAGTGTGATATCTAAAGATACCAGCAGCACCAGCGGTCTGTGAGTAGGCATGGGAGGCTTTTGGGACAAAGGAACAGGGAGAGGTAGAGATGTGGTCATTATTCAGCAGACATGTCTGTGTGCTGACTTCATGCCGGTTCACCACACTGGTGTCTGGGGACAAGGAGATGAACAATGCACGGTGCAACCGGACCTACGGGTGTCAGCATCATAAGCAGAAGCATAGAGCCCTGCAAGCGATCTGAGCTTGGAAAGGAAAACAAGGAGCCCCCTTGTGAGGCAGTGTATTCACAAAGAGTCCCCAAGCCACACGGCTGGGAAGGCAGAAAGCACTCCGAGTTGGACTCTATGTGTCTGGCTTCATAGAAGCCACTCTGAAGCCCCTACCCACCAGGACTCACTGCTTACACTTGGCAATGACAAAGTGACTGCCATATTGAATCCCAATTTAGGGTACAAGATCATTAACTTGGAAATGCCTATCTTCTCAGTTTAGTAATGGAGCATGAGAAATGGACAGAATTAGACCTGAACAATGATGTCTTTCTTCTCGGGAAATCAAACTTGTCCTGGGTCCCTGATGATACCCTATTACACACACCATTATCTACCCATTCAATCTAAGAGACATTTCTCTCCTATTTTAGGGAATCATGATAACTCATTATGGAAAAGAAAGAAAAAAGATCAGGCACACTTCATTATGTGTTCTCCCTCAATTAGGTAGGGATCTCAGTAGATTAATATTCAAAAAGAGGTAGGTCTTTCTTCTGACCTAGATTTTCTCAATATTAGGCAGTGGATAGCAAGATAAAATCGATGATACACAATAAACAAACATGCATTCGTGCATTTTAAAGTTTCCCCAAGATAGTTGTTTTAGCTGTAGTAACTTGATTAAAATAAATAACTTTCCTGTACTGGTTTTTAATGATTTTCTTCCTAGACATGTAATGGGTATGATAGAAAAAGTCTTAGGATTGGTATAACAAGCTTGCTTCTGAAACTATCAAGTCATTTAATCTCTATTACTCATTTTCTCGTCTGCAAAAACAGTTAGAATGAGAATCACTTCCCATGCTGTCACGGAGGTTAATAATGTACTCTACAAAATCATTATGACATATTCCAGCAAGAGCAATTATTACTTGTATTCATTTGTTAAGTAAAAGAGCTTTAGCTGTATAGATGTATTATTAAAAATAATTGTCTTGAGCTTGTTGTAACTACTAATTACATACATTTTCCTGAAACTCCTGCTAAGCAACCTGCTTATTTAAAAAATCCAACATGCAAATCATATTTATTTTCCTAAATGGCCTTAGCCAATCATTATTACCACTGCTCCCACCATTCTCTAAGTGCCTCCATCCATTGTGGGAACATCCCTTATATGACACTCACATTTACCACGTGCATGGTCAATGTTTAAGCATTTTATATTCTTTGGGGGGAAAGAACACATTAAAAAATGGAAAAGTAAGAACCTATCCAGCAAAAGCACAGAAGTCTACTCATGAACAAAGCCTCTCTGGATTCAGCCGAAGCTGGTCTAAGAACTCGGATTCTAAGCAAGTGGGTTTTCGTTCATCCTAAGCAAAGGGTTTCCATTCATCCAATTTTGTCTTGAAGCAGAGCAGCCTAACGTGGCCCAAGCAGGCCATAAAGCAAAGTGAAGATGTTTTGGACCATATCATGTCATCAGTAGTCAGGGCCAGAAGGACGATGACCTGACAATGGCGGGAACTTTGGTTTGTTCCCACCACACAACTCCCGTTCACTTTTCTGGAGGGATGAGCTGTGTGCCCCAGAGATCCTTGCCTCTTTCTCTCCCTTAACCTCTCCCACACTTCCTTCCTTGTATCTTGTACTACTCTTCCCCCTTCCAAAATGTTTATCTTCCAAAATGCCAGTGGTTCAGAGAAGAATGAAGGATTGGTAGCGAATGCGGGGGGGGGGGGGGGGGGGCGGGTAATGCTGTAGAATTTTGAGTTCCCATCATTCCGACACTTTTATTTCATTGTTGTGGTTATCTTCAGATATTATCCATTTTCCCAGTTTATGCCTGAGTTTATCTCTTCAAAAGGTTGCCATGCATTTGCGTTCAAATTACCTACAACGTAGCAAAATGTTCATCTTTTATAGTGACCCCCTTGTCCTTGGCCTTCATACTAAATGCAGGTGAGGATTAAAATTCACCTCTTTCCGCCACTGCTTTCTTTAATGAGAAAAACAAAATTGGGTTTGAAGTAGATTAAACAACTCATTCGATGTCAATCGAGGTGAAGCTGAAACATGAGGCATTCACTAGAAACAAATGCATGTTTTTCACCATTTAAATGTGCTGAGGGTTCGAATCATTTAGCCTTTGGTGACACGCTGACCCTGTGACTCTGTCCAACAGACCAGATGCTAAAGAATCCAAACTTGCTATTATCTCTTTTGTCATTCCCACAATCTACAGCACCACACACCATGTGGGACCTTTGGGGATCTCCACAGATTCCTAAACTTGAACATATTGGAGAATCATCTGGAAGGTTTGCTATAAGATGCAATCTCCCCGGTTCTCCCCCAAGAAAGCCTCTTTCATTAGGTCTGGGGACAGGAGGGAGCCACCAGAATCTACTTATTAAATAAGTTCTGCATGTAATGCTGATGTGGAGGGCCCACAGAAAACACTCTGGAAAATACTGAGTAATGGAGGGAGGCATGTTCCAGTTAGGGGCGCTCTTCGTCCACCCTGCAACCTCCAACACAATCAGTGTCTTAGAAACGTTTTGTGGGGCGCTGGGGGGCTCAGTCAGTTGAACATCTGACTCTTGACATCAGCTCAGGTCATGATTCCAAGGTCATGGGATTGAGTCCCACATCAGGCTCCATGCCAACTGTGGAGTCTGCTTAAGAGATTTTTCTCTCTCTCTCTCTGCCTTTCTCCCTCACTTGCTCTCTATTAAAAAATATTTTTTTTATTTTTTGGGTGTGGAGTTTGGTGAGTTCCAGTGAAGAAATGGGCAGAAGAAATGAACAGACACTTCTCCAAAGAGGACATCCCGATGGCCAACAGACACATGAAATGATGCTCAGCATCCCTCCTCATCAGGCAAATACAAATCAAAACCACACTGAGATACCACCTCACACCGGTCAGAGTGGCTAAAATGAGCAAATCAGAGAACTCTAGATGCTGGCGAGGATGTGGAGAAACGGGCACCCTCCTACACTGTTAGTGGGAACATAAACTAGTGCAGCCTCTCTGGAAAACAGTGTGGAGATTCCCCAAAAAATTAACAGTAGAACTCCTCTATGACCCAGCAGTAGCACTGCTAGGAATTTACCCAAGGGATACAGGAGTGCTGATGCATAGGGGCACATGTACCCCAATGTTCATAGCAGCACTCTCAACAATAGCCAAATCATGGAAAGAGCCTAAGTGTCCATCAACAGACGAATGGATCAAGAAGATGTGGTTTATCTATACGATGGAATACTGCATGGCAATGAGAAAAAATGAAATCTGGCCATGTGTAGCAACGTGGATGGAACTTGAGGGTGTTATGCTGAGCGAAATAAGTTAGGCAGAGAAAAAGAGATACCACATGTTTGCACATATAGGAGGATTAGAAGGAACTTAATGGAGGACTGTGGGGGAGAAGAAGGGGGGAAATGGGGGGGAAGAGGGAGGGAGGCAAACCATGAGAAACTCTTGAATGTTGAAAACTGAGGACTGATGGGGTGGGGGGAGGGGAAAGGGGGTGATGGGCATGGAGGAGGGCACTTGTGGGGATGAGCCCTGGGTGTTATATGGAAACCAACTTGACAATAAACTATTTTAAAAAAATATTTTTTAAAAAGAAACATGTCATACTTATGATCGATTTATAAAGAAAACAAACCCAACACAAAGAGAACTCAAGAGCATCAGCTCTTTGCAGGGTTTGAACATTGCTATTATCTTCCCTGCTCCATACTTCATTACACAGGACTTGACGTATTAGGCTAATACCACACACATCTATTTATTTCATCCCTATACAAATTCCTTACCAGCACTTCAGAACAGAGGTGAACTAATTTTAGCAAATCACTCAGTATGTGGCTAAACCATAGTGTTTGCTTCCCAGTCTGGCTTGAGAACATGTGAAGAAGAGTAACCATTAGCAGGTCCACAGCACATCAAAGGTGAAGCTGAATTTGGGGACCAGTCACATCCACCACACTGGAGGGGGGGTCATGGCTCAAAAGTGGGGAAATTTCGGGTTGGCATTTCCAACTATGTGATCAGCCACTATATCAAATATTCAATCAGTGGTACAATCTATAATTGCAGAGAAGTTTATTTGAAGTACATGGAGTTTGACAAACCATTTGGTTGTACTTTGTCATGTGTTAGGATTTCCTGAGCATATTCATGCAATACATTTCTGTTGGGGACCCAGAGAGACTTGCACTCAAATCTTTGCTCTGTCGATGACTCACTGTTGGGACACCCAAGGCTGTGGGTTCCCATCACCAACCTTTAGATGTGTTCCCCATAGTGGCTCCTGTTCTTGACACTTTTTTAAATGAAATTAATGTCCATGTGGAATGGTTGGTTGCAAAATAGTCACTGAAAGAAGAGCATGCAGTTCTAAGAAGCCCATCAATGTTGCCTCTAGTCTGAAACTTTATCAGGGTTATTGACAAAGGATCTAAAAGGAAAAATTAACCAACCAGCCCCTAATGTGCTACCTCTCAAGATGGAGACTCACACACTGAGCTGGCTTCTGCTTCAGCTGCTTTTTTGTGCAAACACTCTGTCCTCCCCTCTGGCTTAACAAAAACAAATCCCTACAGCTCTCTTTGAATGTCAGGACCACCTTGATCTAGGGCTCCGTGAGTTCTTGTTCCTCTTGTGAGAATGACAATCATCCTTTAAACAACGCACCGTAAGATCAAAGATCTGTGTAGCCCTTGACTAAAATCAGAGTGTCGACTCCTGGGGGCATGAAATACACTTCTCATAAGTCCTACTGACAACATTCCAACTAGATGATTTCATCCTTGTCATCCTGGTGGATTTGCTATAGGAGACGCTCCTGGAAGCAGAAAGCCATCTGCTCAGTGGAGACAACCCCCATTAAGGGTATTGGGCCTGAATGCATTTCCCTGCAAGAGGAGTCTCTCAAAGTGGGATTTCTCTAAATCAGCGTTAATCCCACTTATGTAATTCACTAGCCAGGCTTTCTGGAAACAGCGGGACTTGGCAGGAAGCTGTTCTGGGATACGGAATGGGACCCCAGCGCGGGGGGGATCTATTACCACGGCCTTGGCAGTAGCACCTAAGAACCTGTCCCTAATGAGTCTTCCAGACACCAAGTCCTGGGCAGGCTGACAGCTAAGCAGGGTACAGAGGAGATTCACTAGACTACAAGGCACATAAGCAAAGCCTACATGGCACAGTAGAAAAATAAATGAGGAAAGCTGACCTGATAACAGCAAACTCGGAAGGGCAACTCCTAGCCAAAAGGACGCCCAGCTGTGCAGCTGCAGCCAATGCTCCCCCACACACTGGCAGCCCTGAGCTGCCATTTGAAAGGAAGCCAGATGTCTGTTTTTTTAGGTGAAAGCCACTGAATTTTTCTTAATCAACTTAATGCATGCCTATAGTTAGAAAATCAAAGACTTAAAAACTACAGCGGCAATGAAAAGATAAGTGCCCGGGGGGAGGGGTGGGAGGTGAGCAAGCAGAGCACAGCGGATCTGCAGGGCAGTGAAGCTACTCTCTCTGACACCGTGATGGTGGATACATGTCACCACACACTCGTCCAAACCCTAAGAACGCACAACGTCAACAGTGAACCCTAGTGTCAACCACAGGCAGTGGGTGACTATGATGGGCCCAGGGAGGGTCACCAGTTGTAACGAAGGCACCACGTGGGGGGGATGTAGATCCGTGGAGGAATCTGCACATATGTGAGGGCGGAGGGTATATAGGAAGTCTCTGAACCTTCTGCTCAAATTTGCTAAAACGGTCCTAAAAAAAATCTAAAGTAGGGCACCTGGGTGATTCAGTTGGTTGAGCCTCTGACTCTTGACTTGAGCTCAGGACATGATCCCAGGGTGGTGGGATCGAGCCCCATGTCGGGCTCCACACTGAGCATGGAGCTTGCTTAAGACCCTCTCTCTCCCTCTCTCTTTGCCCTTCCCCACTTGCACACATACTCTCTTCTCTTTAAAATGAAACCTCCTTGCAGCTGTCCAGGCAGCCATCCTTTCTGGAGACAAATCTGAAAATGTTCAAGATTTGCTGCTGTTTGATGTCACTCCCCTTCTCTTGGCATTGAGACTGCTGATGGGGTCATGACCGTTCTCATCAAGCGCAATACTACCATTCCTACCAAACAGACCCAGACCTTCACTACTTACTCTGACAACCAGCCTGGTATACTCATTCAGGTTTATGAAGGTGAGCGTGCCATGACCAAGGATAACAATCTACTGGGCAAGTTTGAACTCACAGGCATACCTCCTGCCCCCCGTGGCGTTCCTCAGATTGAAGTCACTTTTGATATTGATGCTAATGGCATCCTTAATGTCTCTGCTGTGGATAAGAGTACAGGGAAAGAAAACAAGATCACCGTCACAAACGACAAAGGTCGTTTGAGCAAGGAAGACATTGAGCGCATGGTCCAGGAAGCTGAGAAGTACAAAGCTGAAGATGAGAAGCAGCGGGACAAGGTGTCCTCCAAGAATTCCCTGGAATCCTATGCATTCAGTATGAAAGCAACTGTTGAAGATGAGAAACTTCAGGGCAAAATAAATGATGAGGACAAACAGAAGATTCTGGACAAGTGTAATGAAATCATCAACTGGCTGGATAAGAACCAGACTGCAGAAAAAGAAGAATTTGAACATCAGCAGAAGGAGTAGGAGAAGGTGTGCAACCCCATCATCACAAAGCTGTACCAGAGTGCAGGAGGCATGCCTGGAGGAATGCCCGGAGGCTTCCCTGGTGGCGGTGCTCCTCCCTCTGGTGGTGCATCCTCCGGGCCCACCATAGAGGAGGTTGATTAAGCCAACCTGAGAATAGGTCTAGCATTGATCCACACAAAACATTTGAAGGACCCAAATTTGTAGCAAATTCCATGGCAGTTTTAAAGGAGCTGCTATAGTTAATAAACTGGGCATTCTTGATACTTGAATATGGAATATGTGCACAGGGAAAGAAATACAACATTGCACTTTATAAGCACTGTATTGTGAAGTAGAAAATGCAATGTCTTAAATAAACTGTATTTAAAATTGGCAAAAAAAAATAAATAAATAAAATAAAATAAAATGAAACCTCTTTTAAAAAATAAAAAATTGGGGTGCCTGGGTGGCTCAGTCGGTTAAGCGTCCGACTTTGGCTCAGGTCATGATCTCACGGTTCGTGTGTTCAAGCCCCGTGTCGGGCCCTATGCTGACAGCTAGCTAAGAGCCTGGAGCCTGTTTCAGATTCCGTGTCTCCCTCTCTCTCTGACCCTCCCCTGTTCATGCTATCTCTCTCTCTCTCTCAGAAATAAATTTTTAAAAACATAAAAAAAGAAAAAGAAAAAAAAAAATTAAAAATTAATTAAAAATTTAAAAATCAAAAGAAAAGAAAAACTCAAAAACAAAAATCAAAGGCTTATAACAACAGCAGCCCCAGTCATGGCCCCTCCAACCACCATTCCCATTCCATAACCACCTCTTTTAACTCTATTTCTTCTGGTAGGTTCCTCCATATTACTGAAAAGTGTGCTTCTTCAGCTCTCTGCTAGCTTCATTATTTCCTGCATTCATAGAGGTTGAGGAAATTTTAGCTTTCATAGCACCCAACCTCTCCCCACACGGCCACAGCCTTTTTCAGTGGCCTCAGTCTCCCCCTCCCCCTCCCTGGGCACCCCCAGGCCTCCTCCTGGGCTGTGTTCCCTGTTTTGGGGTTCCAGGTTTTTCTTGGTTCTTGTTCTGTTGGAGCATATTTCTGGCAGTTTCCTAATAAGGTTGCTTGGGAGGTAAATTGTTTGAGGCCTCACATGCTTGAAATGTCTCTCTTCTACTCTCACACTTGATTGGGAATTTGGCAGGTGTAGATTTCTGCCTTGAAAATCACTTTCCTTCAGAATTTTGAAGGTACCTCTCCAACATCTCCCCATTTCTAGGACTGTGTTAGATAAATCTGACACCGCCCAATTCACACGCCTTCGGCTCCGGCCTGCTTCTTTGTCTCTTTCTGCAAACGTGAGGCTCTTTTCAGGCACGGGCTCCAGACATGTTATGGTGACACAGGCAGATGTCAGTTAGGACAGTGGGGCCGAAAACCCCATGATGCTATTTATGACCCATGTGATCTTGGGTGTGTAACGTAACAGTGTGTCTCTGTCAAACAGGCATAAGCATCCTTCTTGCAAGGCGGTTGTGCTGATTAATGAGATACTACAGCAGAGCCCCCAGAACAGCGCTGGGTACATAGCGCACAACCAATGAATATTGGGTTTTATGACTATTGATACTATCATCGTCGTTCCTGGTTCTGCTTTGGCTTTTCAGTAGAGCGGTTCATGT
Source organism: Hyaena hyaena (assembly GCF_003009895.1). Taxonomy (NCBI): domain Eukaryota; kingdom Metazoa; phylum Chordata; class Mammalia; order Carnivora; family Hyaenidae; genus Hyaena; species Hyaena hyaena. The sequence goes on from NW_024081013.1 coordinate 101,469, forward strand.
CCTTCAGACCTGTTTCAGTTATATCTTCAGTAATTCCCTCTCTCCACTTTCTATCTTCTTTTTTCCCAGGACTCTATGACTCTATGACTCCTATACTCACCGTCTCCTGGCCTCACTCTTACGTATTTTCCATCACTCTTTTCTTAGTAGTATTCCACTTGGAGAGGTATTTCCTGGATTCTTTATTGTCCCCTTCCTCTGAGCTCACTGATGGTTACCATATTTTCATTTCTTTTTTTTTTTTAATGTTTTATTTATTTCTTGGAGACAGAGAGAGAGCCAGCGTGAGCAGGGGAGGGTCAGAGAGAGAGGGAGTCACAGACTCTGAAACAGGCTCCAGGCTCTGAGCTGGCAGTCAGCACAGAGCCCGACACGGGGCTCGAACCCACAACCCGCGTGATCATGACCCAAGCGAAAGTCGGACGCTTAACCGACTAAGCCACCCAGGTGCCCCCATATTTTCTTTTTTTTTTTTTTTTTAAATTTTTTAATGTTTTTTTAATTTATTTCTGAGAGAGAGAGAGACAGCGTGAGCAGGGGAGGGTCAGAGAGAGAAGGAGACACAGAATCTGAAACAGGCTCTAGGCTTTGAGCTA
>NW_024081013.1:102382-324513 GCF_003009895.1 Hyaena hyaena
CACAGACTGAAACAGGCTCCAGGCTCCAAGCTGGCAGTCAGCACAGAGCCCGACGCAGGACTCGAACCCACGAACCGCGAGATCATGACCTAAGCGAAAGTCGGACGCTCAACCAACTAAGCCACCCAGGCGCCCCACCATATTTTCATTTCTAAGAGCTCATTCTATCTTCTGCAGGTTCCTTTCCCATTAGCATCCCGCTCCTGGTTTCGGGATGCAGTGTGTCCCCTGATCTGAGAATAATAAGTACATTTTGAAATTGTTTGCTGACTCCTATAATCATGTTTCCTTGGGATTTCTTTCTTCTACTTGGCTGCTTGTTTCTCTCACTTTCATGGTGCAGGACTTCTTCCTCAAGTTCTGGTCATCTTCCACTGTTTGTTCCTATCCAAGAGGAAGGCCTGAAAAGGATATACCTCGGGGTTGTGATTGTTGCCTGGTGGGTTTCAGCCCAAGGGATCAAGGTCTCTTCTCTGGAGCTCTTCCCACGTCCCGGCAGTAGGAGCTTCTAGTTTCCTCCTGGGGGACACAGCCTGGCTGCAGTATTCTGGAGAAAGCTCCAGATATAGACTTTCACACAATCCCCAATGTCCAGCTCTGTGCCTCAGCCCTGCCGTGTGTGGGCTCCATCCCAGCTTCTTTAGAGAATAAATTTCCTAGCTACTTATGGATCCAACTGCTCTCAGTCAATCCCAGCATCCCACCCTGCCCCTCGCAGAGCCTCGGGTCTTCCTGTCCTGAGCAGCAAAGGGTTCGTAGGAGCACTTTGACCATTTCTTTAAGTCACTTTCCACCTGTTATCCATTTTACAACTCAGGAAAACAAAAACCTGATTTTTAAAGTTGGTAACTAATTCAAGTGTTTTTATATTCTTTGGAAGGTAAGGGGGATAGGATGTGTCAGGAGATCACAAGCAGCCCCTTGGCCAGATGCTAACCTGGGATGTCCCCACCCCAACCCGCCGGTAATAAGAATGGCCTGACACTGTTAAAGACACAGATTCTTAGACTCCATCCCAGACCCGCTAAGCCAAGAGCCTTGTGATTGGGGCTCAGGAATCCTCATGTTGAACAAGGTTCCCTGGGAGGTTCAGATGCAAACGTGGAAGAACACCACACAGAGAGGCCAAGCCTGGAGGCCCCACCAGAGGCCAGTGACCACTCACCTGTATGCATAACCTGGCTTCCTGGTTAGTCACTGCTAGCCTGGGGCCAGTCAGCAATGACATACTGAGTGTCCACTTGACATTGACCTCACTGGGTGGTTCTCCCGCACTTTGTTAACTTTAAGGCCCAGCCCAGGGATGCACTGATTCCACTGGAGCAGCCAGTGGGGGGGGGGAGGGGGCCTCATCAATGTTCTGTCCTGGGAGACAGATGCTAAGATAAACGCCATCTTCAATGGCACTCTCTGTATAGGTGAGTGCACCAGGGGCAGGGCAAGCTGGATAGACCTCACACAGCTCCAGGAACACGTTGTCCCAATGGCGTAGTTTTCTGCTCTGAGAACACAGACTGTCTTCATCATCTCTGCATACTCAGTACTTCACCCTGTGTGGCCCATAGTAAGAGCCCTATACATGGCTTTATTGACACATCAATTAATTAAGCTTTGCCAGATATGATTTAAACTGCTCTGGATTCAACTTTTCCCATTGGTGTCATGCCACTGGAAGGTGCCATTTTGGAAAGCCATTTTAGTTCATTAGAAATGTGGCATCAACATGTACCCCAATGTTCATAGCAGCACTCTCCACAATAGCTAAAACATGGAAAGAGCCTAAGTGTCATCAATGGACGAATGGATCAAGAAGATGTGGTTTATCTATACGATGGAATACTACATGGCAATAAGAAAGAATGAAATCTGGCCTGTGTAGCAACATGGATGGACATTGAGGGTGTTATGCTGAGCGAAATAAGTCAGGCAGAGAAGGACAAATATCATATGTTTGCACGTATAGGAGGATTAGGAGGAACTTAACAGAGGAACAAGGGGAAGAAAAAGGGAGGAAATGGTGGGGGAAAGGGAGAGAGGCAAACCATGAGAGATTCTTGAATGCTGACAAAAACTGAGGACTGATGGATGGGGGGAGGGAGGGATGGGCATGGAGGAGGGCACTTGTGGGGATGAGCACTGGGTGTTATGTGGAAACTAATTAGACAATAAACTATTTGTAAAAAAAAAAAAAAAAGAAAAGAAAGAAATGCGGCATCAGTAGGTCTTACAATTATAAAAACGTGCAAGTGTGAGATAATTTGGGCCTTTTATTAGGCGTAGGATGTGTGATGCTGACTGCTTACTGGAAGAAGAAAGGAAACAGACTGCTATCTTAAGTAAGGGGAATGTATGTTCTGTGGAAATTCACAAGAGCAAAGTGTGGTGAGCAGTGTGGTCTGCAAAGTGTCACAGTTGATTTGAAATACAGAACAAAAGTGTGAGTATAACATGCCTCATGCATGTGTGTGGTGTGTGTGTACAAGAGACTGCATCAAGCAAGAAGGACAGAAATAACACCCTTCCTTCTCTGGATGAACTAACTTCTTTAACATCCGTGGGGGTGAAGAAGTCTCCCCACCTCGCTACACTTCCTCATCGAGAATCTGAGCTCTATAAACTTGGGAAGGGGGATTTTAGATGCTGTTTATGTTCCTCATCAATCTTTTTCCTTTTTCTTTTTTTAAACTAAGCTCCATGCCCAACTTAGATACACACTAAACTACGAATAGCGATTATACCTGGAGAATATAATTGATAGGTAGAGGATAATACAGGGGAGTTTCATTTTTTTATTAGACTGGACTAATTTTATAATTTTTAAAATTCCTCAATCCCCTATTAAAAAGCAGGTCTCTATGGAAAGGGTCACCCCATGCTGCAGTCCAGTATCTTGACTGAAAACTGGGTGAGCCACGGGAGGGAGCATTTATTACACAATCTGTTGAGAATTAACTCAAGGGTTTTGACAAGAAAGGGAGTGGTGGAGCCCCGGCAGAATCCACATGCTGAGGATGCCCTGTTCAGGGCAATTCCCCACGAACAGAACAGAGCACCATGTGTCAAACAGCAGGGTTGGTGGAGTGTTGCCCAATGGCATTGGCTCTGTTCTTGGATGGACAATGATACGCCACTGGCCAGTGCCAGTCATCTCATGTCCTGTCTCTGCCGACAATTTGCTTTCTCAAAGATACTGCCCATGTAAAGAGCATGAAAACAATGGACTGAACCGGTCCATTCCCTATCCCGTCTTCCTTTCCATAACATTCAAATCGCATTATATTTTTAAACATCACAGTGTCTAATGGTCTTGGTCAGAAGAATCTAAGCCAGTTACCTATGGGCTGCTTGATATAAGAGGTAATGGTAGTTCCCATTACGTGAAGGAACCTCTGCGTACCCCATCTTGAGCTCTAACTCTCCTTCTAGTTGATAGAGTTTCTGACTGACACTTGAACATTGCATTTAATTAAAATCAACAAAGGCCAGGATGGCCTAGATTTTGCTTCTGATCCCAAGCAATCTGCTGACCTTTCTCTGACACCACTTATTATACTTTAGTGTTGAAATCACTTGAATAGTGGTTTCTAAAGAGAGCCACTGAATACGTTTGTGCTTGGGGAAAAGCAGCCTCAGCCAGCCTCATCCATCATCGTTAGGCAGAGGGGGAAAATGCGTCAAAGTGGCTCGTATTCTTTCAACTGCAATACACCAGCAGAGCACATAAGGATTCTATAACGTGCAGCAACCACTGTGATTTATCCTCATAAGGCAATGTCTGAGCCAAAAGAGAATGTAAATCTCAGAGAAATTACCTTTCTCTGTTGGGAAAGTGGCTGGGGCCATTTGTCCTTCAGGTACCAACCACTAAGGGCCACAGTGCCCTCTGGTGGTGGCTGGTTTTTCCTGCACTGCACAATGGCAGACTTCTCTGGTTGACCCCTACCCAAGAACATGGCAACTCTGATCAGTGATGGCACTGGAAAATGGGAGGCCCAGAGAAAGAGTACGTAAAGTTGAAAGTAAAGCAAGCAACATGTCAAAATGGGAATGACTAGCAGGTCAAGGACTGGCTCCTGTGTGTCATACTGAGTGCCCGTACCTTAGCCAAGGCAATAGGCTCTGTAAGTTGTGACGGCCTCTCTAGATCTACTGGAAAACTGTGCCCAATGCTGCCCACTGGAAGAACACAAATTTGGGGGTCAAAGAAGCTGGTGTGTGGGACCCTGTCTGGTCACTTGCTGGATGCGTGACATAGGGCAAGTCATTTAGCTTCTACAGTTTGCTTACCAGTCTGCTAACTATGAAATGGGGAGCAGATATCCTACCTCATGAGGTTATTGTCCAAGCAAACAAGACAGTATGCACAACGGCTACGTCACAGCGTGGCCCCTCCGTGGCCAAGTGTCACAAAAGCGTGCTGCAATTCTGTGCGTTGTTCAGGTTCTTTGTGCGATTTGAGGAGACTGCAGGAGACAAGAGACGTTTTTGAGTCACAAATGTTATAATGAGTCGTGGCCTCCTTCCTCTAAAGATGGAGTCAAAAAATATAAAGAATCTGAGCTGAACAACCGTGCATGTTCTTCACTTCTCCTTCCTCAGTTTCCCCACTGCTTCTTGGCCCTCCTTCTAAAATGACAGACCTCAGTCAGTCTTTAAAATCCCTCACAAATTACTTCCAAGTCAGAGAATTATTAACCAGCCCTACTTGCTCAAGGTGATCCAAAGTCTCTCAAGGAATCGAGATCATCAACAATGTGCCCATTGATTTTACTTGAAATTACAAATAGGTAACTGACCTCTCTGGTCACAACATTTTCATCAAGTGATCAATATATATAACGTTGCTTTATGTAGGTTTCTGTTGAAAGATACCTCATTTAATATATATTGTTAAGTCACTCACATTGAACTCCTGGCCAAAGCACTTTGAATCATGCCTGAACAAAACTTATCTTATGTACATATTTTCTCCAAAAAACCACATCATGGCTTTCTTGTGCTCAGAAACACAAAACTACACTTCAGCCCTACACTTGGGGGCCATTTTAAACAGTAAAATTACCAAAAAAAAAGCACAAAACTAAAAGAAGAGGACTAAATTAATTGCATAAAGGATCCCTGTTTACAGTACAAGCCCCCAAACAGGAAGGCAGAGTGTCACCTTGTCCCACCTCAGCTGGAATGTGCACATTGAGCCTCTCAAACTGAAGCCACTATGTGCATGTGCTTGTCCACAAACAGCCACAAACATGTAGTGAGTATTGGCCGGGAGTTAAATCTCAGTGAGTGGATGAACTCACAAATACTGAATCCACGAATAACGAAGACCAACGCTACCAGCAGCTTGCCCAGTGGTGTCTGTGGACTCCTGGCCATGCTGAGGCTCTTTCAGAGGGTCTGTGAGAGCAGAACAATTTTTAAAGTACTACCAAGATACCATTGACCTCTTCCCGTCTGTTGACATTGGCACTGATGGTGCAAACAATGGCACCAAAACTACCAGTGCCTCAGCAACCAGTGGCGGTGTGGGACCAAAACACCACCACTCGGCACCGCGTTGGTCACCAGCAGCACTCAAAGAAAAAATAAGCCAGTTTCACCCAAGAGTGTTCTTGAAACAGTAAAGGTTATTCATTTTATTTTGTGTCTACCTACAAGAACACATCTTTCAATGTCCCTTGGGAAAAATGTGGGAACTACACATCCCAGATGATAATAGTTGTCTTGAACATCTGAGCTGCATGCTGAACCAGCCATTTTTTCATGGAACACTGTTTCTACTTGAAAGAGCCTCTAACCAACTATGGTCTTTAAGACTTGGGTAACTGGCAGACATTTTCTCCAGGGTGAATGAAATGCACCTGTCACTTCAAGGAAAACAACTGATACTATTTGTTGCCAATAATAACATTCAAGCTTTGGAGTGAAAATTATATTCTGGAAAACCTGCATGTGCCACCATGAGCTGGAGAGCCTTCCAATATATTTAAACACTCTTCTGATGTGATTGGTGCTGATATTAATAGATGTAATTCTTGACAGTGTCTAATGAAATATACCAACATTTAGAAGAGCGGTCTAACTAGGTGACCCAACATTTTCCAAGTGGTCAGCACACTATGTTACAAAATCACGCATGGGTAAAAGATTCATTTAAAATACAAGAAAGAAAAATGGATTTTAATATAACAGAGAATGAACAGTTCATTGATATCACTCCATGTCCCACATTGCAACTAGCTTTTGAGAAACTGCCTTCAAGTTTTGTTAAAGAAGAAGAAGAGCCACAATTTCTTGTAAAGACTATTAGAATAGTCACCTTTTTTTCCCAGCTATATACCTGTGTGAGCCAGGTTTTCCTCATATGAACTGGACCAATCACAACACGTTTCATAAAGATGCAGCTAGGAGAATGTCTAGGAAGCCAGACATTAATTTCCAAATATGTAAAACAATGCCATTCTTCTTTTTCTTAGAAAATGCAGTTATATTTGATGTTATTTATGGTACTATGTAATGGTATATTTTTTTAAGTTGATAAGTACTTTCTCATGTCCCAGTCATGTTCTAATATGGCTCATCTCAATAGACAAAACCCAAATAACAAAACTTCAGGGGTCTCAACCATTTCTAAGAGTGTTTGAGATGTACCGCCCATGCCACACTCCACTTAGCTCCGTCACCATTTCATATATACACGCTGATTCTCACATAGGTTTCAAGATCAAGGCTCTAGCTCTCACTGCTTAACAGCAAAAGGGAGCAGAAACAAGCTGGGTGTTTGAAGAACTTGAGCCCCTGAAAACAAGGTGGTAGCTTTACAGATTTCCTGCCAAATGGGTTTGGCTTTTCTGAGTCAGTGCAGAAGCCTAGAAGCTACATATCAAAGCACTTCAATCAAGCCACAGAGAGGACAATGATCTTCCCAAAGAGATCACCTCTGTAGGGTCATTGACAGCAGTCCTCAGGGATCAGTGGGTGGAGGGTTTGCTGGCCAGAAGACCCCTAGGCTGTGTCCTCACCTGAAGCGATCTCATCAACTCACAGACATCCAACCACCGTCCACAGCAGAATGTCTCACCCTATCTCTGAGAGGCTATGAAATCTCTTCCAGTCACCCCAGTAAAGATGCAATAGAAACAAAATGACAGCCCAAACGTGAAAAGCCATTTTGGTTGATAGTGAAGGCTCCCAAGCACAGTCCAAATACAGGAACCTCACTGCCTACCTCTGCTTTGGAGGATTCGAATTCCCTCCAGTCCCACTCTTCTGGGCAGCTGGATCCTCCCAAATCTCCCCCCTTTCGCTAGTTTTTCCTGTGCATTCTGCTCCCCGCCTTCCTCCTAAAAACCCCTCCGGGCCATCTTGGTTTTAGGCATCCATCTTTCCTCCAGAAATCTCCATTCCATTTTCTTATATAATCAATCTAGCTTTCCTCCTTCCTTCTCCACTCTCTACACAGATGAACACAGCAAAAACCCACAAACAAAACATCAGGATCTCCCTTGGAAGCAGACAGGACAGGTTGAAAATACTTTTGTGCAAATGGTTTTGTACAAATCACTTTCTTTTCTAACAGGCAAACGGCATGTGGTTCCAAAGCCTTTTATTTTTATAGGACAAAGAGTTACCCATGAAATGTGTTTCTAAATTTGGAGTTCTTAAACTAAAATCAGCCCTGTATTAGAATTTACTGAGATTTTGCCTAACACTATTGCTTCTCTCCTTCTTCCTGTGAGAATGAGCCCTTGGAATTTTCAGGGATAATGCTTTGTCATTAATGCATTGTCAACACTGCCTTGAGTTGTTGTGGTTGGTACTTGCTGCTCTTATTCCATTTTAATTAGAAATCTTTATTAGTTTGAGTTCATCATTATCACTTTAATTTCTTGCAAGCTATTTGGTTTGCTATATAATGAGATGCCTATTAGCATCCATAGCATTTGTGGCCCATAATCTTCCAGGGCCCAGATTTAGGACCACGTGCAATGGTACAAACATGAATCTTTCAGATGCCTAGCACCGAGATTTGTGAGATGTTATTATAGATCATTACACAATCATAAATGTTGTGTGTATTTTTTATTATATAAATAATCTCAGAATGTCTTCAGACAGTGGAATTTTGTGATTATTAAAAATGTTTCTTCAACTGGAAAGGTGGAAGGGGGCAGTCTGGGGCCACAGTGTCTGTGTCTCAAATAACTGATGTCAAAACTGTTAAAGATGCAACGGTTTGTAACATCTGCTGATAATTTCCAAATCAGAATCTCTAGCCCGTATTTCTTCCAAATCTCCGGTTCCGTGTATTTAACCAGGTTTCACAAACAAACTCCTTGCTTCCAAAATAGAAACCAACATCCCCTCTTGCACATCACACTTGCCCCGTGTAGCTATTTAAGTCTCAGGAAATGGCATCTCTATTTACATACACCACCTACGAACCTGGCTCCTCTATCTTTCCCAGTACAACTTCCAAGCTCCATCAGCTCTGCCTCCCAGCTACTTCTTAAATCTGTCCTTCCCTTCTCATCCCCACAGCTCCCACCCCGAAGCACTACCATCTCTCATCTGGATTTTTTGCTGCTTTATTCTCAGCCTCTAAAACCATTCTTGGCACACAGTAGGTATCTGTGTCCAATATCTTGTGTCTGCCTCTTTGGATCCACCTTCCTCCCGCCCCAGTCCCTTTGTCCTGGGCCCAGGAAGCTGGCATGATGGACTACCTCAGCAGAGTGGCCTGCTCGCCACCTTGTACGCAGTGCTGCTCAACAGAAATCAGTCAAGCCACCAACGTGGGCCACGTGTCATTTTAATTTTTCTGGTAGCCATATTTTTAAAAGTAAAAATCGAAAATACTAATTTTTTAAAAGTAAAAATAAATGGGTGACGTTTGTTTTATGAATGTATTTTATCTAATACAATATATCTAAAACATTACCATATCAACTTGCAATCAATATTTTTAAAAATATTATCGAAATATTTTACAATCTTTTTTCTCTAAGTCTTCACAACCCAGTGTGTATGTTACACTTACAGTACATCTCAGTCTGCACTAGCCATATTTCAAGTGCACGTTAGCTGCACGTGGCATTGGCCGCCATGCTAGATAGCTCAAAGCAGAGTAGGGGGAGGGGATAGGGTCAGAGAATTTATGCCCCTGACTCCCTGCCTCCCATCCCCACAAGCTGGCAGGTCCCAGCTCTTATGGAGCAGTCTTCTTGTCTTCAGCACCCTGTGTATTCCTGTGCTGGGGCCACTGTAACAAAGCACCACATACCAGGTGGCTTATAACAAATGACATTCAGGGGCGCCTGGGTGGCTCAGTCGGTTAAGTGTCCGACTTTGGCTCAGGTCATGATCTCACAGTTCGGGGGTTCGTGGGTTCGAGCCCCGCGTCAGCCTCTGTGTTGACAGCCAGCTCAGAGCCTGGAGCCTGTTTTGGATTCTGTGTCTCCCTCTCTCTCTCTCAGAAATAAAAAAAAATTTAAAAATATTTTTTTAAATGATATTCAGTCTCCCAAAGTTCTGGAAGCAACGAATCTAAAGCCAAAGAGTTGCCAGGGCCACCTTCTCTCTGAAGGCTCTAAAGGAAGAATCCTAGCCTATTTCAGAGTCTGTGTCTTCCTCTCTCTCTGACCCTCCCCTGCTCATGCTGTCTCTCTCTCTCCTAGAAATAAATAAAAATATTAAAAAAAAATTTTTTTAAATAAATAAAGGAAGAATCCTTCCTTACCTCTTCCATCGTCTGGTGGTTGCTGGCCATCCTTGGTATCCCTGGTTTGCAGACACATCACCTCCCTCTGCCCCTGCTGTCACACGGCCCTCTCCCCCGTGTCTCGCCATTCCTTCATATAAGGAACCCGTCATGTTAAGGGCCCACCCGAATCCATAGCTCTCATCTCAATGAATTACATCTGCAATGACCCTGTTTCCAAATAACATCACATTCTGAGGTTTGGGGAAGGACATGAATTTGGGGGGAACAGTATCCAATCTAAAACACCCTATAATCGCCAACTCCTCTGACCAAAGAATGAACACTTCCTCACTGAGGCCTCTGGCTTGAGATCCCATCTTCATCAAGTGCTAAACTTTCATATGCTAGTGGGCCTATTTCCAGATTTTTCTACCCTGTCCCATTTGTCTATGAATGTGCCCACTCTATTTTGGTTATAGAAACTGTATATCGTGTCTTAGTCTTTTAATTCTAGAAGCTTCATAGTGTGCTTAACCACTGGTCCTCACTCCTATAACTTCTCTTCCACCAGTTCTCCTAGTGAATGTTCCACATTTGTTCTTCTAAATAAACTTCATACGTGACCTGTCTAGATCCAGTTTAAAATATAATCACTGATTTTTCTGAGATTACCTTTAACTTACAAATTGACCTATGAGGAACTGAAAGATTTGTAAAAATGAGTTTTTCCATACAAACCATAGGATGTTTTCCCATTTGCTCACAGCCCCTTTAGAATCCACCAGCAGGGTTTACAAATTCCATACAGCCTTTGGACATTTCTCGCTAGGTTTACACCTACACATTTCATTTTCTTTCTTGCATTGCAAATGCAGTCTTATCTTCCATCATGCCTTCAAGCTGGCTTTTGTTTATATATGGGACGTCTACTGATTTGTGTGGTTTTATCACCTGTTAATTGACTAAATTTTCTTACTATTTTATAGCAGCCTCTCATTGGTTCTGTGAGTTGTCACATAACCATATTATCTATAAAGAAAAAGATTTTTCTATTCCTTTCTAACATCTATGCTGCAAGTGCTCTGTCTGATTGCAATGGCTAATAGCAATATTAGACAGTAGTAGAGATAGTGGACATGATTTCTTGTTCTGACCCTTGGCAGCAAATCCTTAAGTGTTTTCCCATTAGGTAAGAAGCTAACTTTGGTCTGAGGCATATATATCTTACATGTGATGAAAGCATCCATCAGTTCCTCTATCCCATAGGGATAACTGTTGATAAAGGAAATGAGTATTGTTATGGGCTGAATCGTGGCCCCCAAAATTCATACGTTGAAGCCATAACTTCAATACATCAGAATGTGACTGTATGAGGAAACACAATACCTTTAAAGGGGCAAGTAAGTTAAAATGAAGCCATTAGGGTGGATCCTAATCCAATCTGACTGTTGTCCTTACAGGGGAGGAAACTGGGACACACTAAGAGGCATGGGAAGTATATGCACACACAGGGAAGATGACATGAGGCAGCAAGGAGGAGACCGTGTACAGGCCAAGGGGAGACGCCTCAGAAGAAACCCCCTCTGCCAACACCTTGACCTTAGACCTCCAGCATCTGAAACGATGAGAAGATAACTACCCAGACTGTGGTACTTTGTTACCAGCTACCACAGGTATTGAGTTTTGTCAAGTGCCTCTTCCGTATCTACGGAGATGGTCATATGATTTAGCCCCTTAGCTCTAGGACCAGTACGGCGTATCAATCACTCTATTTCCCAATACTGGAGCTTCCTTACATTCTGGAATGAATCTCCTTTGTTTTTAACACACATTCCTTTAATGTGCTATTGGGTTCTTATGGATAGCTTTTATTTAAAAACTTTATCATAAATATTTATAAGCAAGGTCAATTCAGAAGTTTTATTTTTCAATGAAATCTTCTCGCATTTGAGGATTAATGACAAGCTCACTTTACAACAAGGTTTTCTTCATTTTTTACCCCCGAGAACAGTTAGGGAGGTACTGGGATTATATGAACTTGCAAGGTGCATGTTACACCTGGCACTTCTTGGGGAGGATAGTTCTTTACTTTTCTATCTCTTCTGTGGTAATCAGTCTGTTGAGATTTAGTGTCTTTGCTAGGTTCAATTTCAGGAAGTCGTATTTTTCTAAAAATTTTCACATTTTATTTAGGTTTTCATATTTATTCCCATTGAGTTGTAAGAAGTATTCTCAATATTTTTATTGTTTGTGTTTCATCTGGTGTCACTCCTAGGTTGTAAATTTCTGCTTTTTCCCTCGCTTTCTTAAGTTGATGAGTGGGTGGTTTGTCCGTTTTTTGGTTTTCACTTAACGAAACCCACTTTTGGATTCCCTCTTGATCTCTATTGCTTGTCCATTTCCTGATGTACTGACTTCTTTGTGTTCATCAAATCCTACCTTCCTCTCTCTTTTAGTTTGCTATAGTGTTCTTTTTCTAGCTTTCTGCATTAGTGCTTAACTTGTTTATTTATAGCCATATGGGGCACCTGGGGTGGCTCAGTTGTTTAAGCATCTGACTCTTGATTTCAGTTCAGGTCATGATCCCAGGGTTGTGAGATCAAGCCCCGCATTGATTCTCACTCCCTCTGCCTCTGCCCCTCCCCTACTGGTGTGCACATGTGTGCATGCGTTCTCTGTCTCTCTCTCTCTCAATAAACATTTTATAAAATAAGATTTTTAAAATTATTATTGCCATTTGGACTTAATGTTACAAGTTTCCACTGGTAACTATTTTTGCTATATCCCTTAGATTCTGATAGGTCATAATTTTACCTGTACTTACCTTTAATAACTTTTGCAATTTCATTTTGCATTTTCCCTTTGACCCAAGAGTTGTTTAACAGAGGACTTTTTGATTGCTGTTTTGGTGATGGGTGCTGGGGTTTTTGTTGATGTTGCTGATTCAGTTATTTTGTTTATTAATCCATTATCAGATAATATGGATTGCCAGTATTTTCTCCCATTCTGGAGGCTGCCGTTTCAATTTGTTTCCTTTGCTGTGCAGAAGGTCTTTAGTTCAGTGCAGCCTCACTTGATGATTTTAGCTTTTCTTGCCAGTGCTTGTTGTGGAAGGAAGTTTTGGTTTGTTAATGTTGTCCATTTCTGGCTTTTTGTGGTCAGAGAATCTTGCATTATTTCTAGTCCTCTAAATTCATAGAGAACTTCTTTCTGGGGGTAAGAGTCAATTTTCTTAATTTTCTGTGTGTGCCATTTTTAAAAAGTTTTTTAATGTTTATTCTTGAGAGAGACAAAGATGGAGAGATGGAGAGATGTAGGGGCAGAGAGAGAGGGAGACACAGAATCCCAAGCAGGCTCCAGGCTCTGAGCTGTCAGCACAGAGCCTGACGCAGGGCTTGAACTCAGAAACCGTGAAATAATGAACTGAGCTGAAGTCAGACGCTCAACTGACTAAGCCACCCAGGCGCCCCTTCCGCGTGTACTTTACAGGAAGGTGTCTTCGTGTCTTCTCTTACCTTGTTGTTTAGCTCATACGTAACATTTACCTCACTGATCCTGTTTGGGTCTTCCAGAGTCTAAGATTTTGCCTACCTGGTATTCCTTCAATTGAGAGATGTGTGTTAAGTCAAATGTTAACATCTTTGATGACTTCTCCTGCAATCCTTCATAGATTCTACATCCTAAGATTGTTGTCGTGCGGCGCCTGGGTGGGTCAGTCAGTTAAGCGGCCAACTCTTGATTTCGGCTCAGGTCCTGATCTCGCAGTTCATGACATCGAGCCCCGTGTTGGGCTCTGCACTGACAGTGTGGAGCCTGCTTGGGATTCTCTCTCCCTCTCTCTGCTTCTCTCAATAAGTAAATAAACAAATTTTTTTAAAGACAGTTGCTGTGTTATTTGAGGCCTAAATACTAGTAACTGTAGTATCTTCATTGCATCAGCAGACTTCTTGGTCTTTCATGTTCTCTGGTCTGAATGCCACCTGACCAGGCACCACGGTTCCTTTCTTGCATTTATCCTTTTTATTTTATTTAGTCACGATTTTGCATATGAAACATTTGTCCATTCTTTAATTGTTAACCTCCCTAGATCTCTCTTTTCTATTTTAGGAGTGTTGTTTATAGGACTATAGTGTTAGAGTCTTCTTTGGCAGCCAGAACTGTAAGTCCTTCTTTTAATAGGCTAAACCCATTTACATTATAACCGACATATTTTGCCTCATATTCATATTACATATTTGTACATTCCCACACATGTATATATTTCCCTCTATATACACAGACACGTATATTGAAATATATATATAATGGTCTTTCAGTATGTGGCCTCTGTGGTTTATCTTTCTATTCCTTATCTTTTAGAAATTAGGAAGGCTTGTAAAAGTAGTTACCTTTATACCAATATCATTATATAATTTTAATTCCTCCTCATTTAGAGCTATTGTCTACTGATCCTCTGCTAGAAACAATATCAAAATTAGCTAGCAGCCCCTTCTTCACACTCCCATGGTTCTTCTAAGCATCAAATTTGAAATAATATCATTTTACTCCTATTTAATACCAAGAAGGTAACTAATAAGTTTATCCTTGGAATTATCAACTAAGGTCATCAAAGTTAATAATTCTAATTTCTGTTCAGGGGGTACTTTAAAAAAAAAGGTTTATTTATTTTGAGAGAGAGCGAGTGTAAGTGAGGGAGAGGTAGAAAAAGAGAGCAAGAGAGAATCCCAAGCAGGCTCCACACTGTCAGCTCAGAGCCCGATGTGGGGCTAAATCTCACGAACCAGGAGATCACAACCTGAGCCAGAAATCAAGAGACAGATGCTTATGAGCCCCCGGGAGCCCCAGTAAGCTGCTATCATTGAACAGCCCTGTCCTGCAGGGCTGATCCAAATCCCTTGCATCCTGAATTATACAAGGCATCATGGCCAAAGGCTGCCGGTTACAGAGCTACAAACATTTTAAACAATGGGAGATGGGGCACTTGGGTAGCTCAGTGAGTTAAACAAATGGCTCTTCATTTCGGCTCAGGTCACGATGGCATAGTCGAGAGATCAAGCCCCACATCAGGCTCTCAGCTGGGTGTGCAGCCTGCTTAGGACTCTCTCTCTCCCTCTTTCTCTGCCCCTCCCCTGCTCATTCTCTTTCTCAAAAAATTAAAAATTAAAAAAAAACAATACAATACACTCCAGGAATGATTCCCTATACACCTGATGGCCACTCTGCCCTTTGGGCTGTGTCTTTGAGCATCTTCAAACAGTGGCAAAATCAGTGGATTTTACTGAGTGGCCAGTGTAAGCCCAGCACTGTGCTGGGTACCTATAAGAAATTAGTTCTGTGTGAGTAAAGGGCATGGGACAGTGTCTAGCACAGGAAATCATCATCCTCATCATCATCATCTTCACCACCACCGCCACCCTGAACAGACATCAAAGCTGACCTCAGGACATTCAGTGTCCTGAGTGACCATAGCGTGTTATACACATTGGGCTTCTTTTTTTCTTTTTAATGTTTTATTTATTTCTAGGAGAGAGAGAGAGAGAGACAGCGTGAGCAGGGGAGGGTCAGAGACAGAGGGAGTCACAGACTGAAACAGGCTCCAGGCTCTGAGCTGGCAGTCAGCACAGAGCCTGACGCGGGGCTCGAACCCACAAACCGCGAGATCACGACCTAAGCTCAAAGTCAGACGCTCAACCGACTAAGCCACCCAAGCGCCCCAACAATCGGGCTTCTTGACATGACCTCCTGACATCTATCCTACTTTCCTTTCCTGCCATACTTTTACTTCCCTCTGGGAAACCATCCCTACTAAGCTCTCATTCCTCGCTGTTAGACGAGACCTGGCCTCCTCCCGGAGGAAGGGCTTCAGTGGTGAAGCACATGGACAAGATCTAAGGAAATCAGTACGTAAGCCACATCCCCTCTGACACATTGCTTGGTTCAAGGATATGCATGCGATTGGTCAGAGGCAATGAGATGTGATGAGGCTTTTTCGGGGTGTCCTAGGAAAGACACACTACTTTGTGTCGCACAGTGTGAGGTCTGGAGATGTTGTGGCCCTTCTGTAATCAGGAAAAGAAAGCCTGTCTTGGGTGAAGCCCATAAATGAAGCCAAGTAACAAGACGTCGAGAAATAGGGTTGAGACGTTTTTTTGAGCTGCGTCTAAAGGCACTTTGACTTTTCCCTTAGGTGAAACAGGTCTCTTTTATCCTTAGCTGACTGACGTTGGACTTCACTACTTCCAACCAAGAGTCTTAAGTGACACATGATCTGATCTTGCTTTTCATGACTTTACTTTTATCTGTGCTTCATCATATTCCAAGTACTTGGCTTTGTCCAAACCAATCCCTCTCTCAGGGATTCCCTTTTGCCCACTCCAGATATCCAAAGTGTTTTCTTTTTTTAAGATACAGGTCAATGCTGCCTTCTCTATAAAGAATTCCCTTAAGTATTCAGGGAAGATGAGCATCACCTTGACAATTTATTCTCAAATGGTCAAGGAAACCAACTTTGTATTCCACTTCTTTGTATTCCACTTGCAACTTCTGCACAACTTTCTAATTATTTGAAAAAAAAATTCTTAATTAAACATTTAAGAAGTCAAAGCTCTTTGGCGAGCTTGTCATCAGTAGAGGGAACTTGACAATGGTATTATTATAACATTCTTTCTGTCGGGGTTGATCACCCTAACCGTGTCCAATCTCTTCAACAAGGTAGCTGTGCCCCTTGCCGAAAGGGCCAAGATATCCACGATTTATCCTGGTTCCTGGCACATAGTAGGTGCTCTGTAGAAGTTTTTGGAAGGAGAGAGTGGATACAGACAGACCCTGCACACAGCCATCGACGTGCTGATGGTACAGAAAATCCACAGAAAATTTTCTTCAATATTTTATGTGATGTTAGAAAAGATTATTAGTGTTCTAGGGTCTGATCCCTGTCTAAATAGTTAGGAGAGTAAAAAGGAGATTTTTCATCAGCTGAAATAACTTTGCTTCCCGCAGACTGTGTAGTGGGATAATTGAAGATTCATGCAAGACTAATGGATTCCTTACGAAAGGAATGGAGGCATGAAGGGAACCTGATGTCGCACAATGACAACAGTAGCAGCTATTTATCAGAAAAATAAATTGCATCTACTCGGCTTGTGACACTGCCCCCATTGTAATGCTAAGTACACGTTTGGCACAATTTACCTCCTTCCTCCCAACCTCCTTCTGCTTTGCATTCCCCATATTTGTGGACACTTCTTGCATCGGACGGTTGATTTGCGTGACCCTGTATATGAGCACAGTCGCTTACATGGTCAAAAACATGCCCAACACCTTCATGAGTGCAACACCTGAGAAAACAAAAGTCCCAGTCTTCAGAAGGATTAGCGAGACACCATGGAGGCCTGACCCCAAATCCTCACCTCAGCCTGAGGGCCTGGCCTCTGCCATCTCAAACCCAAGCACCAGAAAGATGTCGAGTGTCCAGCAGGAAGATCTAATCCTGTGACTCTTGTCAAAAAAGAGAATTACATCAAAAGAGTCCACTCCTGGCCACAGCTCAGTCCCTGTGTGACTGTGGTCAATCACCCAACGCCCCAGCTTCAGGCTATTGGTCAGACCAAGAGAAACAGTAACTGCCTTGACCTCTTCATATAGTCATAGTGAGGAGCAACTAATAAATGCGGAAGAACTAAGAACGCAAATCTGTTTCCAACACACAAAAAATATCAATACTTAGATGCTAAGGCAGCAGTTCTAAAGACATGAAGCATCAGAGTGAAAAAGAAGGTAAAATTGGGGTGGATGTGGTGCCTGGGTGGCTCAGTCGGTTAAGCATCCAAATCTTTAAAAAAAATTAATATTTATGTATTTCTGAGTGAGAGAGAGAGCATGAGTGAGGGAAGGCCAGAGAGAGGAAGACACGAAATTGCAAGCAGGCTCCAGGCTCTGAGTTGTCAGCACAGAGCCTGACGCGGGGCTCAAATTCACAAACTGCGAGATCACGACCTGAGCCAAAGTCAGGTGCTTAACTGACTGAGCCACCTAAGCGCCCCAAGCATCCAACTCTTGATTTCAGTTCAGGTCATGATCTCAAGGTTCCTGAGTTTGAGCCCCACATCGGGCTCTGCGCTTATGGTGAGGAGCCTGCACAGGATTCTCTCTGTCCCTCTCTCTCTGCCCCTTCCCTGCTCACTCACTCTCTCTCAGAATAAAATAAATAAGCATTTAAAAAATAAATATTAAAAAGGTAACCTGGATTAAGGAAATGTGTCCAGTCTCTAGGCAGAATGTAATGCCCAGCTTCCCCCTAGATGATGCTGGCCTTCCACTCTACCTGGGGCTGAGGCATCACCAGGGGTCTACTGGTTGGACAGAGCCACACACTGCAAAGCCTTCTCGTCATAGCACACGTTAATTTAACCCACATGTCCAGGAGATGACGTCTGTGGCAGGTGTACGGCAAAGAAAAGGGCGTTTATTCAAGCAGTCACTCAAATAGACATCTCCTTCTTGACAGCATCTTCTCCCACCTGCTCCCGCTTCCTGCTCCACCACGGATCTCCCGCTCACACACATATGTTCCTTTCTCTGAGCTCCAAGCTGCAGAAGCACTTAGACCTCCCAGAGCAGAAAATACTGCCTCCTACCTTGTGGTCTTCCAAGAAGAGGGTTTTCTTCTCTCTCATCTCTCCAAGCCCCGTGCCTCCTAGTGAAGGTCTGTCTCTTGACCCAAGTCTTTCCCATCTGCCCAAGCCCTCTTTCCTTCACTTTCTGCACCCATCTGGGTGCAGCTAACCCCTCCTGGTGACTCCAGAGCCCCTCTCTCACGGGTTCCAGGACCACATTGTCACTGTCGATAGGATGTCCTCACTTGAATGTCCTAGCAGATCATGATGCTCACTCCAGACTCAACAAAATCTTCACCTCCCTTCTCTGTTTTTTGTTTTTTGTTTTTTTTTCTGAGAGAGAGAGAGAGACAGCATGAGCAGGGGAGGGTCAGAGAGACAGGGAGACACAGAAACTGAAGCAGCTCCAGGCTCTGAGCTGTCAGCACAGAACCCAACGCGGAGCTCGAACCCACGAACCATGAGATCATGACCTGAGCCGAAGTCAGATGCCCAACCAACTGAGCCGCCCAGGTGCAACCTCTAGCTCATTTTATTTTTTATTTTTAAAACTTTTTTAATGTGTTTTTTATATCTAAGAGAGAGAGAGAGAGAGACAGCACGAGCAGGGAAGGGCAGAGAGAGGGAGACACAGAATCTGAAACAGGCTCCAGGCTCTGAGCTGTCAGCACAGAGCCCGATGCAGGGCTTGAACCCATGAACCGTGAGTTCATGACCTGAGCCGAAGTCAGATGCTTAACCGACTGAGCCACCCAGGCGCCCCTTCACCTCTCTTCTCAAACCACCTCCTCCTTTAAACTCCAACCAGTGGAGCCCAAGTCACCCGGCCATCCAGACTGGAAGCCCTGGCGTCGTCCTGGGAGGCTCCCTCCCTTTCCCCACCAGCCCCTACAAACCCTCTCCATTCTTTGTGCAGCCTCCTTCTCTCAAGTCATCATTGCGTTTCTCCTGGACACAAGCCTTCCCCCCTGCCCGCCCCCCACTTCACCCCTCTTCTTCCTCGCACAAGTGCCCGGTGGTCTCCCTAGGATACAACGTGCAACGCCAAATGCAAAAGGCCCGGCTCCCGAGCCCCCCTCTCACATCGCTTTCCATCGAGTTGAATCCCCTCAGTGTAGCATTTGAGTCCCTTTCTGGCTTCGTCCTGGCCGACAGCAGCAGCTTTGTTTCCCAGTTGTCCCTCACCTGTACCGCATCTGCCCCCGTAACTAGAGTATGTGCTGCGACCCAAGCAGGGCCTGGGCTTTCTCCACTCCGGGCCTTTACTCACGCTGGCTCCCTTCCAGGAGCACCCGCCCCACCTCCCATCTCTACTTGGCAAAGTCACTGGCGCAGCAGCTTCAATCCACCTGCCAGGAAACTTTCCCAGATCTCTGCTTTTCTGCCGCCTTTATTAGAACCATGGGCCTACATACCCATCCTCTCTGCGAGGTCATAAATCCCTTTAGAGAGCAGGCTGCGTCTCGCTCCTTGATGGATGCCACCCGGCATCTGCCTACAGTAGCGCACGATACTCATTTGCTGTGATAAATCCATTTAAGAGAAATTCCCCAGGAGTGGATTCAACACCTCCTTTGAAAGGAACCTGGTTGCCTTCTGATGTTTTCATCATCTTGCAATGTTCAGAAATCTTTTCTTCAACTCGAGGTTTCTCTTTTGAATCGTCTAGATACATTTGCTTAGCTGGCAACCACAACTCTAATCTCGAAATTTGGTGAAAGAGTAATAATCCATTCACTTGGAGTGACAGAACAATGCTAAATAAGGGGGTGTGTCCATGGACTACAAAAATGCCCAACCGAAGAAATAGTGCTTGAATGTTTAATTAGCAGCAATGTAAAAAAACAAAAAACAAAAAAACAGAAGCAAATACAAGGAAAGCCACTCCTGATTGCTCAATTCCCGGAAAGCTCGAGGGGGACCATTTCCATGGCCAGGAGAGGGGATGTGTTTTGTTTCCCCGGCTGAAACAGAAGACTTGGGGAAGTAAAGTAGATGTGGCAGGTCTGGACAGGCTGCCAGGAAAGAGAGAGTCAAGACGGGGTCTGAACTGTTCTGACTTCAGGTGGGTGCGACCCAGGCAGCCCGGCAGAGCCCCGCCCCCAGAACCCTGAGCCTGGGGGTAGGCGCTACTCTGGCCATCTGGCCATTCCTCACTTTCCTACAAGGAGCCCCACAAATTACGTAGCTGGTCCTGGCCTGGAGCCTCTGAGGTCAGAGGAGCGGAGGACAAAGAAACACCAGGAAGGTGGTGACATCAGGGAGGCGCCACACGTCCAAGGTCACTTGACGGACAGGGAGGGTAATGCACGTTCTAGCAGAAAAAGTCCCATCTTTGCAGGAAAAGACGATGCAGGAGACCTTCCTCACCTGCAAGCCAGTCTCTGCAGGCATTTTCGGAAGCTTTTTCTATCTAGGAGAACGGGAAGTAGAATTTCCCGTGAAAATGTTCAAGTAAAGGTTTCCATGTGGAATCACCAGACCAATTAAAAATTATAGTATGCAAATGTCTCTGGCATATATGCTAATAAGTAGGCTTACAAATACTCCAGGGTGGCACGTCTTAACTGCAAATTATGCAGCTGCTGGTTTTCTGAAGTATGTTTCTAATTCCCTTTTAGAAAATGATATTACATGACCATAAATAGTTTATATCCACAACTTGAGAGTTTTCTTAAATGGAGTACCTTGGGAAGGGATCATATTTCTATCACACCTAAGAAAGAACTCCTCTGTTAATTAGGAGAACTAAGAAACCTATATTTTGTAGGCAAATGCCTACATTATAGGAACTACACGGCTTAACTACAATATTTGTCTTGTGGCTCATTCCAGCTTTGACGATTTGACTACAGTAATTATCGCTTTCTCAGGAAATATTTAATGAAGATAATAAGATCATCCCATGCACTACTGCACTTTCTCATTGAATCTTTTCAATCTATTATTTAATTATAGAAAAAATATTAATGTTATTAGCCTAGGGTTGAGTTTTCATATATGTTACCAAAAAATGTACTTTGTCATAAATAATTTTAAAGTGTAGATATCTGTATTTCTACAGTATAGACATAAGTGTAGGTATAGTGAGGTTTTAAAACTTGTCTTAAACTTGTTGGAAACACCAACATTTTTTTTAGGGAAGGTGGTTGCTCTGTTTATTTAGGGAGATACCCTGATAATCCACTGACTGGGTTCAAAGGCAGAAATCTCTCCCTGGGCTGGAAACAAGTCAACAAAAGATGCGGTCAAGCTGCTCTGCATTTGGGGGTCAAGGAGAGGAGACAGAAAGGCTGAAGCAGAGGATCTCGGAGGGTTTTAAGAACGCAGCAGTTGGGGCGCCTGGGTGGCTTAGTCAGTTAAGCGTCCAACTTTCGCTTAGGTCATGATCTCGCGGTTCGTGGGTTCGAGCCCCGCATCGGGCTCTGTGCTGACTGCCAGCTCAGAGCCTGGAGCCTGTTTCAGTCTGTGACTCCCTCTCTCTCTGACCCTCCCCTGCTCATGCTGTCTCTCTCTCTCTCTCTCTCCTAGAAATAAATAAAAATATTTTTATAAAAAGAAAAAAAAAAAGAACGCAGCAATTGACACTTAATTGTGACCGAGAATCCGTGCCGGCCCCTCAACTCCCCTTCAAGCCCACCGCTCACACAGATGCCTCATGTGCAGAAACCAAAGGGAAGGGGTGACTATCCACACAGGGTGGCGTGGAGCAGACAGACCATGGGTCTGACAGAAGCAGAAGCCGAATGCACCCAGCAGGAATTTACCCAAATCATGGGTGCACTGTAAGATGAAGCATGGGTGGGCCCCTCAGCGGCACTTGGGGATGCCCCGCATTTGGGGGCACCTGGGTGGCTCAGTCAGTTAAGTGTCTTACTTCAGCTCAGGTTGTGATCTCATGGTTCATGAGTTCAAGCCCCACTCGGGGCTCTGTGCTGACAGCTCAGAGCCTGGAGGCTGCTTCGGATTCTGTGTCTCCCTCTCTCTGCCCCACCCCACTCACACTCTGTCTTTCTCAAAAATGAATAAACACTAAAAGAAATTTAAGTCCGTTTTTGGCATTACTATGTTTTTTTTTAATGTTTCTTTTTTAGAGAGAAAGTGAGTAAGCACAAGCGGGGAGAGGCAGAGAGAGAGGTGGGGGTGGGGGACAGAGGGTCCAAAGCAGGTCGTGTTGACAGCGGAGAACCTGATGCCAGGCTCAAACTCACAAACCACGAGATCATGACCTGAGTCAAGATTGGATGGTTAACCAACTGAGCCACCCACGTGCCCCACCATTAATTTTCAAAAAGAAAATGTTTTGCCTTGAGAATTTTTTTCCATGCTAAATTTTTCCTGATTTGGGAAATCTGCTGTGACCCTCAATAGAGCTTCTCACTCCCCGCCCCCTGCAACCCCACCCTGTCCCCTGAAAGGCTTTACTTTGGGTGAGGCACAAATAGAGCAAACAATGAAGTCCCTGCTGATTCTGTTGGGTATTTTTTCCTCTCACTTTCTCAGGATGGATTACAAGATGTCAAATGGCCAGTGTTCTCAGCCCTATGGAATCCTATGGAATATTCTCTTTTTAAAAAAAAAAATTTTTTTTATGTTTCTTTTTGAGAGAGGCAGAGCATGAGCAGGGGAGGGGCAGAGAGAGAGGGAGACAAAGAATCCAAAGTAGGCTCCAGGCTCTGAGCTGTCAGCACAGAGCCTGATGCGGGGCTTGAACCCATGAACCATGAGATCATGACTTGAGCCAAAGTCAGAAGCTTAACAAACTGAGCCACCCAGGCGCCCCTCCTATGGAATATTCGATAAGAAACTAGGGTGATGGCAACTGGCGGCATCTTCACTGGAAGTTACAAGTCCTTAGGGCTCTGTCTTCCCTTTTCTCTTTTCCCTGCCCACAACTGGAGATCTTAGAACATACTGACTCCTCTCCCTGCTTTTCCCTATCAATCTTCATCCACCTGAAATGGGCTTTCTAAGCATCAACTCTGTGTAACGTACCAACCCGTAGGCAGTTTTGCTTAAAAGCGTTATTTTCCTAGTTAGCAAAAAATTAAGAAATGTCTGAAAGAAGACAAAAATATTAGGATACTAGAGTAGCAATATGATGTAACTAAACCACAATAACACAGAGGTGTAACTTGCAATTGAGGCTAAGTCCGTTCCTGGTCTGTAAATCCAGGATTTACTCCCCACCTGTAAATTCCAAAGCAACTTCCTCGGAGTTTCCAGATGAGCCCTCACTCTAGGGTCTAAAAGACCAGAACCAAGGTCATTTCACTCCAGAATTGCACAACACAGCAGCCTGATGTGAAAGGGATCACTAAAGGTTTCTGAGCCCAGATGAAGAGAAATTGGGAAAACATATGTACATTTGTGAGCAGTTTTCTTCCCTAGGCAGGAGTTGAATTTGCACGTGGATGGAGTCTGTTCCTTTGGTCCAGGAAAACCAGCCAAGGGCCTTCAGTATTGGCAAAGCAAGAAGACTTTACTAGAAAGGGGTCTGAGAAAATGTGGCTCCGGGTACCATGCACCTCTGTGTGGTCCTCCAAGATGCTGTTATTTTTTTGTGGATGGACAGAGCTGACAACTCTGAAGAGGGACAGTGATAGAAAAGTGCTTTGGGGCGCCTGGGTGGCTCAGCCGGTTAGGCATCTGACTTCTGCTCAGGTCATGGTCTTGGAGTTTGTGAATTCGAGGGCTGACAGCTCGGAGCCTGGAGCCTGCTTCAGATCCTGTGTCTCCCCCTCTCTCTCTCTCTCTGCTCCTCCCACCACACCCCACTCACACTCTCTCAAAATAAAAATTTAATAAAATGTTTTAAAGAAAAGTGCTTCTTTCTGTAGTATTTTATCTGCCCTTTGTCCACAAATTCTTGTGCATTCTGACACAGGGGTGGTGCGTGCCCACAGCATTTTGAGGAGGCATGGACAGGGTGTCAAGTCTGCAGGAAGGAATCACAGGCCTATGTATGCATCACCTCACTCTGAGAAAGGCTAAAAAGAACGCTGGGCTCATCTCAGCCCAGCCCAGCCTCGAAGGCAGATAGAATTTAGGACCTGGTACCCCAGCTCGGAGAAATGTCCTCATGTCCTGTGGCTGGTGGTGGGGCAAATCGGTGATCCTAACAAAATCAAACCTGGACAGACTTCCTATTCTTACCAGGGTAAAAGGGAAAAAATGGCCTCCTACCCTCGGCGTCTGGGGCTGGTCTTGGCCATGAACCAGTGGCAAGGCAGACAGAGGCTGGGAACCCAGCTACGGAGGGGGCCCATAGAGGCCCCTGCACAGCAGCTGTGTGTGACTCTTCCCACCTCCGATGAGCACAAATCTATCATTAACATTTTCCTAACAGTTGGAACCTGGTCTTGGCAGAGTCATAAGGCCCAGAGGAGCCAGGGAGAAGGCCAAGCTCACCCTGTGTATTAGTTCCCTCCTGCTGCTGTAACAAATTATCACAAACTTAGCGGCTTAAAACAATGCAAAGACATTCTTTCATTTCTGGAGGTCAGAAGTCCAGAATGGGTCTTGGGGAACTAAAATCCAGGCCTGTGCTTCTTCCAGAGGCTCAGCAGGGGGAAATCTGTTTCATCACCTTTTCTACCTTCTAGAAGGCTCCTTCATTCTTTGGCTCATGGCTGCATTACATCTCCTTCTCTGACTCTGACCTTCTTGCTTTCCTTTAGAAGGTCCCTTGTTGGGGCGTCTGGGTGGCTCAGTCGGTTCAGCAGCCAACTTCGGCTCAGGTCATGATCTCGTGGTTCCTGAGTTTGAGCCCCATGTTGGGCTCTGTGCTGACAGCTCAGAGCCTGGAGCCTGCTTCAGATTCTGTCTCCCTCTTTCTCTGCCCTTCCCCTGCTCATGCTCTATCTCTCTGTCTCTCAAAAATAAATAAAAATTAAAAATAATAAAGAAAGAGAGAAAGAAAGAAGGTCCCTTGTGAACCCACCCGGTTTTTCCAGGGGAAGCTCCCCATGGTAAGAGTCTTTCTTTGTTATGACTTTATTTAGTTTTGAGAGGGAGCATGAGCAGGGGAGGGGCAGAGAGAAACGGAGAAGAGGATCCCAAGCAGACTCTGCCAATGCAGGGCTCAAACCCACTGAACCGTGAGATCATGACCTGAGCCGAAGTCAGATGCTTAACCAACTGAGCCACCCAGGCGCCCTGCAAGAGTCTTAATCACATCGGCAAATCACATCACATCAACCCTTTGCCACTTAATTCACAGGTTCCTAGAACTCACAATGCTTAGGGACATGACTCAGCCTACCCCAGCCTTCCTCCCAGGACCCAAGTGAGCATCAGCAGTTGTGCTCAGCACTGTGTGACAGCGCCAGCACGGGCGAAAGAAGCGGAAGACCAGGGTGGAAATCAAGGAGGGCTCGCGACATTCTTTGTTTCAGATTCACAGCAAATCATTTTTAGTAAAAGCAAAACACAAATGCTTCATGGAACATGCTTACACTAAAAATTATTCATTGTTTATCTGATACTCACATTTCACTGGGCATCCTGTGATTTCATTCGCTAAATCTAAAAACCCTTGGGGAACTCACAGAAGTAGTTTCACGGCATCTGGAAGGAAAGTACTTTGAGGGAGCTAATGTCCTACAATGAAGCCCTCAGAGAGGTTTGCTATTGCAATTACAGTACATACAGAACTCATTGATTTTATAAATTACAATCAGAACTCCCTTAACACTTTATTTCCACATTAATACTTCCCTGATCTTAATTTTATTATCTTTTCTAATGTAGATTTTCTACATTTTTGAAACTTGGCCAGTTTTTCCCAGGTAATAAATATGTATCAAAAAATGTTATTCCGGGGCACCAGGGGGGCTCAGTCAATTAAGTGTCTGACTTTGGATCAAGCCATGATCTCACGGTTTGTGAGTTCGAGCCCCGCATCAGGCGCGGTGCTGCCAGCTCAGAGCCTGGACCCTGCTTTGGATTCTGTGTCTCTCTCTCTGCCCCTCCCCATTCATGTTCTGTCTCTCTCAGAAATAAACATTAAATACTTCCCTGATCTTAATTTTATTATCTTTTCTAATGTAGATTTTCTACAATTTTTGAAACTTGGCCAGTTTTCCCCAGATAATAAACATATATTTAAAAAGTGTTATTCTGGGACGCCTGGGTGACTCAGTTGAGCATCTGACTCTGGTCATGATGTCACAGTTCGGGAGTTCAAGCCCCACATTGGGTTGTCTGCTATCAGCACAGAGCCCTCTTTGGATCCTCTGTCTCCCTTTTGCTCTGCCCCTCCCCTACTCATGCGTGCATATGCATACCCTCTCTCAAAAATAAACATTAAAAAAATGTTACTCCAACCAATGCATCAAATTAGGGTTTTTAGCTTCATAAATCAGAGACACTACCTGTCGCCTTCAATAAGCAGATGTGTGACTCATTCAATTAAACTCATGACCGACTATCAACATTGCTTTTAGACATGAAGAAGATCAAGCTAACACCTTAAACAGTTATATTCTTTATGCATCAGAGAACTCCCAGAGGTCAGAGGCTCCTGGGGCGCTCAGTTGGTTAAGCGTCTGACTTCAGCTCAGGTCATGATCTCACGGTTCGTGGGTTCAAGCCCCATGTCAAGCTCTGTGCTGACAGCTCAGAGCCTGGATCCTGCTTCGGATTCTGTGTCTCCCTCTCTCTCTGCCCCTCCCCTGCTCCTGCTTTGTCTCTCTCTCAAAAATAAATAAATATTTTTTTAAAAATTCCCTTAGGTCTTTTGTAAAATGCTAGAACTCTTCAAACAGCATTATCGGCTAAGTATTACAAAGAGTTTCAAGCAAATTCCTGCGTCATAAAAGTTTCCCTACGTGGTGAACAAACAGAAGCGTGAGCAAGCCCCTAGATGATTTGACATCATTGTTGAAGAGTATATATTGCTGCTTGAATTGAACAATTACCAGAACAGTCTAGACCGTCCCTGTCCAACAGAAGTAATGTCAGCCACATAATTATAAATTTTCGGGTAGCCATGCTTAACAATAAAAAGAAACAGGTAAAGTTAATTTTAATCTTATACTGTTTTTCACCCATCATATCCAAAGTGTTGTTTATTCTTAAAGCATATAATCAATATAAGCAATCTTAATGACATATTTTTATATTATTTTCCTACTAAGTCTTTTAAGACTGGAGTATATTTCATACTTACAGCACAGCTGTGGGGAGGGAAACAGCCTCATTCCCAGTGCTCACAGCCACACAGGGCTGCTGGGCTCCATCTTGGATAGGACAGTCCTACAGTATACTAGACAACCAATCACAATGGGTTTGTTAAACGTAGAAACCCAAGCAAGTCAGTGAGGTCCACACTGATGTACAGTGATAGGAGATTTCTGAATCCCCTGGCGTCAAGGAGAGTTTTTTTTTAATCCCAAACAGCCACCCCATTTGTTTCCACCGTCAATCCTTCAAACATAAAACACAGTGCTCAGATACCCAAAGGCAATTAATTGGAATCAAGCAATTAGTGGAGAGCTGCATGCTAATTTATTCCTTTACAGCTCCAGGAGAAGAGAAGCAGTAATTTAACATCTCAGGGCTGAGGACAAATAGAATCATCAACTTTCTAAAACAGAGCAAGTTTCTGAATCTGTCTCAAACATAAAATGATTTTCAATCCCATGAAGGAGAAGAGCTGTAACATTTTAAATCTTTGAGATCAATCTGAAGTCTGGGGTCCTAGGGCCCATGGACTCCAGGAAAGAGGCATCCAGGTGAATCTTGATCTTCCTGGGCAAAAGCATTTGGAACCAGGAGTCCCACGGGCTCTTGGGATAGATGAAAGGACTCTTAAAGCCTCTGTGGCCATGAGCCTGGGGTCCTCCCAGACAGGCAAGGGACCGTCACCTACTACTAGACACTCGGCGCGACACCAGGCTGCAGGTGGAGAGAGGAATCTGGGACATGCAAGGCGTCCTTGAGCTCCTGGAAACTCCTCTATCACAGAAAGCCAGTGCTCCCCGTGAGCCCCAGCCTGGGGGTTCCCTGCGCAGCCTGTATGAAGGTGTCCACCCACCTGTGCAGGGCAGGGAGGAAGCTGGTGCCCGGCTGAAGTATCAGGCTCATTCTTGTGTGTGACAACATATAACAACTCACCGCTGTGTCAAACAAACGCCCTGAGTCTACAAGTTCATGTACTCTATTTCTAAGGTTAATCAAATATACTTTAGGAGCTGCAATTGTTTCTTTGGAGCATAAGATCCTAGGGTGTGAAGGTTTTCACCACTGACAAGAGCGGTGAACAGACGCAGAATTGCATCTGGACATTCATACAATGACAATGGGAGCCCAAGTCCCATGGTCCACATTGGATGGAATGGTCTGGCCACGTTCGGCAGAAGGGAGGCTGGTCTAATTTTCCGAAGGCATTTTCGGCCCCAGTGACTTGTGCTCCTGATCTGAATCGCTCTCGCCAACACGTGTGACATTTTGGCCTCTTACCCAGGCAAGAAAATGGATGGAGCTGGATTCTGAATATTAAGTCTTCCGAGAACCAATTGTGTATGTGCCAGGGGCAAAGAGCCATTCAGAACTAACACTATGGCAGCCGCCGCACATCCTGCTCTCCCGGATCTACAGGTATCAGCACCTGAGGATAACGGCTGTGTTCCAGTTCAACAGTAACGTGTGGGAAGCGGAACTTCTCACCCAGAAGGCCTTACAGCACCGGATGCCACCTCCGGGTGGCATCATACCGAACTCCTGAGACTAATCATCTAAACTACACATCTTCCTTTTGGAAGATTTCTGTTGAGGGAGGTTTTTGGAACAAGTGTGAAAATAGGATGCCCCGACTCCGGGGCTGCTTCTGAGGACAACACATAGCTTCCAAATTTCACGGAGTGAATGTCCCTTTGCTGGTCCTTGTGGGTGGGGGGGGAGAGCCACAGCCTCACAGATGTCCCCATCTGGCTTTCCACCATCCTGTCCTTGGGGAGACCTGGCTTGTAGTGTAGACCTTCTCAGGGGTGCCTGACACTTACATTTGTGGTTTTAACAAGCCCTCGGAGGGTCTAAGGGAGCCACCGTGGCCCATGGCAGGCGGATATACACCTTATGCTGCTGCCATTCCAGCCTCAACGCACCTGTACCCAGAAAAGTCTGCTGACCAGACGCCCCGCCGCTGCTTCACTCAGGAAGCCACCCACTAAGGGCATGAAGTACAAAGCCAGCGAGTGGGCAGAGTCAGAGCCCCGCCAAGCACGGTCCAGCATCAGCATCACCTGGGCGGTGGTTAGAAACACAGGGTCTCAGGGGCACCTGGGTGGCTCAGTCAATTGAGCATCCAACTTTTGGTTTCAGCTCAGGTCACGATCTCATGGTTTCATGCATTCGAGTCCCATGTTGGGCTCTGCACTGACAGCATGGAGCCTGCTTGGGATTCTCTGCCTCCTCCTCTCTCTTTACCTCCCCCGCTCACGCTGTCTCTGTCCCTCTCAAAATAAATAAATAAACTTTAAAAAATGTAGAATCTCAAGAATCCCATCTGGACAGGCATAATCGGTTGTCACCCCTCTAAGGGCTCCAAGGCTCACTGAAGTGTGAGATGGCCTAGGCCAGTAACAAGGCTCACTAGGCGGGTCCTGAAGAAGTTAAAGCCAAAACCAGCCCCCCAAACACAAAAAGCAAAGTAGGAGTTGCCTCTTTGCATTTATTCTCTCAAGACTCAGTTGGCCCCCACTCTGTGGGGCTCTGCTGGGCCCTGGGATGCAGTGTGGCACCCACGCAGCTCAGTCCTGCCTTGTTTATGTCACCTTCGTCCAGGACCCTGCACATGCCACCCCCTCCTACCCAGTGATGCCTGCGCAACATTGTGAATGCATGTCACGCCACTGGATTAGATGCTTTATTTTTTTTTTAATGTTTTATTTATTTCTAGGAGAGAGAGAGACAGCATGAGCAGAGGAGGGTCAGAGAGAGAGGGAGTCACAGATTGAAACAGGCTCCAGGCTCTGAGCCGGCAGTCAGCACAGAGCCCGAAGCGGGGCTTGAACCCACGAACTGCGAGATCATGACCTAAGCGAAAGTCAGACACCCAACCGACTAAGCCACCCAGGCGCCCCTGGATTAGATGCTTTAAAATGGTTACACTTCAAAATAATTCCAAGGCAAAGACAATGGCAAGAAAGAAAAAAAAAAGGAAAACACAGTTTTCTATGGTTCTCTGGAGAGAACCAGGTTCAGGTAGAACACAGAAACTGGAGTTACCAGACAGAGAATGTAAAATAATCATCATTAATGTTCAAGGGTTCTGATGGAAAAAGTGGACAACATACAAGAACAGAAGGGAAATATAAGCAGCGAAATAGAAATTCTAAGAAAAATTGAGAAGAGATACAAGAAATCAAAAATTGTAACAGAAATGAAGAGTGTCTTTGATGGGTTCATCAGCAGAGCAGACATGGCCAAGGAAAGGATCGGTGAGCTTACAAATAGGTCAGGAATGGGGCAACTGGGCAGCTCAGTCAGTTAGGCTTGTTCAACTCTTGGTTTCCACTCAGGGCATGATCTCACAGTTTGTGAGTTAGAGCCCCACATCCGGCTCTGCACTGACAGTCCAGAGCCTCCTTGAGATTCTCTTTCTCTCTCTGTCTGTCCTTCCCCTGCTCTCTCTCTCTCTCAAAATAAATAAATAAACTTAAAAACAATCTTTTTAAAAATTTTTTTTAACATTTATTCATCTTTGAGAGACAGAGAGAGACAGGTGTGAGCAGGGGAGGGACAGAGAAAGGGAGACACAGAATCTGAAACAGGCTCCAGGCTCTGAGCTGTCAGCACAGAGCCCGACGTGGGGCTTGAACTCACAGACCACGAGATCATGACCTGACCTGAAGTTGGACACTTAACCGACTGAGCCACCCAGGCGCCCCAAAAACAATCTTTAAAAACTGGTCAGTAGAAGCTTTCCAAACTAAACTGCAGAATGACGCAAACACAATATCCAAGAGTCACAGCACAGTTTCAACAGGTAAAACAACAAACAAATGTGTAATTAAAATATCCTCAGCAAGAGAGAAAGGATGCAACTGAATATTTGAATAGCAATGGCGAAGAACTAACCAAAATTAGTAACAGATACCAAATCACAGTTCCAGAATCTCAGAGAACATTAACTAGAATAAATACCATAAAAAATCTACATATCAATAATCATGTCATATCCAAACTTCAGAAAACCAATAGTAGAGAGAAAATCTTCAAAGGAGCCAGAGGAAGGGAAACAACCACCTCCCCTACAGATGGACAAAAATAAGAATTCTAGCAGACATTTCATCAGAATCCATGCAAGAAAGAGAGAATGAAGTAAAACATTTTCTGTTAAAAGAACAAAAAACACCAATCTAGACCTCTATATTCAGATAAATTACTCCTCAAAAGTGAAAGCGATTTTCTCAGATAAATATAAACTGAAGAAATTCGTCACCCGTCCAGTAAAACATGTCAAAAGATTTTCTCACGCAGAAGAAAATGATGTAGGTCAAAACCATGGATCCACACAAAGAAAAAATGCACTAGAGAAGGAACAGACAAAGGTAAAGCAAAATCTTTTCTTTTTCTTATGCTTAATTTGTCTAAGAGACAACTATTTGTTTGAAGTAGTAATAGTAACAATTTCTTTGGTGACTACCACAAATGGGTAAGTAGAAAGGATGACCATAATGTCATAGGATGGGAGGGAGAAACTGGGAATTCTCTTTTATAAAATAACCTCAATATACATAAAGTGGAATAATGTTACTTGTAGGTAGAGTTAAATCGTTTGAAAGCAAATACTGTAGTAAAAAAAGAATACTGTAACCTCTTAAAGCAACCATTAAAAATTAATGTTTATTTTTGAGAGAGAGAGAGAGAAAGCAAGGTGGGGAGGGGCAGAGAGAGGGGGACAGAGCATCTGAAGCGGGCTCTGTGCTGACAGCAGTGAGCCTGATGCAGGGCCCGAACCCATGAACAGCAAGACCATGACCTGAGCCAAAGTTGGACACTCAACCAACTGAGCCACCCAGGTGCCCAAGCCATTAAAATTTTTACAAGAAGTATAACGGGTATACTAAAAGAGTAGATAAAATATAATACTTGAAATGCTCAGATCAGAAAAGAAGGGTCTGACAATGAGTGGAAAACAGTTACAAACACAGCAGATATTAATTTTAATTCAAACACATC
The DNA here is from genome assembly GCF_003009895.1 of Hyaena hyaena. Classification (NCBI taxonomy): domain Eukaryota; kingdom Metazoa; phylum Chordata; class Mammalia; order Carnivora; family Hyaenidae; genus Hyaena; species Hyaena hyaena. The sequence goes on from NW_024081013.1 coordinate 134,888, forward strand.
AATAATCACATTAAGTATGAATTGTTTAAATACTATAATTAAAGACAGAGATTGTCAGAGTAAGATTAGACCCAGATATATGTGAAACTAACTATAAAGTGTAATGTAAAAGAATGAGAAAAAAGACCACATTAATAACTATTCTAGGGGAATCTGAGTGACTCAGTCTGTTGAGTTCAGCTCAGGTAATGATCCCAGGGTCATGGGATTGAGCCCCGCTTTGGGCTCTGTGCTGAGTGTGGAGCCTACTTAAGATTTTTTCTCTCTCCCCACCTCTGCCCTTCTCCACTTGTGCTCTCTCTAAAATAAAATACTTTTTAAAAAATCCCTATTCTAAAGAAAGCTGGAGTAGCTATATTAATTGCAAACACAGCAGATTTTAAAACAAGGAAAATTATCAAGGGAACTACATAATGACAATGGAATTAATTCTCCAAGAAGACACAACAGTCTTAAAGATGTTTGTACTTAACAACATAGCAGCAAAATACATGAGGCAAAATTTGATACAACTGAATGGAGAAACAGACGAAGCCATTGTTAAAGTTGGAGCTAAACACTTCCCTGTCAGTAACTGATAGACCAAAGCAGACATTAAATCAATAAGGATATTATAGACCTAATACTATCAATCATCTTGATCTAATTGCCATTTATTGAATACTCCATCCCACAACAGCAGCATGGACGTTCTTCCCAAGCTCGTGTAGACTATTCAGCAATGTAGACCACATTTGGGGCCACCAAAAACATCTTAATAAATTTAAAAGAAATAAAAATCACAGACCACAAAGGAATTAAACTAGAAATCAATAACAAGTATAACTGGCAATTCTCAAAAATTTGAAATTTAAGCAACACACTTTTAAATAATAAATGTGTCCCAGGGAAATGTCAAGAGAAAAGTAAAAATATTTTGAACTGAATTGACAATACAACTTCTCGAGATTTGTGAGATACAGTGAAATCAGTGCTTAGAGCAAAATACACAGCCCTGAACCATATTTATTAGAAAAGAAGAAAACCATAATAGCAATAATCTATCCATTCATCTTTAAAAAAAAAAAAAAAACTAGAGGGGACGCCTGGGTGGCTCAGTCAGTTGAGCACACAACTCTTGATTTCAGCCCATGTCATGACCTCAGGGTCATAGGATCAAGCCCCACATTGGGCTCTGTGCTGAGTGTGGTGTCTGCTCAGGATTCTCTCTCTCTCCCTCTGCCCTTCATCCCTGCTTGCATGTTCTCTCTCTAAAGTAAAAAAAAAAATAATACAGTTAAAAAAAACAAAAAAGGTAAAGCAAGTTAATCCTAAAGCAGGAAAGGAAAAGAGATAATAAAATTTAGGGCAGAAATCCATAAAATTGAAAACAGAAAAATAACAGAAAAAATCTATAAACCAAAATATCAATAAAATTGCTCAAGCTCTAGGCAAGCTAACCAAGGAAAAAAGAGAAAATACAAAGTATCATATCATGAATTTAAAAGGTTTATCACTACTGATCTCATACATATTAAAATAAAGGATATAAATGACTCTTATGCCTACAAATTTGATAATTTAGATAAAATTCAACAACCCCTTTAAAGACACAAGCTCACACAAGGAGATACAAACAACCTGAATAGACTTATATCTTTTAAAGAAATTGAATTAATAATTAATACCCTTCCAAAAAGAAGCATCAGATCCACATAGCTTTGTCAGTGAACTCCATTAATATTTAAGTAAGAGCTAATGCCACTTCTCCACAATACCTTCCAGAAAATAAAAGTAGTGGAAACATTTCCTAATTCATTTTATGAGACCAACATTACCAGCAAAATCAAAGACATTACAAGAAAGGAAAATTACAGACCAATATCTTCCTTAAACATAGACTCAAAAATTCTCAAAACACTTCTCCACAGTACCTTCCAGAAAATAAAAGTAGTGGAAACATTTCCTAATTCATTTTATGAGACCAGCATTACCAGCAAAATCAAAGACATTATAAGAAAGGAAAATTACAGACCAATATCTTCCTTAAACATAGACTCAAAAATTCTCAAAAAACCCTAGAAAATCAGATCCAGCAAGGCATAAAAGTATTCTATTCCACAACCCAGTGGATCTATCCCAGGAATGCAAAGCTGGTTCAACATTTGAAACACAATCACTGAAATCCACCACCATCACAGACTAAAGAAGAAAATCATACTGTCTTATCAACTGACACCAATAATGCATTTAACAAAATCCAAAACACATTCATGATTTAACAGCAAAGACAACAAACTCTCAGCACACTAGGAATAGTAGCAAAGTTTCCCAATCTGGTAAAGGACATCTACAAAAACCCTATGGTTAATATCATACTTAATGTTGTGAAACTAAACAATTTCTCTCTAAACCAGGAACAAGATAAGGATGTTGTTCTCTCACCATTCCTATTCAACATCACACACACACACACACACACACACACACACACACACACTGGAATATTAGTGGGCAATCAAAAAGAATAAAATGTTGCCATTTGCAACAATGGATGGAACTACAGTGTATTACACCAAGCGAAATGAGTCAATCAGAGAAAGACAAATATCATATGATGTCACTCATATGTGGAGTTGAAGATACAAAACAGAGGAACCTAAGGGAAGGGAAGCAAAAACAATCTAAAAACAGGGAGGGGGACAAAAACAGAGACTCTTAAATATGGAGAACAGACAGAGGGTTATCAGAGGGGGTGTGGGATGAGGGTGGGCTAAATGGGTGCGGGGCATTAAGAATCTACTCCTGAAATCATTGCTGCGCTATATGCCAAGCAATGTGGATATAAATTAAAAAATTAAAATTAAAATAAATTTTAACTTGAAAAAAATAAAGAAATGATGGAGCATGTCAAAGGGAAAGGAGCCAATTGAAAGAGCTCCCAGTGGCCCAAACTGGAAAAGTTTGAGTGACGAAAAAAAGTAGTATTAGATTACAACCTGAAGTAAAAAATAAAGATATAGAGTCCATACTGATAAATTATTAAATCAGTAAACAAAAAGTAGACAAATCTTCCAATGAAAAGAATTCCAAATAATTCCTGTAACTATCCCGCCTCTCAGAAAGGGGAGCACAGCCCCTCCCTTTGCCCCAAGAGTGGGCTGCATATGGTGACTTTCTTCCAAAGAGTACAGTAGGGAAAGAGAGGAATAGAACCTAACTTTACAGTGCAGAGACACACAACATGACCTCAGACAGGTGGTCAAGGTCAATACCCACAGTGATGAGTCCTGTGGAACAGCACTTCACCCCTGAGGTCTTCCTCCCAAAAACCCATGGCCCCAGTCTAATCATCAGAAAAACATCAGACAAATCCCATTGGAAGGGCATTCTGAGAAATAGACAACGAGTATTCCTCAAAACTGTCAAGGTCATCAAAAACAACCGAAGTCTGAGAAACCACCATAGCCTAGAGGAACCTGAGGACAGAGAATGACTAGGTGTGATGTGGGGTCACGGATGCGATCCTGGAACAAAAAAAGGGCATTGGGTACAAACTAAGGAAATCTAATAAACTATGAACTTTACCCAATAATAAGGTACCAGCATTATTGGTGCATGGACTGTGACCAATATACCATATAAAGATGCCATATTATCAACAGAGGGTACTGCCATGGGTATTTGGGAATACTCTGCCACTCTTTGGGCAATAATTCTGTAACTCTAAAACTGTTATTATAAAAGTTGATTTAAAAAAAAAAATCAAAGGGATAGGAAGAAGTTGAAAGAACTCCTAGAACTCTGAAATCTAGGCACCGGTTTGAAAGTCTACCAACACGTCCATCATAACACTATCATTGGTTAATCCAACTTGGTTTGGGGTTAAACTAATTGAATTATATCCAATTATAGGCAGGATTCAGATGCCTACCAAACTATTCAAGAGTCAGATGCGCTGGGGATAATATCTTAATAGAATGAGTGGCTTATTTTTTAAAAGGCGAAATCAGACCATGAAAAACCAGACCCGCATGCTGGCTAAATCCACACAGAGATGGGCAAATGGAATCGCAAACACGGTGCTGCTAATTTGTGACATCCTTATAACTAAATTGGGCAGTTTGAAGAGCACCAGGGAAGAAAGACAAATAATAAAAATGGCCCTAAGGAGATTATAAACAGAGCCAGAAAATAAGAAAATGAGATTCCAGCTGGATAAATTCCAGGTAAAGCATCTGGGAAAAATAATCCCAAACACAGATAAAGTTCCTGGGAATGAGATGCTTAAAAATGCCAAAAGAAATCAAGCAGTGAAAGATTAAATGTGATAAGAACATGGCGTGTTAAACAGAGAGCATGTGCCTCTTCTGGGTATACAGGTCTGACAAGCCGGCGGCTCTCTTCCTCTGGAAGGTAAAGTCTCTGGTCTGGAAGGTAAAGGTCTGGATGTGGTGCTGGCTTTTCCCAAAAAACAAGGAGCTAATGGATTCCGCTCTCTCAAAATTCTTGCCAAATGAGCAGGTTGTTTTCATAACGGAGCACGCCCAAAGCAAGCCACAGGACACAAGAGTTGGAAAGGCCCTGGGAAACCCAATGGCTGAAAATTTTACGGCTCATGATAATGGGAGCACCAGAGGTCACTGGTAGGGGACCTAGATTAACACCATTATTTTCTTTTTCAATTTTTCTAGGTTTTATTTTTATTTTTGAGAGAGAGACAGAGCACAAGTGGGGAGGGGCAGAGAGAGAGAGACAGAGACAGAGACACAGAATCCGAAGCAGGCTCCAGGCTCCAAACTGTGGGCACAAAGCCCGACGCGGGGCTTGAACTCAAGAACCATGAGATCATGACCTGAGCCAACATCAGACTCTCAACTGACTGAGCCACCCAGGTGCCCCTTAACACCATTATTTTCAAAAAGTAAAAAAAAAAAACAGCAACAACAACAACAACAAAAAAACCCAGCATTTCTTGAGTGCTTACCATGCACTGAGCACCTTTTATGTGTGGTCTCATTCAATCCCCAAACACCCTCCAAGGGAGGAATTGGTATTACCTCACTTTATAGATGAGGAAGGGGAGCCTCAAAGAAGTTAAGGCACTTTCTTGAGGCCCCCAGGCAGCTGATGGCAAAGCCAGGACCATACCCTGAGCTGCAGGGTTCCCAAGCCTGAGCTTCCAACCACCCGAAGAGCTCGCCCCCTGCTGAGTAAGTGTTGCAGAGTGAGCCCCACTAAAGAGAAAGCACCTCGCAGAGGGGTCAGCACGTTCCAGGATCAGGAAGTCCTGGGGGCAGAGCAGGGCGGGGGCAGCCTTCCCCCCTCCTTCGCTCTGCCCTCTCTCTCAAGAAGGGGGTGTGACAGGACAGCCCTTGCCCTGGGGTGGGGAGAAGACAGGGCGTGGTCCATACAGCAGGCCTGGGGAGCCCCGCGGGGCCGCACTCCCGAGCCTGTCCTCTTACGCTTTATCATCAGGAAACACGACATTTTGATTTCCATTTGTCTAACTCTTCCAAGAAGAGTCTTTCCTTCTCTCCCGAATTCCCTCAGATCCCAGGCTTGGCACTTACAGCCACATGAATGCGGCAGCTCCCCCCACCGGGTTAGCCGCTCTCTGCTCCAGGGAGAGGGCCATGCCAAGGGCTCAGGGCTCAGGGGCTCCACCAGTCAGGGGACATTCCTGACACAGGACAGGGCTCCGCCCCAAACCCACGGCCCACACTTTCCTTGAGCCTTAGGGTCCTCCACCACCTACCAGCCAGAAGCCATTTCAACCCATCTTTCTTGGACATCCGTCCTCTGCTGGAAGGGGTCCCGGGAACAGCCTCCTTGCTGGGGGAACGTCCACATGAGGCGGGAAGTGCCTGCCTCACACCAGAAACACTGATTCAGGCATCTGCAACCCGCCCAGCACTAGTCTGACATCTGTGCAATCAAGAAAAGCGATATATCGCACCCAGCGTAAGAAAGTCAGTCTGGCAGAGGCCAGCATCACGTCAAAAAGTAGGAAAAGAGACCTCTCGGTGCAGCACAAGTAGGGAAGTAGGACTGGCCTCCCCAAGACAAGAGGGTTTTGTTTCTATGCAAACGTGGAGCTACAATATACAGCGAATGCACATTACCGAATAATAGAAAATGGGTGCAAAAATAATTGGATCCAGACAATAAGAGAAAAAAAAAAAGAAGAAAACAGAGGTCGTGTGAGCTGGAGGGCCGATGAAAAGGCTCCAAGCAGCAGCAAGACTTCACTTGGGCTTTGAAGGGCACCTGAGCTCTAGGCAGGCTTAGATCAAAGGCATGCACGAGGTTCCCCTTGGGGAACGTCAGGGAGCAGCCCAGAGCCTGAATCAGAACAGCCGCCGGGAGATTTGGGAGGGGGTGGAGGACAGAAGTCACAGACAGCACTGTCCCGGCCAAAGGGACACCAGAAATGCCGGGGGAGACCAGGTCTGGGTGTGCACACCATCTACTCCAAGCTAAGGATGCTTGCCAGGTACCCAGGTGGGCTCTGCTCCTCACAGCCTTTCAGAGAGACATGAGCAGTCAGAATGGGCCAGAAGCACCAAGTCACTCGGAGGAAAGCCAGGAAGTACCTTCCCCGGCTCCCAGGACCAGCTGTGCAAAAAAGAGCCTATGCAAAAATCAGAGCAAAGTAATTCCAGTTGGGGTCCCACTTTAGCTGTGATTCTTCACAGAGTCCTAGAATCCACCTGGAGGGGGGCCTTCACATTCATCTAATCCAGCCACACAGCTACCCACACGGAAGGTGGGAATGTTCCTGACCCTTATATGAAGTGACAAACAGAAAGAGAAGGAAGCGCCAGCTGTAAACTCCAGCTCTGTTCTCAGGCACATTACCCGGGGTCAGGTATTTGGGGTGCTAAGGATCTAAAAGTGAATAAAACAGACAAAAATCCCTGCCCTCACAGAGTTTTTATTCCAGTGGCATCTATAAACTGTGGATAACACTGGCACCTCCCTTACAGAATCACAGGAAGTCAGAATAAGGTCCTGAATTGAGTTCAATGACTGTTCCACGGTTAAAGAATTATTTCCCCCAGCTGGGTGCAACGTCTAGGGAGCCTAGGACTTAACAAATAGAGAGCAGGGCGTCAGAGCCTCTCCGCCAAGTCCCTGGATGCCCCCCCCACCCCCACCCAGGGCCGAGCAGGCAAGAAGTGGCCCAGCCCTGGAAGCAGGTGCCCCCACAACTGTCACCACCACCACCAGCCACTGCCTCCCTGGGCTCCCCTCCAAAGGCGCCCCAAGGCATTCCAGGAACCCCACAACCACATTCTCGGCCAGCCTGCCTCCAAGAGCACCCCTGAAATAAAATAATTCTTGGTCACCCAAAAAGAAAGGAAATTCGTTTTTTTGCCCAAAACTTGTGATTTTTTTAAAGTGGTCTTCTTCTACAGATGCTTCTATTTACACCCTGTAGGTTTTAAGCAAAGATAATTAAATGGAGCTTTCAAGGCAAAGACCAACCGGTGAGTCAGAAAATTATACCTAAGCACGTGCCCCTACTTGCAAGCTGCAACTCACCAACCAGACTGGCATTTCCACCTGATGTGCGCCGAAGCCCGCAGCTGCAGGTGCGCCTGTCACCATGAAACGCGGTAACCGGACAGCTGTAGGACCCTAAGCGGGCCAGGAGGTGATCCTAGCCACCAGCCTGGGGGCTTTCCTTCGAGGGCCACGCCTTCTCGCTTTTCCTCAGACAGTGCGGGACCACGGTTCTGGAGAGAAGGGCTCGGGGCAGTAGCGGTCCGGCCACCGAAGCCACGCGCACAGGCGACAGGACAGCAATCCCACAGCGCCCACCGGCCACCCGCCGCTTACCAGGTGCGCGGCCAGCTGAGTCCTCCAGCCCAGGTGCACGGCCTGCCCTTCCCGCTGCAGCCCTCTTAACGCCTTCCCTATGTCTGCTCGCAGTGGAATGTTCCTGAGCCTTGCGTTCTGCCTCCGGGCCCCACAGCCTTCTGTGTTCACAGAGTGGCTTCCTGCAAAGAACCGCGAGAGAACCCCCAAGGGGCTTCGAGAACCCCCAAAATAAAACTGCAGCTCTTTTACCAGCAAAAATGGTAGTTTGTTCTGGAATATGGGTTTATTGGGGAATAGCGGAGAACTGCAATCCAGAACAAGCAAAACCATAGTCAGGTTCCCTTAACAAAGAAAAGTTGGGAGGGTTGTCTCTGAACAGAAAGTCCACTGGGGTAAACCCAGAGTTCAAAGGATGGTGGCTTTTCGTTGGCTGAGTTGGGACGTGTCTCGCTGGCTGGGCAGTTGGGGGACGGGGAAGAAAGCCTTCCTTTCCTGCTGGGTTGGTAAACTTGTAACCAAGTGCAAGGTCCCTCTCTTCATGTTGGATTTACAATTGAGGGAAATGAGGGCTCCCCTTCTTAATATTCACAGCTTCCAGAAGACCCCTCGTTACCTACAACAAACTCCCCTCCCGCTCACCTGTCTCCCAAATGATTGGCTGAATTACTCCTCGCACTGACACATCTGGACAAAACACCTGCCAACCTGACTTGCCCGAACCCCCCACAGGCTCTGCCCTTCCCCAGGCTCCTGCGTGTGTCCCTGAGCGCGGGAGGAACGGACAGCTACCCGGTGGCCCCTCTGAGCATCAGCAGACCTCAAGGGAGAAAAACTTCCCTGATCCAAGTTCGAGTCTAGACTCCTGTTCACTCCTCCGTCCGAAAGGAACATCTTCTCATGGAGACCTCGGAAAGCTTGCAGATCTCAGGGTCCAGTGTTCTCTTTTATTGCAATGGTCCCCTGCCCCCATCGCAGTAATCCTTCCAAGCAAAGTTCAGATGCATTTTTATCCGACACCGCCGCCTCTGGCCTCCTGCACGCCCGCTCAGTCTCCCCGCTTCTCCTCGGTTACTTGGGAAAGTCCCACGCGCCTCTCACCCCTGGGCTCACCTCCTCCATGGAGCCTTCCCGGACTCTGCCACATCCACCAGAAAGCGGATGGCATCCGCCAACCTGGTTTCAGATCATTGCATTTCTGCAGTCACCGCACAGCCTGAGGCAAGTTCCTTCGCCTCTCTGAGCTGAGTTTGCAATTCTACTAAAGCTGTTAAAGCTTCTTGGGGGGGGGGGGGAGCAGCGCACGTAAAGCGCCCCAGTCCCTGGAAGCCAAAGCCAGCAGACATGCAGCACGTGCGCCAGACCCCGCTCCAGCCCCGGAGATGACCCTCACCGGCTGGGCCCAGCGTCTCGCCCGGCCAAGCGGCGGACAGGGCAGAACCACTGCAGGCTAGTTACTGCCCGAGACGGGAAGCCAGGCCCCCTCGCGTCACTAAGTGCAAAGCCACGGCCTCCTCTGGGCTCCCGGTGCTTCCCACCTAGTGGTTGCAGCTGGGCCGGAGCTGCCCAAGGTAGTTAGTAATCGAGGTCCCGTCTCTTGTTTCCTCGGTGCTTCTCTAGTTAAGGCTATGGTCACTCATTAAAATATTCATTCCTAAATTGGTTTTGGTTGGTTTCCCAAAAACTCGTTGTGGTAGCCTTGACCTGCTATTAAATAAATGTGCTTTGTCTGCAAAGTGTTTCCCTAAGTGGGGAGGAAAAGCCCTGGAGGGTGTCCTGTGGCTGAAGTCCTGAGAACGTGGTTGGGGGGGGACTGGGGGGTGCCACATTCAGGGAGCAAGGACCCTGGGTCAGATTTGCCTCACTAGTCATTCTCTTGGCCCTCACACAAATCTTCGTTTTGGTTCGCTCTCAGTGTTGGGGGCTGGCCATTCAAAAATGCATTGTCTTGGGGCGCCTGGGTGGCTTAGTCGGTTAAGCGTCCGACTTTCGCTTAGGTCATGATCTCGCGGTTCGTGGGTTCGAGCCCCGCGTTGGGCTCTATGCTGACTGCCAGCTCAGAGCCTGGAGCGTGTTTCAGTCTGTGACTCCCTCTCTCTCTGACCCTCCCCTGCTCACGCTGTCTCTCTCTCTCCTAGAAATAAATAAAAAATATTTTTAAAAAAATGCATTGTCTGGGGGCGCCTGGGGGCTCTGTCCTTAAGCCTCGGGCTTCAGCTCAGGTCAGGATCTCCTGCTTGGTGAGTTCAAACCCCACGTCGGGCTCTGTGCTGACAGCTCAGAGCCTGGAGCCTGCTTCGGATTCTGTGCCTCCCTCTCTCTCTCCTCCTCCCCCACTCATGTTGTGTCTCTATCTCTCTGTGTGTCTCTCAAAAATGAATAAACGTTGAAACTTTTTTTCAAAAATACATTGTCTGCCTTCTGATCACCACCCACTGACGCTACCTGCCAGACTCGGTCAGCTAGATGCTGTGGACACTTTAGCTGTGACTTCACTCAGGTCTTCTTCCTCCTTGAGCAGTGACCTCTGTGACACAGTGTCCATGGCCAAATGGGGACTTCAGCCATTTTGGGGGGAGCAGGAGCGTGGCCCCAAGTCTGCCTCCCAGGTCAAGAGAACCCTTCAGGTGATCAACAGATACATTCGAGAGCCCAAGACTCAAAACCCTCATTTATGTAGCTTTGAAAGCACAATTTTCCTCTCTGACCCAACTTCCTCTATTGCTAGAAACATATCTCAAGGAAACGTGGTCCCCCCAAAAAATGTATAATATTCATGAGAGCACGATTTAACACCAAAAACTTGGCAACAATATAAATGTCTAGCAATACAGCATTAATACATAATTTATGACCCGTGAGAAATTATACACCCCTTTAAAAATTGTGTGTGTGCTCTAATAAGATATTTGTTTAATAACCTACTAATGGCATATAGTTTGGTGAGAAAATTAAACATCATCTTGTAATGGACCCAGTTTTCTTGGTCCTCTGATCTCCCTTCACCTTTGGGACTTAGGCTGCTACCCTCTGACTTCTTCTCCTGACCCCGCCTGCCTCAGTGTGCCCAGGCCAGAGCTGGGCACGGGCGTGGGCTCAGGCCCCATGGCATCTCCGGTCCCTGCCTGGCCCTGAGCTGTAGGGTGGGACCTGCTTTCTCCAATGGTTACCTGCAGAGCCTGGTAACAAAGCATAGACATGCCAGGAAGTTGATGCCCCATGGGGCAAAATTTGCCCTGTGAGGGGCAAGAGACTTGAAGGAACCCTCAATGAAGCACCTCTCCTCTCCAAACCCAAGGGACCATTCTGAGACACGGAAGACAGCGGGCTTTGTTTTCTGATGAAGCTCTTGATAGCTCAGTAACGCACTACTTGAGGGGGGCCTGGGGACCTCACTTGGTTGAGTGTCCAACTTTGGCTTGGGTCATGATCTCATGGTTTGTGGGTTCAAGCCTCGTGTCCAGCTCTGTGCTGACAGCTCAAATCCTGAAGCCTGTAAGCGTCTGACTTCGGCTCAGGTCATGATCTCACGGCTCATGAGTTCGAGCCGAGCGTCGGGCTCTGTGCTGACAGCTCAGAGCCTGGAGCTGCTTCAGATTCTGTGTCTCCCTCTCTCTCTGCCCCTCCCCTGCTCACGCTACGTCTCTCTCTTTCTCTCTCAGAAATAAATAAAACATTAAAAAAAATTTAAATCCTGAAGCCTGCTTGGGATTCTGTGTCTCCCTCTCTCTTTGCACCCCTGCTCATGCTCTCTCTCTCTCTCTCACTCTCTAAAATAAACATTTTAAAAAGTTTTTAAAAACGCACTAATTGCTGTTCGGTTTTGCTCCCTCTGTCTCCTTCCCTTTCCTTTATTTGCTTCCCTGTGATTGCCGTTCCCAGAAAAGCCTTAGGAAATAAGCTAGGTGCCCTGGGGCCAGAAGAAAAACTACCTAAAGCTCTGTGTGTGTGCGTGTGCATGCTTGCCTATGAGAGAGAACTGTGGTCATGGGTGATTTTCACTTTTATACATTTTAAATTCTCTGTAATTTTAATTATGAACATTACTACATTTATAATCATTAACCTTTATTTTTGAGAGTGGCATCCACTGAAAATTTTAACTACTCCTGAAAAGGTTAGTCAGCTGCCCAGCTGGAGGGTGCACCGTCCACCCTCGCTTCTGCCGCCAGTCGCAAGTTCGGGGGGGGGGGGTAGTTCCCCAAACCACCTTCAGGTCTCAGCTCGCTAGGACAACTCACAGCACCCACTGAAAACTTACATTCACGGTTATGGTTTATTACAGGGAAAGGATGCAAATTAACATCAGCCAAGGGAAGAGGCTCGTGGGCAGAGTCCAGGAAGATACCAAACAGAGAGCTTCTATGGTCCTGCCCCTGTGGAGTGCGGGACAGCATTGTTTTCCCAGCATCCGTGTGTGACAAGGTGTGACATTAAGCACTGTGTCACCGACCAGGGACACCCATTGGAGTCTCCGTGTCCAAGTTTGCACTGGGGTGCCACGAGGGAGACATGATGGACTGATGATGGAGCTAGCTGGTCACCAGCCCCTCCAGAGGCCAATCGATACCACGTGACCCTAAGTGCCCACCCTCCATCACACTGTTACCATCCTGTTTGGCCCGAGCACCTTGGGAAAACAAATACATTCCCATTCGGCAGGACATCCCCAGAGCTTAGAGATTACCTCCCAGAAGCTGAGAGAGAAGGCCAGACCTCCGTTGGGGCTGGGCTAAATGCTATGCTACACAGTCCTACGGAATTCCTCAGCAGCCTTCCGTTGTCTTCATGGTACCAGCAAACCTTTGCTTTTTAAGATCTGGGAGCTGTTTATCTTCTTGGCTGCATTCCTACTTCCGTCTCCCACGTGGCCGGCACAGGTGCGTGCTGTCTTTTGCTCCAGGCCCTTGCCGTCCATCTCCTCTACCCAGGGCATCTGGCCAGCCCTCCCGGAGCTTGGACACGCTGGGCATATGCACCCTAAGCCTAGGAGTCTAATACCCACGGAGCTTTCTTCTTCCCTACAGGGCATCTCTCAGGAAGCAGCTCTTCAAACGTCGTCGTCCTTTTTAAATATTGTTACTTTGGGGGAAATAACACCAGAAGGAAAATCAACACTGGTGATGGAAGTAAAGCATCTAAGGAATGATGGTTCTCGGCCAGAAAGTGGAAGTTTGGGACTGGATTAGAGAGTAAAATGTCAAAAAAATGGCAGAGCTTTGTATCTCTGCCTGTCATGATTTCAGCATCATGACTTTAGTCTGTCTGGAAAAGCAATTCCGGAGTTGATTCAATGAGCAGCACTACCACGCAGGAGTTATACTTTGAGCTAAAGAGAAAACTTCAGTGATATTGGGCGGGACAGTTAGACATATTGTGTCAACATGTAGAGAAAGCATGTAGCAATCAGTTTAAGTGATGTATTTACTTAATATCTTCTTGGGTCAAGTATGTCCCAAGCCTTTACAAGTATCTATTGAGTCCTCTTAACAATCCTATGAGGTCAGTACTATTATTATCTTCCATTTACCTGGGAGGAAACATACACAGAGAGGCTAAGGAACTTGCTCAGAGGTACACAGCTCATAAGTGATGGGGCCAGGATGGGCATGTGAGTTCTGATCCTACGATAATGCTGTAATACACTAAGATACTCCAAGACACCAGGAACTGAGATCGATTTGCTCACTGCTGTGTTCCCTGTTATTAGCACAGTTCTCAATGCCTAATAGATATGCAACAAAGGTTTATTGTTAATTGATTAATTAAGAAGGCTAAATATGTTTAAGTGTCCATTAATTAATTAGTCACAATGAGTGTCTAATATGTGGAACATTTAATGGACGTTTGAAGACATTAAATGATCTGCCCCAGCAGAAGGACTATACTTTGGGGAATGGTTTGTGGACGTGAGAGAGAGCAAATGAGTTAGAGATTCAGGGAAGGGAACCACAGAAAGAAAAAGTTTGAGAGCAGTCTCCGGGCAAATAACAGCTGGCAGATGAATTTCTGGAGTGACCGTAGCTAAGATACAATTAAAGACATTTCTTGTTGAATTCTTGAGTATACTGTCAGGTTCGTTAATCAGGTCCATAAAGCTCAGGTCAAGAAAATCACAGAATTTCAAAGATGGAAGAAACCTTAGAGGTCATCAGATTTAACTTTCTCATTTTGCATGTGATTTTCATATAAAGGAACCAAGGGACAGAGTATTCAAGTGGCTTGCTTATGCTCTTCATTCCCTCTACGTGAAAATCCCCTCCCTCCCCACCTTGAATGTCCTGGCCTGATACATCCTCCATGGGCTTCTCAGCCCACATCCGTGCCGCACGGTCTTTCTGGAGCCCTCAAAGCCATCAGAAGCCATTGTATCTCCTAACTCCTGTGACACCCAGTTTGCAGTACTCTCGAATGCTTAGATTTTTCAGCAGCTGACTGTGTGTTTAATTTCCCAGATAGGCATGGAGCCCAACAATTATCTGTTGACCCAGTGAAGCCACCAAGCTCCGTATTGGCTGGCGCAGCAGCACACACCTGGTTTCACATTTGTCATGACGTGCCAGCTCAGCCCCCCACCCCCCCAGGAAGGGGCCCGGGGGACACCTGTGTGTCCACGCACTTCTACCATCTAGGAAGCCGGTCATCAGAGTGGCTGGGGCCCTAAGCTTCAGAACCTGGGTTCTCTTCCTTTCTCTGTCACTACCAGGCTGAATTGCTTAGGCATTTCCCTAACCCCTCTGTCCTCTTTGTCTGTAAAATGAGGATAAAAATAAGCCACACTTCACAGGGCTTTCATGAGGATTAAAAGGACAATGTCATGTAAAGCACTTAGAATGGTGGTTAGCACATAGCATGGGCTCAATGGATGCTAACAAATGTTCATTTCTTATTATTGTGCCTATAAATAAAGCCTGGCATACAGTAAGTGCATAATAAATGGTAACTGCCCTTAGTACCTTTGGCATCTAGAACCTTTGTCGCTGCCTCAACTACGCTTTAGAATAGAAAGTTTCAACTGACCCGAAGAACGATGAATTCAGAATAGACTGACCCTGTACCTCGAACAGGAATCAAATAACCAGGGAATGCTAACGACAGGAAATGGTAGACAAGCTTACCTGTGCAGGAAGAAATGTTTATAACTACTACAGGCTCTTAAAAAGTCCATAAAGTCGCATGAGCAATTAAAACACGTTAGGGACCAATTCCATATTTGCTCCCAGAACCAAAGAGGCTAATTGTGTCACTGTACTAATATCATCATTTCTATTTAGCTGAAAGAGTTCTCAGGCCATAAACGCAAGGGGTTCTTTCTACCATAGCTGATTGCTATGGGTATGATAGAGACCTAATGACCCAACCAGCTTACTCAAAACAAGGCATCTTCTCTCTAGAAGCTACTGTCCCTCACATGCTGGGATCTAAACCTAAAAGTTACGGCACAGCCTGGACCCAAGACACTATTTGTTCACCTTTATGAAGCTCTTAGCTGGGAAGATTTCAAATATACTGAGCCAAGTACTTTGAACTCGGGGGGGGGGAGGGGGGAGGAGAAGTCTCCTCAGAGTTAAGTCACAGGGTGATAATAATTATGAGGCATCATTAATTAACCTTTCCTGCCCTAGATCCACATTGCACAGCTGATAAAGAAGGATTTCGCTTTCTGCTCTTGACTTCAATGTCTTTCCTCGATTTTTAAATATTTAGTCGCAGGTTCTTGTGACCTGGGGCAAAATGCCAAGGTGCCCGATTTGCACCGTGTATTTTTATCACTCTTATATTTCCCACTTTGGGCCAATAGTCAAGATCGCCAGCCTCGTCTACAGCAATCGTGAGTTCGGCGCCTCCGGGAGCTCAAACAGGCTGCACTGTCCTGTGCTTCCTGCTCTGCATCAGCTGGGACACAACAGGTAAATCTGCGACTTTAAGAAGGTCTCTGTGTCCATGTTTATAGGTCTGCTTGACATGTGAGTAGCACTTACAGTCAGAAGATAGAAACAGGAGCCCTCGTCGGAAATAGCTTCTCCAGCAGGGCACTTTGTGAAAAGAAATGGGGCCATTTAATCCCATTGTTAGGCTGCAGTTAAGAGTTACTGCCTTCCTGCTCTTGGGAGGGGAAGCCTCATTGTGAGAGAAATGCTTGATGTATTTCCGTCTAAATTTTATTTGAAGATAATTCTTTTGCACTTGCGGAATGTTTCTTTTTTCTTCACTGAAAGAAGAGCAGCCCTGCCATGGTGTGCCATTCTTTCTAAGCATGGGGGATGTCCTCCACTGCTTTGGACTTTCCCAGGGACCAGAAACTCTGTTGAATAAGATAATTAGAAGGACACAACTGAATAGGAAATGAATGGAGACATTAACGATGCATTAGCAGACTTGACTAAACAAATGATGGCATTCATACAGTAAAATACTATAAAGCTATCTAAACGCAGGAGGCAGGGGTGCCTGAATGACTCAGTCAGTTGAGCTTCCAACTTTGGCTCAGGGCATGACCTCGCAGCCCGTGGGTTCAAGCCCCGCGTCAGGTTCTGTGCTGAAACCTTGGACCCTGGAGCCTGCTTTGGATTCTGTGCCTCCCTCTCTCTATCCCTCTCCCACTCACGTTCTTTTTCTTTCTAACTCTCAAAAATAAATAAACATTAAAAATTTTTTAGGGGCACCTGGGTGGCTCAGTCAGTTAAGCGTCGAACTTCAGCTCAGGTCATGAGCTCACAGTTCGTGGGTTCGAGCCCCACGTCGGGCTCTGTGCTGACAGCTCAGAGCCTGGAGCCTCCTTCAGATTCTGTGTCTCCTTCTCTCTCTGACCCACCCCTGCTCACGCTGTCTCTCTCTCTCTCCTAGAAATAAATAAAACATTAAAAAAAAAATTTAAAAAAAATAAAAATAAAAATAAAAATAAAAAAGGAGGCAGTTCTTATATTGATATAGGAAGTTCTCCGATACAACCATTATTAAGTGAAAGGTGCAAGATCATGAAGAATGGGAAGAAGGCGCTGCAGTTTGTGGGGGCTTTTGTAAAAGGAGGTATACAGCCTTACACTTCTAGGTGCACACAATTTCATAGGAAGAATCCACTAGAAATATGTAACAGGTGTTTTCTCCAGGGAAAACTGGAGAACTAGGGCACTATGGTGAAAGAGACATACTTTTTCACTGTATACTCCACATATTTTTACTGAACTATAATATTTTTGTGGCAGCCAAATGCTGGAAACAGTCTAAATACTATTCAGTAGGTGAATCGACATATACGGTGTAGTACATCCGTGAAATGGGCTGTGGCTCAGCAGTGTAGAAAAGAAGAAAAGGAACAAGTTACTGATACATGGAACAGCGTGGATGGATCTCAACAATGTGCTGAGGGAGAGAAGCTGGCCCCAAAGGCTAACATACAATTCCGTTTCTTTGACGTTCTCAAAAAGACCAAACCATACTTATGGAAAACAGATGAGTGGCTGCCAGATGAGGGGATGGTGTCACCGAGGAAGGGGAGCATTAGGGCATTTGGGGGCTCATGGAACTGTTGTGTATCCTGATGGTGCCACTGGTCACAAGAAGACATGTGTGTGTCAAAACTCATAAAACTCCACATCAAAAGAAAAATAACAAAATCTGCTGTACGACTTAAAAAAGAAAACAGGAAAGTTCTAGCTTCCCACGAGAGCAGAGCAGAATCGTGGGACTAGGCTACTGTTGTAATGATCCTATGTTATATGTAAAGTAGTAAAATGTTAAGTCAAAGTTGATTATGATAAGTTAAGACACATAATGTAATCCCTACAGGAACCACTAAAAAAAATAACTCAAATAGAGAACAAAAAACAACTTAAAGAAGCACCAAAAGAAATACTGAACTAACTCATAAGAAGGCAAGAAAGGAGAAACAGAGAAACTAAAGCAGGTGAGACAAAGAGAAAACACAAGCAAAACTGCACACCTAAATCCAAACGTATCATTAATTATTCAATTGGTACAAACATGATTATTAAATGAACTGAACTCTAATAAAAAAAAAAACAGAGATTTTCAGACTGAATAAAAAAAAACCTGAGACAAAGTATATGCCATCTACAAAGAATATATTTGATATTTTAAAAAGATACAAATAGGTTGAAAATAAAAAGATGACAGGGTGCCTGAGTGGCCCAGTCAGTTAAGCATTTGACTCTTGATTTCACCTCAGGTCATGATCTCATGGTTAGCGGGACTGAGTCCCATGTCAGGCTCTGGGTTGACAGCACGGAGCCTGCTTGGGACTCTCTCTCTCTCTCTCTCTCTCTCTCTCTCTCTCAAAATAAATCAACATTAAAAAAGAAAATAAAAAGATGAAAAAGGATATACCATGCAAACACAGATCATAACAAAACTAGAGTGGCTGTGTTAATATCCAACAAAATAGATCTTAAGACAAAAAGTCTTACTAAAGATGGAACAAAACATTTTATGGTAAGGACAAAGTCAACATGCAGGGAGGCATAACATATTTATAACTGTGTCCCTAAAAATAGAGCTTCAAAATCCATGAGGCAAAAACTGATAGAAAGAAGGGGAAATACACAAAGCCACAGCACTGGAAATTTTAATACCCTTCTCTAAGTAACGGATGAAACACTTAGAAAAAAATTAGCAATGATACAGAAGAATTGAAAGACCCATAAACCTTCTAACCTAATGGTTATTTACAGAACACTGCAGCTGATAGCTATAGAACACGCATCCTTTTGAAATGTACATGGAATGTTCATCCTGTAGACCATACACCATCTATAAAACGAGTCTCCATAAATGGTAAAAAGAAGAAAGCAAGAAAGCAAGAAAGCAAGAAAGAAAGAGAAAAGATAGAAATCTTAGAGAATATGCGTCCTGGCCAAATTGAAGTAAATTATAAATCAGTAGGTTATGTAGAAAACTTCCGAGTGTTGGAAACTAAACAATAAACTTCTAAACAAACTATTAATCAGATAATAAGCTGGAACACTTATATTAATTATTGAAGTTTTCACTGAAGATGAGAAAACCCAAAGTAGATAGACAAACAACGTGACAAAGAACTGAAAAGTGAAATCCAATAAAAGAGAAAACAAAACGGAGAAAATTTTAAAGGCAAAACCTGGTTCTTTGAAAAGATACATCAGGTTGATAAATCCCTAGTAAGACTAATGAGAGAAAAAAGAGAGAAAGCCAATCATGAGCAAAGAAATAAAAGAAATAATATCACTGTGACCCCCAAGGACATCAAAAGGGCAATAAGAAGTTGTGAACAAATTATATCAATAAATTTAACAGCTTAGGAGAAATGGGAAAATTTCTTGAAAAACAGAATTGATTAAAACGGAAATTACATGAAATATAAAATGTGATTAGCTTTTTTTTATTCAATAATTTTTTTACTGAATGTCTACTATATGCCAAATACAATACTAAAGTTCTGTGTACTGTGAAAAACAGATACAACAACGAATAATAACAGCATCCACTTTCTCTCTTTCTGAACACTGATTAGCTTTTATCTAGTCAAGAAAATTACATTTGGTTTCCTAAAATACTCACCAAAAAGAAAATGTTTGCCCAGGTGTTTTCACTGGTGAATTCCACCAAACATTAAAGATGAAATGATAACTAATTTTACACATGCTGTCTCAGAAAATGCAACAATAAGGTACTTTTTTTTTTCTTTTTCTTTTTGAGAGAGATAGAGTACAAGCAGGGGAGGGGCAGAGAGGGAGACATGGGCTCCAGGCCCTGAGCTGTCAGCACAGAGCACGGGGCTCAAATTCATGGACCACAAGATCATGACCTGAGCCGAAATCAGACACTCAACCGACTGAGGCACCCAGGCGCCCCAACACTTTTCAATTCACTTAGTAACATAAGCATAACTTTGATTCTGAACCCTAACAAAGACATTGTGAGAAAATAAATTTATAGCACAATTTCCCTCACAGACATAGAGCAAAGAATTCTTAATAAAATATTAGTAAATCAAAAAGAAACATATATATCATTGTATATTGCTATACAAGATAGCATGTAATATAATGATTATATGTCATTACAAACATAAATATAGAATATATAGATATTATCAGAATATGTCATATGTTTAATTCATATGTGTAATATAATTATGGTATATGTAATATTGTTTGGTTTTTTATCTTTATTTTTGAGAGAGAGAGAGAGAGAGAATGAGCGAGTAGGAACAGAGAGAGAGATGGACACAGAATCCAAAGCGGTTCTCAGGCTCTGAGCTGTCAGCATAGAACCCGAAGCGGGGCTCGAACTCACAAAGCACAAGATCATGACCTGAGCTGAAGTCGGACACCTAACCCACTGAGCCACCCAGGTACCCCAGTATTGTTATATATAATTATATAGCATAGTAATTTTGTTACTATAGTATCTGATAATTATAAATGTAATAATTTAATAAATAATAAAATCATTGAGGATATAATACCTGTAAGTATATACAATATATATAAGAATATAGTATAATACTTATAATATATTGAGGATATAATACTTAGAAATTGTATACTATACTATGGAGATTTATTCACATAATGGATTGCTATTTGGCACTAAGAAAGAACAAACTACTGACACACAACAATGTGGGTGAATCTGTCCTACATTCTGTTGACAGAAAGAAACTAGGTACAAAACATTACAGACATGAGTCCATCTTTAGGAAGTGATAAAAGAGGCAAAAAGCAATTTAAGGTGGAGAAATAAATCAGAACACAGCTGTCTCTGGAGGCGGGAAGGAACTGACCGGGAAGGGGCCTGGGGGAATTTTCCAGGCAGACAGAAATACTCAACATCGGGCTAGGCATGCTGCCATTATTGGTATATCCCCTGGCCAAATCACACAGTGAAGATTTGTGTGCTGCAAAGTTTATAAATTTTACCTCAGAAGAAAATTGTAAAAATAAATAAGAGGAGAGCGGGGTGATAGAGAGCGTGTGGAACTACTAATGAAAAACACTGTGGGTAAACGTCCATAATCGTTGAAACCAGGTGATGGGTACATGGGTGATTCACATCATAGTTCTGTGAACTCTGTGTGCATTTGAAGTTTTGCATAGGAAAAGCTAAAATGTAAGTATAGGTCAGGATATATGGTCTTTCACAGACAACTTTTTTTAATTTTTTAAAATATTTCTCTATTTTTGAGAGAGAGTGTGGGGGAGGGACAGAGAGAGAAGGAGACAGAATCTGTAGCTGGCTCCAGGCTCTGAGCTGTCAGTGCAGACGCGGGCTTGAACTCTAGAACCGCGAGATCATGACCTGAGTCAACCAAGCGCCCCCTATGGACAATTTTTTTAAACCTCACAGACACACACACACACACACACACACACACACATACACACACACGGGCACCCTCTCTCTGAAGGTGTTTCCAACAGCAATTACACGGTTGGGGAACGGTGGCACACGCCTACTCCTTGGCTTCTGTCTCTTCAGACCTTCTCACCCTCTAGGCACACCAAGCACAAGGCCACATCCATAGGATTGTCCATATCGTTCCCCCAAATTTTTCCTTTTACTCCACGTGGTTGAAGACCACCATTACTGACGACATCGTACTGCTCCCTGGGGGCGTCCACCCACTTAGCCCCCTTCACCCCATGAGATTGTCGCCCCTAACTTTCCATGATGCTCACCTGACAGCATATATTGTCCAGTAAACTTAACTTTCTTCATTAAATCTAATAGTTCAAAAAATGGACACAAACCAAAAATTGTCAGAATCTCCACATTCTGGGAAGAAAGGGGACATCTGTTTTGGCAAACACACCAGGAAAGGCTAACCCTTAGGCAAAGATAGCTCCCTTCCATCCATGCTGCAGGGGGGAGGTTGCAATATAAGGGGTTAACTAGAAACAGGAAGTGCTGCCTTCCTCTAGGTTAGTGCTCATGCTGTAGTGAAAATGCACACAGCACAGTTAGGGAGCAGAGGGGGGCGCCCTCATTGGTTATG
This sequence comes from Hyaena hyaena, assembly GCF_003009895.1. NCBI lineage: Eukaryota > Metazoa > Chordata > Mammalia > Carnivora > Hyaenidae > Hyaena > Hyaena hyaena. Next base: position 156,687 of record NW_024081013.1, read on the forward strand.
GGGGAGGGAAGAGCAGGAAAGAGACAATCAAGATACATCTCTGAGTTCTGATCCTTCTTGCTTTCCATTTCAGAGTTTCCCCTGCTACTTTCTGTGACAGCTAAGCTTTGGTTACAGCAGTTTGAAGTCCCCATTTCTTTTCTGATAATATAAAATGTTCTACCCTGGATCATAAAATACTGATCTCTCTAACTTCTGAAACTGACTCTCCTATCAGGCCTTTCCAAACATATTTGGAGAGCACCCTTAGCTCGTGGGTTGTCTTCAGCCTACACTTAGCTTTTAGAAACAGCAATACTAGTACCAAGAGAAAGAAAGAAGCATTTTTTAAATTTTTATTTATTTTGAGAAAGGGAGAGAATGCTCACACAAGTTGGGGAAAGGCAGAGAGAGAGGAGAGAGAGAATCCCAAGCAGGTTCCATGCAGTTAGCACAGAGCCTGATGTGGGGCTCGATCCCATAAACTGTGCAGTCATGACCTGAGCTGAAATCAAGAGTCAGACATTTAATCTACTGAGCCACCCAGGCACCCCAGAAACATTTTTTTCAAGTAGGCTTCCTTCCCATCACAGAACCCAATGCAGGGCTTGAACTCACAAACCTGAGATCAACCCTGAGCTGAGATCAAGAGTTGGATGCTCAACTGAGCCACCGAGGCACCCCAGAAAGAGACATCTTTACTGTGAAAAAAACAGATATGAGGTTTAAGGGAAAATGTGGAATACACTTACCATTTTCATTTTTTAAAACTTCCCAGGATGTTAGCAGCATGGGCCGTCCTCACTTGGTGTGGTGCGTGTAACTGAAGTACATGCGTGTGGGGCTGTGCAAAATCAAGGGCGTCTGCTTTCCTGCTTGGAGATTTATGGCTCCTTAGAGCTGGGAACAAGGATTGCTTTCTGTCTGCTGAAAGGCAGGTGAGTAAGCCCACTTCTGTCAGCCTTTCAAAAGCTACCCCAATCACAGGAAAATGGAAGGAAAACATCACCCTCAAAGGGACAGGAAGAGTCATAACTCCAAAGTATCTGTGAAATGTGACGCAAAAGAGGGAAACTGCCAAGAAAGAAGACATGTCTTTAGATTTTAAGCTATTCACAAATGTCCGTAATGGTTAGTGTCACAGGCCTGAAAGGCTACTCCGGTCATCAGCCTTTGATTAGATCTGTGAATAGGACAGGCCCTGTGAGAAGCAAAGCTGATTAATGATCAGAAAAGGTAAATTGTCAGAGAAAAAGAGGAAGGGGAGGAAGTCATGGCCAGGTCATAAAACAGAGGCTGGGACTAAGGACTTTATAAAAGATCTGCTGATTTTTTGTTGCTGACAATTTACACATTACTCTTCTTTTGTCTCAAATATATCACAGCTGCAAGGAACCGAAAGCTTCTGTACCCCGTTCCCCCAGCCAAATTCAGGTGTTGAAGTCGAATCCCTAAGGTATTAGCAGGTGGGACCTTGGGGAGATGCTTGGGACATGAGGGTGGTGTCCTCACAAGGGGGATTAATGCTTTTATAAAAGAGGCCCCAGGGAGCTCCGAGGTTCCTTCTGCCACGTGAGGACACAAAAGTCATCATCAGTGAACCAGAAAGTGGGTCTGCACCCTCACTGAATTGCCCTGCCAAGGTCTTGGACTCCCAGCCTCCAAAATGGTCAGAAATAGATGTCTATCATCAATAAGCCACCCAGTTTATGGTATTTTTGTAACAGCAGCCCAAATGGATTAGAATAGGCAATCTGATAAAAGAGTTCCAAAAAGAAGTACAAAGATTCAAAACAGATATGATAAGGCATCAGAAGAAGATAAGCAAATTGGAAGATCTAAAAAAATAAAAATAAAATAAAAAACATTTAATCATTCAAATATACTGGAAACAACCAAAATTATTGTTCAGAAACATAGGAGGGGCAAAACAAAATGCAAAAAAATAAAGCCGTAAACTTGTCAAACCGAGCCTCATGCTGGTTATAGGAATTATGAACTCTGGACAAAATCCTTAAGAAATAATGTTTGAAGGCATCGGAGCACAACCAAATTCAAGCAGAAACTGGAGGTAATTCAATGCTTGGAAGAAAGAAATCACCAGGTGTAATCCCTGCTTAATTGCTTTTCCTTCGAGAACACTCCGCTCTGCGTGGTAAGGGTCACGTAGATCTCAAGGGAAGGCAGTCGTATTGGCAGAAGGAATCAGAGGAGAAACTGGGGGCTGCCAGGGTGATGAGAAATTAAGGAGGAAATTCAATAAAGGAGGGAGGCACAAGAAAGGAGCCCTGGCATCTGTGACTAATCTCCCCTCCAAATCACTGACTAGCCCTCAAAAACCAAGTTGAGGGGACAGCAGCACTTGAGACAGCAGAGCAGAGAGGTCAGCGCCACCATCCTGGGAGGGAGACAGCTTGGAACCAGAGTGACCAAGTTAGGAGGACTATGCAGTTACCTGGCTTTTCACTGAAACCCCAGAAAGGCCACCCCGGGAGGGGAAAGTCTTTATCCAGAACTAAGAGATTGGCCCTAAGACTAAGGGCAAAACTGAAATGATTTGCTCTAACAAAATCTACAGTCGAGCCCGTACCAGTTCAAGGTGGTCCATCAGAAATCTAACTGCTTGCTGTTACAAAAGCCAGCACCCTTCGGAGAAAGATAGGAGAACCCAGCCTCTCTATATACATGCATATCACGGCGCCCAATGTTAATAAAAATTTAGTAGACACGCAAAGGTAGAAGAAATGTGGTGCACGGTTAGCAGAAAAACAAAAGCAGTGAATAGAAACTGCACATGTGGCACCTGGGTGGCTCAGTTGGTTGAGCGTCTGATGTGTGATATTGGCTCAGATCATGATCTCACAGTCGTGAGTTCAAGCCCCAAGTCAGGCTCCATGCTAAGTATGAAGGCTGCTTGGGATACGCACTCCCTTTCTCTGTCTGCCCCTCCCCCGCTCATGCGCTCTCTCACTTGCTCTCTCTGTGCCCCCCTCAATCTCTCTCTCTCAAAATAAGTAAACATTTTTTAAAAACTGCACTTTTTGAGTTTTAGAAACTCAAAGGTCGGAATTAACAGAAAAGGGCCTCAAAAAAAGCTATGTTTATATATAATTTATATTTTATATACATATGAACAAGAGTTTTTATATATAAACAGGATATAACAGTATATACTTAAAAGTATCAGCAGATTCAGATATGGTGAATAAAATCAACTAACGTAAAACACAAAGAGAGAACAAAGTTGCAAACAATGACCAGAGCTTGACCAACCTGTGGGTTAGTACCATGCTGCCTAATGCATCTTTAACTGGAGTCCCTGAGAGGAGGGGGCAGATAAAATATCTGGAGAAATACTCTAAAATTTTTCCAGATCTGATCAAAAACAGCAATTCACCAATCCAGGAAATTCACCGAATCCTGAACATGGTGAATACACAGAAAACTACACTTAAGCAAAATCACAAACTACTGAAAACTGTATTTTTTTAATCTTGAAGGATTTTTTTCAAAGTTTATTTATTTATTTTTGAGAGAGATGGGAGGGAAGTATGAGGGGGAAGGGCCGAGAGAGGGAGGGAGAGGGAGAGAGAGAGAGAGAGAGAGAATCCCCAAGTAGGGGATTTGACTCAGGGCTTGAATCACAAACCTCAAGACCACAACCTGAGCTGAATCAAGAGTTGGACACTCAGCCAACCAACCCACCCTGGAACCCCTAATTTTTTTCAAATCTTAAGAGAAAGGAAAGAAAAAAAGACATAGTATATGCAGGGAAATAGTGATAACTGACAGCTTTTCAGAATGAATGGAGGCCAGAATACATTGGAATGACATCTTTGGAGAGCTGATAGGAAAAAATCTCTCAAACTAGAATTCTATATCCAGTGGAAATATCCTTCTGAAATGAAGGTTAATATAAAGACTTTTCAGATGAGGAAAAACTGAGAAAATGTGTCGATAGCGTACCTCCCCAAAATATTAAATAAAGTTTGTTCAGACTGAAAGGAAATGAAACCAAAGAGAAATTCAGAACTTCAGGAAGAAATACAGACTTCTGGAGGTAGTGGTTACATGGGCAAATATAAAAGACTGTTTTTGAATTTTCCTTAAATTATTTAAAAGTTAATTTACTATTTCTAACAACAATTAAAATAATGCATTATGGGATTTTTAACATAGGAAGAAGTAAAATAAATGACCATATTATCTCAGTATACGAAAGATTAGTACTGTGATATAATTATTCTGCTTTGAGGTTCTTCCATTATATCTGAAGTGGTGTAGTCAGTTAACATTGCATATGGTATTCTCCAGAACAACCATACATACACACACACACACACACACACACACACACACACACACACACTCACCACACTTTTCTAGATACAGGAATAGCTAAAAAGCCAATAGAGGGAAGTAGAATTTTAATGAAGACTCTATAAATACCAAGAAAAAAAGGTTGGTAAAGATAAACTCAAGTGGAAAGAACAGAATCAACAAATAAAAATAAGATAATTTGTAGATTTAGACTCAATCACATCAGTTAGCACATTAAACACTAATTAAGAGTTCTGATTAAAAGGCAGACTGTCAGACTCATCACAAAGCAAGACTCCACAATATTTTAGAAGAGTCCACTTTATTATTTTTTTAAAATATAATTTATTGTCAAGTTAGCTAACATATAGTATATACAGTGCGCTCTTGGCTTTGGGAGTAGATTCCTGTGATTTGTCGCTTACATACAACACCCAGTGCGCATCACAACAAGTGCCCTCCTCAGTGCCCATCACCTGTTTTCCCATCCCCCACTCTCCCCTCAACCCTCAGTTTGTTCTCTATATTTAAGAGTCTCTTACGGTTTGCCTCTCTCTGTTTGAACTTTTTCCCCACCCAACTTTAAACATAAAAACACAGAGATTGGAAGTAAAAGGATGAGGAAAAGTCCAGGCATGCAGAACTCTATTAATGGCAGACCTCAAACCAAGAAAGACACCCAGAGACAGAGAGACACATTTCAAAATTATAAAGGAGTCAATTCATCTAAAAGCCATAATAATCTGAAAAACTGTATGCACTTAAAAATGAAGCTTAAGGGACACCTGGGTGGTTCATTTAGTTGAGCATCTGATTCTTGATTTTGGCTCAGTTCTTGATCCAAGGACTGTAGGATCAAACCCCATGTCAGGCTTGGAGCTGAGCATGGAGCCTGCTTAAGATTCTCTCTCTCTCTCTCCCTCTGTCCCTCTCCCCCGCTTGCAAGCATGATCTCTCTCTCTCTAAAATTAAAGAAAAAGAAAAGAAAAATGAAGTTTACATCATATGAAGCAAACATTGACAGATTTAAATGGAGAAAGAACAAACGCACTCTGATGCTTTCCTTTTTCAGCCCATCACTTTAAGCCACATCCTATAATAAGCAGTAGGGAATAGTACTGAAAGCTTCCTTTGTCCAAAGTGTCTTTTGCACATTTTCTCCTCCTCTTTGCTAGGGTGCTTGTTGGGCTGTAACCCTTCTAACAGCCCTTATAATATTACCCAGTTCAGTCCATTTGTGCACAGAGGTGTTGGCTAAATACTATGCATTGGACCTCATGCTGTAACTTTTCCCTTACGTGGACTCTATTTCCCCTCCTAGTACATGAGTCAAGATTCCTGAATATGAAGACCTGTTTCCCCCCAGATCATTCATCTTCTTATCCATCATATAATTTAATGCACTGTCTGCACATCTGACCCATGAGGGAATTTTTTATTTTTTTAAGTAATCTCTACACTCAATGTGGGGCTCTAACTCAAGAGTCACACCCTCTATGGACTGAGCCAGCCAGCCTCCTCGAGACTCTTAAGGGTACTTGATCCATTGAGTATCACTGACTCCAACCAGCCTCCAGGGAATAATCTAATTCCAACCCAATTCAAGGAAGGGAGCCCGGTAGTTTTTGGATTGTAAATCATCATTTGCTGGGCCTGACCAGCAAGGGGAGCTGTAGAACACAGTAGATGACAGGCTGACTTTGGTCTCAGGAGGCCCAGCTGCTGAGGGGGGTTTTCCCGAGATGGACTTTCACCATCCCTCCCTACGCAGGCACAGCTTTTATGGAACTCAAAATCGTAAGCACTGTGTCCAGAAGTTCTGCCGAGCCTCCATGGAGATGACAGTGAGGACAGCCTACACACCCAGAATTGGCCCCTGACGCTGTCCTCAAACTCCCACAGCTGCAGAGTGAGTGCAGACAGATAGTCCCTGAAGCATGCAACTAATTAAAACACAACTGGAAATCACATTACCAATAGGAGAATGGTTAAATAAATTATGAAACAGACATAAAATGGAATGCTATGTATTATAGCATGTATCCCCAAAATGTATTATTAACTGACGGAAAGCAAAGTAGAGGTGGTTTTTAGATTATAATCATTCCTGAATAAAAAAGAAAAGATATACATGTATATGATTAATATATATGTATCTTATATCTATTAGATATATATTATATCTATAATAATAATAGGTTTTTATATTATATATAATACCTTATATATATTATATCTGTAACAATAAGATTATATATAATAAGATTTTATTATATATTTATTATATATAATAAGATTTTAATATATATTCTATAAAATCTATCATGTTTGCATATTCTGGAACATATAAAATGATTTCATACACACACACACACACTATATATATATATATATATATATATATATTCCAGTAGACTATACAGAAAATTATACCTGTAACAAAATCATTACTTTGGGGTTATGGGGGCTATGATCAACATAGACTGGAGACTTCTTATCACAAACTCTTTTTAATTGTTTTTCTTATTCATTTTATATTCTATTTTCACAATTTTTAAAAAATTGAGTGAATTTTGTCACAAAGAGTTTAGCTGGAAGAACTTACAGAATATTCTAGAACAAGCCAATTGACTTAAGGTAAAGAATAAGGCAACTGGAACTCAGAAATTTCAGTCATCTGCCCAAAGTCCCAAAGGCAGTTAGAGCAGAGCTGGGCTGAGAACCCCCATCTTCTTGCCCTGCTGCCGTGCTGTTCAACCTTTAAATATCTGCATGACCTGCTGAAGTACTCCTCTGAGGGTAACATTCATTAAGTGTAGGCAATGCCCATGGGGATTTCTTAACAAACAAAATATTGGTGTGAATGTAAAATGGTACAGCTACTGTTTTTGTTTCTGTAAGTTTTTACTTAAGTAACCTCAGCGCCCAATGTGGGGATCGAACTCACAACCCCCAAGATCAAGAATTGCATGCCCTTCTGACCGAGTCAGCCAGGTACCCCAAAATGGTATAGCTGCTTTGGAAACCAGCAGCAGGTTGAATATGCAGCTACAATTTGATCCAGCAATTCCACTCCTAGGATTATACCACAGAGAAATGAAAACTTTGGTTCACACAAAAATTTGCACATGAATTAGCAGTCCTATCATGGCCACAAAGTGGAAACAGTGCAGGTAAACTAAATGTGGTAGATCCCTATATTGGAATATTATTTGGCCAAAGAATGGAACAAACTACTAGTACATGCTACAACACGGATGTTGAGTGAAGGAAGCCAGATGCAAAAGGTCACATTTCATATGATGCCATTCATAGGAAAGAGCAGGAAGAGGCAAATCCAAAGAGATAAAAAGCAGAGCAGTGGTTGCCAGGGGCTGAGGGAATGAGGGGATTAAAGGGGAAAAGTGATGGCAAAGGGTATAGAGGTTTCTTTGTGGGATGATGGGAGTGTTCTAAATTGACTCAGTGATGGCAGCACAACTGAGAAATATGCTAACAGCCATTGAATTATACAAGGGCTTTCAATGGGTGAATATGAAATGCAGTATGTGAAATACATGTCAATAAAGCTATTAAAATAAAAGTTTGGGGGATACTTGGGTGGCTCAGTCGGTTAAGTGACCAACTCTTGATTTCAGGTCAAGTCATGATCTCATGGTCATGAGACTAAGCCCTGAGTCAGGCTCTGTGCTGATCGTGGAGCCTGCTTAAGAGACTCTCTCTCTCTCTCTCTCTCTCTCTCTCTTTCTCTCACTCACTCTACCACTCTCCCCTGCTGGCACACACACACTCTCTCTCTCCCTCTAAAATAAAAAATTAAATTAAATTAAAAAACAGAAGTCTTGGATCTGTAACTTCCCATGAGCCTAGGAGAAAGGGCTGAACTTGGTGATTCTACCAGAAGGGCGTGACTGGCTCAGAGCAAGGCCCTGAGACTTTCAGGAGTGGCTCCACCACACTCCTTTCTGCTCCGCGCCATGGGAAAGGGGGCGAGCAGGAGGGGACAGGGGATCCACCCACCAGCCACTGGAAGCTAGACCACCATGGGCTCCAGTTCCAGGCCTGGAGGTCAAAGAACAAAGGTCAGAAGGTAGACGTGCCACCTCCAGCCACGGCAGGCTCCTGCTGCCTGGGTTTGTATCACTGAAGGGTCTAAGTGGACCATGTGGCCCCACTTTTATTCTGGAACCTTCCTCCTCCAGATGCAGAGGCTTCCCTTTACTGCAATATGGTCTCATTCTCCAATCCCTAAAACCCAACCACTTTGCTCATCACCTTCCCAAGAGCTATTGAGTAGCTTCCTGTGCCAGGCCTCGTGCTGATGGCTGGGTATCTTACAGCCAGTTCTCTTTAGCGCCAAACTTTCCTTTTGGGTCCCCCCACCCCATCTCCCCCAATATGCTCCTGATAAGACATGATCCTCCCTGGGCCACTCAGTAATAAGTCCTTAAACGCAGCCTGAATTCTTGACAAGGGCAAAGCCAGACTTCAGAATATGTAGTTGAGGTTTGCGGGACATTGTTGCCTGGTGGCACGTGTAAATCCGAGTCAAGTGCTGTTGCATAATGGATGGGTCTGCTTCTCCACGGGGCTTTGCTGGAACTGATATTTGCTCCCACGTACACCTCTTTCCCATTAAACACCAATTGACTAGGGATCTTTCCACGAATTGTAACACTATTTTTAAAATGTCTTTTTCTGTAATGAGTACAAAGGGTAGAAGGACGCTCTGGAGCTTTCTGAAATCCAGCTGATCTCATGACTTTCAAATGTGTCCACATGGCTTCACTTCTAAGAAGCAGAAAAGTATATTTTTCTGAGACAACTGTTACTCATTCGTTAACTCAAATATCTGTGCTCTGTTCACAAGAGATTGATCTAAAATGATATAAGACACACCGGTCAGAGTGGCTAAAATTAACAACTCAGGAAACAACAGATGTTGGTGAGGATGTGAAGAAAGGGGAACCTTTTTGCACTGCTGGTGGGAATGCAAACTGGTGCAGCCTCTCTGGAAAACAGTGTGGAGGTTCCTCAAAAAATTACAAATAGAACTACCCTATGACCCAGCAATAGTACTACTAGGAATTTATCCAAAGGGTACAGAAGTGCTGATTCATAGAGGCACATGCACCCCAGTGATCATAGCAGCACTTTCAACATAGTCAGATTATGGAAAGAGCCTAAATGCCCATCAACTGATGAATGGATAAAGAAGATGTGGTTTACATATACAATCGAATACTACTGGCGTTAAGAAAGACTGAAATCCTGCCTTTGCAACAATGTGGATGGAACTGGCGGGTATTATGCTAAGTAAAATAAATCAGTCAGAGAAAAACACATATCATATATTTTCACTCGTATGTGGAACTTGAGAAACTTAACAGAAGACCATGGGGGAAGGGAAGAGGAAAAAATAGTTTCAAACAGGGAGGTAGGGAGGGAGGCAAACCATAAGAGACTCTGAAATACAGAGAACAAACTAAGGGTTGATGGGGGGTAGGGGAGAGGGGAGAGTGGGGGATGGGCACTGAGGAGGGCACTTGCTAGCATGAGCACTGGGTGTTGTATGGAAGCGATGAATCACGGGAATCTACCCCCAAAACCAAGAGCACACTGTACATGCTGTATGTTAACTAACCTGACAATAAATTATATTTAAAAAATATTCATGAATAAATAAATAAAATGCTACAAGACAAATATTAACTTAGCTGTGTGACCTTGGACAAGACCTGGTTTCTTCTACAAAATGGGAATAATAATGTCACATACTTGTTAGAGGTGTTAAAAAAAAATGAAGAATGTGTGAGCATTTTGCCCATGGCTGGCACAGTGGAATCACTCAGTGAAAGTTAGCAGTGTTTTGTTGTTACGTATTGTAATTCATCTCTTTGCATGAGGTTAGTGCAGGGAAGGGTGGAGATTTGAACACAAGAATGCCCAGCTTCCATGCTCGGAACTTTGTTACACTTTCTGCAGCACATAAAGCCCTCCGCCCAAGCCTCGCACTCAGGAAACATCAGAAACACCCCATAGTGAGCATGGTGACAGATCAGGGTCTCCTCTAGCAAGGATTTCACAACAGTATCTAAGCAAATCTGCAGATGTGCAAAGACCCCAAAACAAACTAAAAATACTGCTTTAGAATAAAGAATTCTAGCCCTTTCCTTCCCCTTTCCCTTTATTTTATAAAATTAAATAAACACATTTATCAGCAATAGCCAAGCTACAGAGAGAGTCCTAATGTTCATCATCTGACGAATGGGTAAAGAAGATGTGGTCTATAACTATATCTATATACAACACAGATACAATGGAATATTACTCACCCATCAAAAAGAATGAAATCTTGCCGTTTGCAATGAAATGGATAGAACTAGAGTGTATTATGCTAAGTGAAATAAGTCAGTCAGAGAAAGACAAATACCAATGAGAGTTGATGGGGGGAGGTGGGAAGGGGATGGGCTAGATGGGGGATGGGCATTAAGGAGGACTCCTGTGATGCGCACTGGGTGTTGTATGTAAGTGACAAATCACTGAATTCTACTCCAGAAACCAATATTGCACTGTATGTTAACTAGCTAGAATTTAAATAAGAATTTGAAAAAGAAAATAAATGAAAGTAAAGTAAACACTTGGTAAGAAGGAAAGCGATGTAATTGCTGGTTATAATCATTGTTAGAGGAAATAGGGCATTCTGGAAGGTGTGAACATTTTTAGAGACAGTAAAAAAATGGTGATACGCCAACAGAAGCTAAGGGGAAAGTCTGGTATTTGGTTCAAGTCCATGACCGTCATGATTCTAACAGGTGACCTCTCTTTAGATAAGTTAACATATAAAACAATACAAAAAGAAAACCCAATAATTTCTGTCCACTTTTTTTTTGAAAGATTCAAGAAATACCAGTTCAGAAACAACAACCATAAAGAATTACAGATCATTTTCCTTTTTTTTTTAACTGAGTCACTATGGCCAGCTCTTACAATGGACAAGAAGAAAGCCTTGTAAGAAGAAATAAAATGGATTAATACTTTTTTAAATGGGTTAGTTAACTCTCTCAAGGCTCAGAACCAACAGGTTCCTGAAAGTGAGGATCCCAAAGCACAAGTCATGCCCCTCCGTGTCCCCAAACCCCGAAATGCTTCCCATCTCTTGACACGTATCACGTACCATGTGGTTACCGTTCACTAAGAGCTTCTTGGGTGCTAGGTAGGCGCTGTGCCAAGTGCTTCTCGGACATGGCTCTCACCACCCAGTCACACTGATTACTAGTGCCAGAGCCAGGAGGCAGACCCACGCTGCTCAGATTCTGACATGGGCACCTTCACCGCCACCCAGCAGCTGCTGCTTGGCCTCACTTCCTGTTACTACAGATCACTGCCCAGCAGCATCCCGTACTTGTTTCTGTTCTCTTGGCAAAAATGCCACTCCACCCAGTCTGTCGAAAGCTACCCCTCCTTTGAAATAATGCTCACAGGCCACATGTCTCTCCCCCAAGACCCTGCTGCACTCCCCCCCATCCCCACACCCCCCAATCTCCCTAAACTGTGCCCATATCTGCCTCTCCACACAGATTACATTTGGCACCTCTCCTAATGAAACCAGAAGGGTATATGGAGGCCCACGGTGTTCTAGAAAGTGCTTGTACTTTCCCACCGGACTTTGAATCCCAGCTCTACTTTCCATTCACTTCGTGATCTTGGATAAGCTCCCCAGATTCTCCATCTGTAAAGGAGAGGCAGCAACTCCCACTTGGAAGGGTTCCCATGAAGGCTTGGTTGGATGACCTGTGATAAGCCCCCGCTTCCTCTCCCTCCCTACAGACAGCGGCCCTCCTAGCTGCCCCCCACCCCCAGTAGCGAGCTGGGATTTCTCCTGCTACCTGGTGAAGGCAAATGAAGCATGCAATGGACCACATGTTGTCCATCATGTGTTTCCTGCTCAGCCCAGTACATAGTGGAGTCTCTATGACTAAATGTCTGACTGTAATGCAATCTCCCCCAGAACACAGAGTAAACATTTATGTTGCCCCGGTCTATTCAGCCTGGATCTCCTAATATACAGTTTTAATGCAATAACAATTATTCAGAGTTATTAACTTTTAGTAACAGTCTTTGCAAAGAACATCTAAATCTTTAGTAGGAACTGTGTTTACATAAATATTTATTGGTTTTAAGGATTCCAGTGTATATTGTAAGCAGCACTTCCGGGCATAGTTCCTATTATTATTGTTCACAACAGACTGAATTTAATTTTTCATATTCTGTTCTTAGTTATTAAGGACACGTTACCCCGCCCTGGAGCCTCTGGAGCTGGCAGCATAAAGAAGCAAGCAGAGAAAGGAGGAGAGAATGACTCCAGGGCTCTAGGTCAGCATTATCATTCACCAGCTGTGGGATCGTAGAGGACTCAATAAATCCGTCACAGCCTCTCTTTCTCATCTGTAAAGTGGGGATAACGCGAGCATTGCCCTTGCCGCGATGTTAAAGAATCCAGGTAGAAAGTATGTACAAAATGCCTGGTAAACAGGAAAGAAACACGATGTTAGTCACAATTATCAGCGCTGCACCATCGCAGCTGTCCACCAGGCATAGCTCTGAGTTTCCTGGATATCTATTCACAAGGGAGAACCACAATTTATATATTTAATAAGAGAAAGAAACTCCATCCTCGGGGGAATAAGCCATGCTGACACACACAGGAGACCAGCGACTTCCTAATGAATGCTATGTTTGGGGCTGCCTTGGAAGGAACAGAGACCTTCTTTTCAGGAAGGTTTCTCGCAGGGATGCTTGAAAAAAGTTGAGAACATAAGATCAGCTTGTCACTAAGTGAAGTATTTCCTGGCAGCCGAATTTCCTGCTCCTTGCAAAGCCTTTCCTGGGCTTGAGAATTTCTCAGTATCAGAGATTGGCTTCATTGTCTCTAGGTCCTCCACATGGCACAAAGCAGAGAGAGAAAGAGAACATTCTTCATCAGGTGTCAGCTTCACCTACTCAAAGAGCAGAGAATCTAGGATATAGATTTCTTATAATTGTCTCATTTGACAAGCTAGAAAGAGATGAACATCTTCACTAAGACATAGTAGTTCACAAAGAGACAAATTCGTAACTAAAACACTCCCTTCTTCCGTAGGAAATTATTAAGACACAATTTATGACAATTAGCACAACCCTCATTTGAGAATGCTCAACTATTCAGAAAATGTGTACTGGGCACCTGTTATAGACCTAACAACATTATTATTGACAAAAGCATGTAATAAACATAATAGCAAACATTTACCGAGTGCTTTCCATGAGCCAAGGAACAACTGTGGACAGACATGGTCTTAATTTTTCTTTTAATTTTAGAAAGAGAGAGAGAGTGCCAACAGGGGAGAGGAGCAGAGGGAGAGGGAGAATCGTAAGCAGACTCCACGCTCAGGGTGGGACCCGACATGGGGCTCAATCCCACGACCCTGGCATCATGATCCGAGCCAAAATCAGGAGTCAGGTGCTTAATGGACTGAGCCACCCAGCCACCGTGACATTCATGGTCTTGAAGAAAACTAGGCCATGGCCCTGGAGAAGCCAGGCCTTTCCTCTCCTCGTCCCAGGACCTAGAGAGCAGGGGTCCTGATCTGCATCCTGGGGGAGGGAGCAGGCAGAGCGCTGGAGGCCGGGAAGGTTACCTGGAGGACGTGAAATTACATCTGACAGCCAAGGCCAAGGATGGAAAATCCCTGCACATGAGGCAAACGCGTTTAAGAAAGAAAGATGAAGGGTTGTTGTGCTGGGACGATGGAGGTCCCAGTATGGACCCCAATCCCTGCAAAGAGCAAGTCTCTGGATGAGGGTTTCACTGAAGTCGAACTGCATGTCTGGAATCTTCTATCTGCCCTGCCCCCACCTTGTCAAAGCTATCGTCCTGTCTCCCTGGACAGTCATGGCTGTTCCCTAATTGCCCCCTCCCCCCATGCTCTGTACAGCAGCGAGAGTGAGCATTCTGGGTGGCAGATCTGACTTCGTCATTGACCCCACTTGAAATAAATCCTCAGTGGTCCTGGTGCCTTAGGGAAAATGGTGGACTCTTCCAAAGAGCCCTGAAATCCCTTCTTTACCTGTTCTCCCCAGGCTCTGCGTCCCAGAGCCCTCTGTCACCTCAGACCTGCTCAGTCCTCTCAAGTTTCCTTCTGGGCCCTCCCCCGCTAGCCGGGCACAGGCCTCCCCCGCCTCCCTCCCCCCACTTTGCCCGGCTGGCTTCTTGTGCTTCCGGGTCATGTTCAAGAAGCGCCTCCCTGTCCCTGCGTGTTTCCCTCCCTGTGAAGCCCCCACACTGACTACCGTTGCCCGATTGTCCTGCCCGATTGAGGCTGACCGGAGCAAGCCCAGGGTGGATGGTCGGGAATGTCAGTCGAATGAACACATTAAAGAAGAGACGCAAGGGGCCCCTGGGAGGCTCAGTCTGAAAAGCGTCTGACTCTTGATTTCAGCTCAGGCAGTGATCTCACGGTTGGTGAGTTCAAGGCCCACGTTGGGCTCTACACTAACAGTGCAGATCCTGCTTGGGATTCTCTCTCTCTCCCTCTGTCTCTGCTCCTCCCCCACTCATGCTCTCCCTCTCTTTCTAAATAAATAAATAGATAAATAAACAAACAAACAAACAAACAAACAAACAAGAAGAGAGGCAAAGAACACCTACGAAGCCAGCTCCTGACCTCATGTCTAGACCAAACCAGAGCAGGTTGAAGGGACATCTTAGGTCAACCAGCTCCTCAACTCTGCCTGAGCCAAACCAACCAGCCACAGAAGCTTTCTGTGAAAGGCAGGAGTTCCTCATGTGCCCACTCTGGTGACGTTCCTCTAATCCACACAAACGTCAGTCGCCTTCCTCCACGGTACCACTACTTCCTTTGAGACGAACACAGCCCTCATATTTTCAACGCAGGTACACTGTGTATTTCAGAGGATCTTTCCTCATGAGCTCTTAAATAACCACCAACAGGATAATCTAATACAAATTCTGGGCCCCCAGGGTTTGAGATTGATTTCAGTTTTTGGTTTTGGGCCACATTTATGAACCCCAGTGACTTTCCCTTCAGTGACTTATGGTTCAGTATGGTCTTTCTCACTTGTACCACAAAATCTGGACTTCTCAGAATATTGATGGGGGAGAGTTCACCGCAAGTGAAAATAATGGACTGGAAAGGCCACAGCTTTGCCTCCAATCACCTGAATCTACCTCCCCTTCTCCACACGCCCACCATGTGCTCCAGGGACCCCAGCCTCCGAACGGGACCCAACGCCAAATTTGCTGCACCTGACAAAATTCACTGGGGATCGCAAGGAAAATGGATGGACTCGCTTTCTGAACATGATCAAAAAGTCTAAGCAGAAAAGACCAGCAAGGTTTTGTTTCCACACAAAATGTAGCCCCTTGGGAAATTACACTCGGGTGATGTATGAAATGTGGGTCTTTTGCTGTCTTGCCCTTTGCCGTGTGCCAACAAAGACAACAATCATGTATAATTGATTCCACTTGGATCTCGGCAAGTCAATAAGGAACTTTGTTTATACATAATTTTGCTGGGCAAATCTCCCAGATAGTACTGAAATGTTGCATTTTTAAGAAGCTGCGTTTGGTCCAGGAGGATCATAAATTATAAAGATAATGTGTCTTTTGTATCATTACAGTCATATAATTGTAATCACCATTAGAATCACTGTGAAATCTAACTACATTCTATTTGAGTCTGACTCCCAACATTTTTAAAGCTTCATTTATTTAAAAGCCAAAAAGTCAAAGTAAGGGTTCCAGAATCTCAGAGCTCTGCCTGCTAATGCAAGGGCAGTTTCACAAATTAAAACCTATCATGAAAATAAAAATTTACTCATAATTGGAATCAACCGTACAAATGTAAACTTCTGTGAGTTGAGGCTAACTTTCTCACTCTCTAGAAAGAGGCTTTTTTAGCTAGGTTCCTAGAAAAATAACACTGTATCTCCACGATAATTTTCTACTCATCAAAACATGTAATTTGTGCTTTTATTAAGGATAAAATTCTATTTCTCTCTCTTATTGCTGCATCACACAAAAATGCTTGAACAGATTATTACAAAATCGGGAGGGGAGGTTTGGGATTGCGGAAGGTAAAATACAAGGTTCCGGCTTATGCAATGCTTCTGGGGGCCCCTGGTGGGTGCACCTCAAGGAGCCTGGCTGGGGTCCCAGTGCAGCTGAGACCTACCCCCATCAAGTCCCACGCGATCCCCACCCAACGGAGCCACAAGCCCTGCATAGGAAGGCACCGCAGACAGAGAAAGCAAGCGGTAGTTTCAAAAATGAGCCCCTGAATGGAAACTTACCCAGACAGGCGCTCCAGACTGCGGACACTGGCTTATAATCAAGCTGCTTCGCCCGAGGGCGACGCCTCAGGGACTTAGGCATCAGGGGACAGTTAATGATTCTCTCAAGTCTTGGCAGGAAGCCCAGCTGCCTTCCGCGCAGATGGGAAGAGATTCTGGGCAGGGGAAGAAGGTTTGGAGAAGGGACCAGAACCTCAGTTCTCAGACTTGAGGAAGCATCCGAATCAGCGGTGAGTCGCTCAGATCATAGACGGCAGACCTGCACCCCCAGAGATCCTGACCTGAGCGTGTGCAAGGAGGCCTGAGTATTTGCGGTTCTAATGAGTCCCCCGGTTCTGTGCCGGCCCAGAAGCCACGCGTGGAGAGCACAGCGCTGGAGCCCAGCCGCACGGGGCTGGTCCGCAGCTGCCGCAGGGCCTGGGGTCCTGTTAGAAAGGCAGACTCTCAGACCCACCCTAGACCTATTGATTCAGGATCCACAGTTTGACAAGATTCTCCAGGTCGTTTGCGTGCTCGTGAAAGTTTGAAAAGCACCGTACTGCATGATGTTTAAGGACTTTGGGCCCCTGGGATGTATGTGCGAGTGTGCGCGTGTGCGCGTGTGCGCAGGCAGGCATAGGTGTTTGGCGTGGGAAAGCCAGGGTGTGGTTTACTTTCAGCCCCTGACTGACTGCCTTTTCCCACTCCCTCTGCCCTCAAACACATACTGAATGAAGTAAGGTTTTGCATCCACGCAAGGCAACCAGTTGGTGCAAGTACAAAGCACGTAAATGAGCCCTGAGCTGGCTGCACGAATCATAACACATGACAATGACTGTTTGGCCTTGAGATGCACCCTGACCCTGTGCCTGAGAGCAAGGTGACAACTGTCCTGACTCCTTGGTCCAGCCGCAGCACGGTCTAGGCCAATAGGTGGTGGTGGGTTGACAGAAGGGCAGCTGGCCAAGGACACGTAGTGAGACGTGAAGCACCTGCTTGTGCTATAATACTCCCAAGCCCTTCGGCCCTGCCCCCTTCACCCCCACACCCAACTCCCCTCACCCCCTGCGTGCCCCTGCGGAACACAACCCACTGGCCCCAGACTCTCCTGACTCTCAGCTCCTCTCTGGAAAGGGCGTGGTCCTGATGCTTAGCCCCGGGAAACTAGATGTTGGGGTCACAGTGTAGAGAAGGAATGGACAAGCTTTTTCAGTAAAGGGCCAACTGGCTAATATTTTACACTCTGTGAACCACACAGATTCAGTTATTGTGCAACTTCTTGACCTAAGTTGCTTAACACCAGCCATAGACAATATGTAAGCCCATAGGCATGGCCACATTCCAACAAAATTTTATTTATGGACACTGAAATTTGAATTTCATATAGTTTTCATGTATTACAAAATATTGTTCCTCTTTTGATTTTTTTCCTACCATCTAAAAATGTAGAAGTTCTTATCATGTGGGCCATACAAAAAAAAAAAAGAAAAAGACAAAGAAAACAGGAAACAGGCAGCAAGCTGGATTTGGTGCAGGGGCCATTGTCTGACCTCATCTAGAGGTCAAGTACAAGGTTAAGGTCAAGTCCCGGCTGTGTGTCTGACTGTGTGGCATTTTAACTGACCCATTTAACCTCTTCCCGCCTGCCTCAAAGGGCTGCTGCTTGGGAGGACACCAAGTCTGAGCCTTAGTAAGTGACCAATAAATGGTGGTGTTACTGTCGTTGCCACAGCTAATTGAGGGGCACCTGGCTGACTCAGTCAGGGGAGCACGCGACTCATGATCTCAGGGTCATGAGTTCAAACTCCACGTTGGGTGTGGGGCCGATGTAATTAATTAATTAACTAATTAAGCCAATGAAAACCAAGCTGAGGAAGAACCAAGATGCCTCAGTCAGGAAACAAGCTCCCATTTATTAAACACCAGTGGGAATATGGGCTCCTCAGAGGGGAGTGGGGTGTCTCTGTGGTGCCCCAACTGCAAGGGCTTGGTGGCCAGTGAGGTGCCTACACGGGGGTCACCAGGAAGCCATACGAAGGCATCCAACAGCTGCCTGGGATACCCCAGAAAGTAGGGCAAGTGAAGGGAGGGGCTAGAGTGCCCTGGAAAAGCTCTAACCCAAACCTGACCCAGAGGTGAGAGAGCCAAGGAGTCCCCAGAGAAGGTGGGAACAGGGTCAGGCTCTCCCCTCCATGAGCCCTATGACAACCTAGTAATTTAGTCTCCTTGAACCTTGGCTGCATCACGTATCCTATATTTGTTAACTGGTTTGACAAATATTTATTGAATACCCACTAGGTACCAAGTACAGTTCTAAGTGCTATAGAAACAAATGTAGTAGTTGCAAAAAATATATATGGATGATGGATCTGTAGATAGGTAGATAGATAGATAATAGTTAGATGGCTAGATAATAAGTAGATTGAGGGATGGATAGATAGATAGATAGATAGATAGATGATAGACACTAACAGCTGCCTTCAGTAACTGCCCTGTCTTAGGAGAATTGGATTAGCCTGTGGGGTTGTGCAAGTTGAGGCCCAAAGGCCGCGGGGTCACCTTACAGGGGGTTCTCCAGCTGGCTGCTGTGAGCTGGTAGGGGGACAGGACTCTAGCCAACTGGACAGCACGGACCCCCTTCCAGGGACAGACTGATTTACACGGGAAGGGTATTTTGCCGTTTTGCCTGATTGTCCAAATTCTCAAAAGAAACTAAAACTTTGGCAGTGCACCAAATGTTAAATATTGGCCTCTTAATCAAAACTTTTAAGTGCTGTGGTCCAAAGAAAGCACTTGTGTCCACCGCCGAATGTATCTGGCCTGCAGGCCACCAGTCTGTGATCTCTGATTTAGAAAGAGGCAGCAGAACAGAGAAATTGCCAACCACGCTGTAGAAAAGCAGATCAGGTGGGGGGGGGGGCGGGGGGGAGGGCGAGCCGGGAGGACAGACGTCGGAGGCTAATGGGGTGCGTCCAGGGCACCGTGGCCAGCAGGCTCTGAAGGACAAAGATGTCTCGTGTCAACACTGTGCTGTTACCCCTTGTGCCATCAACTCTCTCGTCCCTGGACAGACCTTGAGTAGACCTGCCTCTTGTGAGATTTTCAGGAAGCCATGCAGGAAGGGGGTGGGGTGCCTGGCAAGGCCAGGAACCCAGAACACTGGGAAATGGCAAAAACAGCCTGGATCTAGAATAGGGGGTGGGGGTCCACTTAAGTCTCAAGGCCAGGGTCACACCAGCCCGTGGCTGAGCTAGACAGGAATGCAAAGCCTGACCCCATCCTCAAGGGGTCTGCCTGAAGAAATAGACAATGAACTCTGCTGACCTCATGCGGTCACGTGACTGATTTGTATGGAAGGAGGCACCTCCCTGGCACTTGCACCTCAGAACATTTGGTCATCAGTGTTCTTGGAGGGGAGGGGGGATGGGGGAAGAGCTTTAATTTCCACAAGGGAAGCGAGGAGCAGACAAGTGTACCATGTGCCCACAGTCACAGAGTAAATAGCACATTCTGGAATTCTGCCCAGGTCTGCCTGCCACTCCCTTGAGTGTGATGCCATGTGTCTTGTGTCATTGTGCTGCTGTCGAAGCCCAGCAGCATCTGGAGAAGGGAGACATCAGCAAAAGGACCCAGAAGTTGGGAGGGACCTCACAACAGCTCCTGCATGAGTATCTGCCAGCCACGCAGGGACTTTTCTCTGCCCCGTGTCACTGTTACTGAAGGCTGGCTGGCTGGGGCAGGACACGGAGGCTGAAGCCCCATTCTCCACTTGCACCTGTTGTGTGACAGCGGACATGCCTTTGAACCTCTCAGAGCCTCAGTGTCCCCAAATATGAAACGGGAGCGACAGCATCCCTATCTCATCTGTGAAGGATTGTATGACGGAGAGCATTCAGGCCCTTACATAAAAGATGTTCTGTGCTTGGGTTGGGCTGGGTTTCTTATTGGTGCTGGGGTGAATTCCTGCAGCATCCCGCACACCTGGCCACGGGAAGGGGGCCCTGACTCTCTGCCACCATCACGAACCACCTCGTGTGGCCTGACTCTGAATCTGTGCCGTGACTTATCATCACACCATCGGGTCCCCTCCCAGGGGGACCCATTGTTGGCCTTTCAGACCAAACCAAAAATCTCCTGAGCTGTAGTGACCCGGGGCTCTCGGGTCCAAGAAAACAAATCGTTTGGAGAAACAGGGATCCGTCATTCAGGTCACTCAGTGTTTCTGATTCCGCTGAACCCCCATCTTATCCCATCTTGTTTCCAGGCCTACACTACCTGTCCAGGGCCCTGGTTTTCACATGTTGAAGCACCAGCATGACCGCGTGGAGGCCTGTGTCACTGCACCAAGCCTCCCGCTGGGCACATCTACATTTATTTACCCAGCAGGGCCTCTGCTGTCTGAATTCAGAAAATAACTAACAGCGGAATCTGAGACACAGGACTAGGGGTCACTGGGCTTGATCTTTAGGGGCCCTGCTTATAGGTAGGGTTCTGTCCAAGAGCACGGTTTCCGCAGGCCATGTTCTGATTCAGAGGGATTCTCACCGCAGCTCCTGATAGGCTACACACGTATATAGATGCTCACCGTCACCGTCCTAATTCCACATGAACTGACAGTAAAGACCCCTGGTTTTTTAAATGGTTTTTTTGATATTTATTCATTTTGAGAGACAGAGACAGAGCACAAGCAGGGAGGGACAGAGACAGAGAGAGACACATAGAATCTGAAGCAGGCTCCAGGCTGTGAGTGTCAGCATAGAGCCCAACGAGGGGCTCAAATCCATGAATTGTGAGATCATGACCTGAGCTGAAGTTGGACACTTAACCAACTGAGCCGCCCAGGCGCCCCTGCACTACCTGTTTTTTTTTTTTTTTTTAAACTTCCCACTTTGTTTTTACTTCAACAGATTCACTGGCCCTGGACTTCATGGCACTTTGCAGCCCCATCCATCCCGTGCTGGGTCCTGGACTGTAGACGGGTGACCAGGGCCAAGCTCGGCGACTCTAGTGCTGGGAATTTCTCTCAAACCCAAAACAGTGGGAACAGGGACAAAGGTGTCTGTTCATAGTCTGTGACGCCAGGACCAGCCAGCCCTCCTCACACGTGCGTTACCACCATCAACGTGGAAATAAAAGGTACTTCTCTTCATACAACCTAAAAGCATTGCTTCTTCTGCTAATTTTGTAATTTAATAAAAAAAAGCAATCAACTTTGCTTGATACGATCCATCCTTTATATACCAAAGGGATAGACATAAGTGCTTTAAATTAATATAATTTTGAAATGTGCCACCTGGATGCCACCTTCCTTTAAGCCCTTTAAACAATATTCTCTTGGGAACAACATGACATTTTAGTTGCACAGTGCCTTTTTTTTTACAATTGTAAATGAACATTTTATGTCTTGCAAAAATCAAGAGGGTATTTTTGCTGTTATGATTTGATGCCTCTTTATAGTGTCGTTTGCTTTTGTGAAGTTAAGGAAAGCAGTGAAGTGGAAACCGGTAACAAACAGGGCATATTGAAATCGGGCTCCATAGTTTCAAGTTTCCATTCATTTAATTGGGGAGAAAAGTGTGTGTTTGTTTGGATATCTAATTATTGG
Organism: Hyaena hyaena; assembly: GCF_003009895.1. Taxonomy (NCBI): domain Eukaryota; kingdom Metazoa; phylum Chordata; class Mammalia; order Carnivora; family Hyaenidae; genus Hyaena; species Hyaena hyaena. The sequence continues at coordinate 178,924 of NW_024081013.1, forward strand.
GAAAGGAGAGGTTCATTTGTCTGAGTTAATATCCCTTAACCAAGTTAAAAAAAATTAGCATACATCTCTTTAATTACACCTGGGACTGACAGCATTATGCATCAGCCACAGGCATAGGTCCATTTGCCACGGTTCCTTTTCGTCTAATCCCCAAACAAGGCGGGGGGAGGGGATGTGCTGACCACCTCCCAACCCGAGTACCTGCTGCTGGAGGGACGAACCTCCAGCTGCCCCTTTCCCGCCACCAGCTCGAAGCCTGGGTGGCCCTGGGTGACCAGCGTCCCTCAGTGTGCTCGGCCAGCGTATCCTCAGAGCTGCGCACTCAGCTGTGGAATGAATGAATGAGTGATAGGTTAACAAATGCTTGTAGACCCTCCTCCATGGCCTCACAAGGCATGTGGGTTAATAGTGACCCATGATGCCAGGCAGTGATTGGCCACACGGAAACTATCATGGTTCCGGAGCCACTCCCCTTGGAGGCTGAGAAGAGAAGGGGTCTTTCCTGTTGATTTCCATTGATTTCTTCACCGCGTCATCTGGGCATCCGGTTGTTGACTCGCTTGTTATTGCCAAAACAAATGACCTGTAGCTTAAATGTCCAGCAATTGAGAGACGGTTAAGGAAATAATAGATTTGTAAGGCACTAAGTTACTTTTTAAATGATGTTTCTATGGCACTTATAATAACATGAGAAATTGTTTATAATCTAATATTAATAGGAAACAAAACAGTCCGTGTGGTATAATGTTACATGCAGACTATTATGGCAAATGCATATTTTTAAAAGAGAGAATTCTAATATGATACCAGACGAAAATGGCAGGAATGCCGTCTTTGGGTGATGAGTTTATGGAGCTTCTTCCTCCTTTCTGCTCCTCCATACTCACCCGATTTTTTCTTATCAATATTTTTTTCAGGAATAGAATGTAGTGATTCATCACTTACATGTACCACTCTGCTTATCCCAGCCAGTGTCTTCCTACTGGCCCTCACCCCTTCAGCCTTTCCCCCCACCCAACACTCACTTTGTCTCTGTATTTAGGAGTCTCTTATGGTTTGTTTCCCTCTTCCTTTCTGTATTATTTTTGTTTTCCTTCCCCTGTGTTCACCTGTTTTGTTTCTTAAATTTCACATATGAGTGAAATCATACGATAGTTGTCTTTCTCTCACTGGCTGATTTCACTTAGCATAATACACTCTAGTTCCATCCACGTTGTTGCAAATGGCAAGATTTCATTCTTTTTCATCATCGAGCAATACTCCATAGTATATATATCATGTCTTCTTTATCCATCCATCCGTCGATGGACATTTGGGCTCTTTCCACACTTTGGCTATTGTCGATAGCACTGCTAAAAACATGGGGGTGCACGTGCCCCTTCGAACCAGCACTCCTATATCATTTGGACAAATACCTAGTAGTGCAATTGCTGGGTCATAGGGTAGTTTTATTTTTAATTTTTTGAGGAGCCTCCATACCGTTTTCCAGAGCGGCTGCACCAGTTTGCATTCCCATCCATACTTAACAGATTTTCTAGAGTGAGCATATAATCATACTTTAATTGTATAAAGAGATCATAAATCTTGTTTACTCTAAGAGAAGGGAATCTCTGTTCACCTGTATGCCCACAGCCCACTTAGATTGCTATCTTTGGTTTTCCTGAAAAGAGGGTTCTGGTGACAACAGTGTGGCCAGGAGGCTTTCCCAGACCTGGAGGGCCTTGGGGTCCATGCCGCAGAGGAGTCGGGGGCCCCATGCCTCCCTGCAGCCTCCCTTTCTGGGGATTAAGGACTGAGTTTCCAGACAACAGGATCGGTAGAGGAATGGAATCAGACTTCCTACCTCTGCTTTTCTTGTTAATTATTCAGGCTTGAATGCCATGCTGCCTCCCACATTACATTTCCAAGGTGATTTAAAATCAATAACTAATTTATACACAGTCCTCTAAGAAATAGTTAGGTGTTATTTTTCATCTCATTAAAATGCAACCTAGTTTAAGCCACGACTGACGCTGGATTCAGCTCCTGGTGGGAGCTCCCTGGAGGACATGGACCCTTGAGGGTGAGCGGGGTCCCTAGAAGCCACTGGTGCAGGGGAAGCAGAAAGCAGTTGGGCAGGAAGTCCTAGGTCCCAAGAGCAAAGCCACTGCAGTCACAGGGGAGGGACCAGCTGCGGTCCCACTAAGAAATTTCTCACTCTACCACGTATGAATTCCCTTTAGGGATTCTGGTGACTGGTGATAATTGTGTGTAGAGTGTGTGTAGGAAGGATTTTTTAGGCGTCCTGTTAGAAGTGCCAACGGTATGTGGATATTGCTGCTAACATGCACCCCCACACACACATTGACATATGCTGTATGGCAAGGGAAACTGGCATATATTCACGTAATTCCTATAATGTTTCATTTGCACATAAAAATCTCTGAGGTTTTATTTAAAAGCATCTAAAGCATTGTTGTCATGGGGTGAAACAATCCCTTTTTAAATTGCTTATTGAAACATCAATCATTTGAGTTCACAAAGATATGAAAACAATTTTTATCACAGTACCATTTAGCTACAAAGGCACTGGAATTCATCAATCCCAAAACTTCCCCTGCACATTTCCTTTGGTTCATTGGTATTTCTCTCTCTCTTTTTTAAGCTTATTCCTTTATTTTGAGGGAGAGAGAGAGAGCGAGAGAGAGAGAGCGCATGAGAGTGGGAAAGAGTCAGAGAGAGACAGGGAGAGAGAGAATTCCAAGCAGTTTCTATGCTCTGTGCTGAGCCTGACATGGGCTTGATCTCACGAACTGTGAGATCATGACCTGAGCTGAAATCAAGAGTGGGATGCTTAACCAACTGAGCCCCCATGGGGATGTCCTTGGTTCATTGATATTTCTGAAAGCCATCAATCAAACTTGCTTGAACAAGTGGCCACGCACATGGCCTGAGTTGCTGAATCTTCTCCCTACCTAAATCCCACCATCTTGTACACTCGGCTCCGGGGGCATCTCCTCTTGTGTCCCAGATGATGCTGGGGGCTGTGTCCTCTGGACATCTTGGTTCTCTGTCTTCTTGGACCCATTGGCTCCCAAGATTCCCTGTGTGGACCCAGTGCATCATCACTCCTCTACTGGTGTTTCAAGGCAGGGGTGTCCCCATGACAATTTCCAAGAAGAGGAGAGGAAGAGAACACTAATGTTTAGGAAATAGAGAGACCATGAGATCAGGGAGGAAGTGGTAGGAGGGAGAGGGTGTGACTTCATTCCACAAAGAGAATGGGGTCACTTTTGAAAACCCTTGAATGCATTGCCAAGGCACTAGTACTGCATTCTGCAGGTGATAGGGAGCCATTGATGGTTTCCAAGCATGGGAGTGAGATGGCCAGATTTTTGGTCTTTGAAAGTCTTGCAAGAAAGATTAGAGCTGTAAAAAAAACACCCCACCCGTCCAGCTGGAAGTCAGATCACCCCCTTTGAGACTCCTCCTCGTTTCTTCCATTCTCTGTTTAGGAAGATTCCTTTCAACCTTGTGACTCAGCATCTCTGTCCTCCTGGGTCTCACCTTCCCACCATCTGTCAGCGTCTTGCAGCCTGGGTTTGTGCCGGATGTACCTTCCCAATAACACCTGGGGCAGAAATGAGTATTACACCTGCTACCTCTCTCTCTGCCGTATTTCAAAAGAGATTCTGGACAGGTTGTTGGTAGCAAAGCAATTAGATGAATGTACGGATAATGAACAAACAAAGGCACAAACAAATGATATGAAGGTGACTCTGGGACTCCTGCCCACAGGTCACTGGGCACTGGGTGGGCTTGCTTCATGGAGTCAGCCATCTGGCACTCTCCCTCAAGACCCTCTTCGTCCTCTGCATCTTTTTCCTTTTCAAAGTTTTTTTTTTTTTGAAGTTTATTTATTTATTTTGAAAGACAGAGAGAGCAAGTGAGGGAGGGACACAGACAGAGGGAGACAGAGAATCCCAAGCAGGCTCCATACTGTCAGCACAGAGCCCAACACGGGGCTCAAACTTATGAACAGTGAGATCATGACCTGAGCCCAGACCAAGAGTTGGACATTTAGCTGACTGAGCCACCCAGATGCCCCCTCATCTTATTCCTAAGGATAGAAGCCTCCTCTCTAATACTGACTTTTGCAACGATCATTAGAACAGAAGGCCTTAGTCATGTCAAACCTTCCTCAGTCACTCCTCCGTGACCACACTCCTTTAGATACGTAGAAACCTAGATCGCTTTGGCTCATCAAACCAGAATCCACAGAGGTGCACAGTTCCTTGCCAGCTAAGCCTTCATACTGTGAGTCCACTCCAGATCTGTCCACCTTTTCCAGGCGAAGTAGACCCCTGGGTGAGAGAGCATTTTTTTAATTCCACCTTCATACAAATATTATTGAAGAAACTGAATGATGTGTATTGGAAAGATAAGTAGATACTGGGTCTCCAAGTTATGCATATTTTTTAAAAGCCCGAACCCAACGATCTTTATTTATGATATTGAAAAGCAAACTGTTTGGAAAGCTATAATAACTTTAACTACAGCATAAAGGGAGGTAGTATGTAGTATGATTTGCTTGCCATTATGTTATTTGTACTGTATAGATACAAATTTTCAGAATCAGATGTTTTATGGGAAATCATTACAATTCTGAAAATGTGACTGAACTTTTCCTAAATATATCAAAACTGGAACAGCTTGTGAGCATACATAATTGAAAACAAAGTTTATGAGGCAGTAGATGTCTACAAATATCAACAGAAATTTAACAGAACTGTCAGAATTTCTGTTTTGTATATTACGCTCAGAGAAGCACTCCCTTGCGTATATCCACCATTTGTGTGGGGGGTGGCAGGGTGCCCACTCACAGATGGGTAAAATGATTTGATGAGAAGGTCTATGGGGCTTGGGACTGAGGGGCTGCCATGGACAGCCATGCAGGCTGTGCACTTAACAACTGCAGGGACCCCTTTGACAAGAGGGCTGACATAAAAGGTACTCCTAGAGCTGCATAGTGCACAGCTACAAGATCACGAGACGTCAGGTTGAGGGAGAAGCAGAATCCACCAGTGTGCCCTTGAAGAATGCAACCAAGAAGGAAAGCAATGTGAACTCCTCTTTTAAACAAAAACAAAAGCAAAAGTCCCTAAAAACTCTTGTGCACTCTTGCTGGGACTATGAATTGGTACAGCTTCTGTGGAAAACTGTGGAGTTTCCTCAAAAAATTAAAAAAACTGGACTGTCATATGATCCAGCAATTTTATCTCTGAGTACGTATCAGGATAAAACAAAAACACCAACACTAAAAGGTATATGCATCCCATGTTCACTGCAGCATTATTTACAACACCATGAAATTGAAACAGCCCAAGTGTCTGCTGATGGATGAATGGATACAGAAGTTGTATGTATACGTATATGTATACACACACATACACGCACAACAGAATATTATTCAGCTATGAAAACGAATAAACTCTTGCTATTTGCAACAACATGAATGGGCCTTGAGGGCATTATGCTGCATGAAATAAGTCAGACATAGAAAGACAAATACCATATGATCTCACTTGTGTGAAGAGTCTTACAAACAAACAAACAAACAAGCTCATAGATAAGAGAACAATTGTCAGAGGTGGCGAGTGGGGTGTGAAATGAGTGAATTAAGTTAAAAAGTACAAACTTCCGGGGCACGTGGGTGGTTCAGTCGGTTGAGCATCTGACTCTTGATTTTGGCTCAGGTCATGATCCTGGGATCGTGCGACTGAACCTCACATCGGCTCCCCACTGGGCATGGAGCCCACTTAAGATTCTCTTTCTCCCTCTGCCTCTCTCCCCTACTTGTGCACTCTCTCTCTCTAAAAAATAGGGGGGGAGGAGGTATAAACTTCCAATTATTAAAAAAAGAAAAGGACTCCTTAGCAATCAGGACCACCTTCAATTCATTCATTCACTTGTTCATTCATTCAGCTCTTAAAGTTGTGCACCCCCCAGGAAGTGGGTAGATTCCGGTATCTACCAGAGAACACAACCCTTAGGTCTGCTCTCACTCAAGGATCCATGATCTCCCCAGCAAGCCAGGGGTTTTTCATTCTGTATTCCTGCCCCAGGGTGCATCTTTCTTTGACCCCAGGGTTTGTGAGTAGGAAACTGTGTGGTCTTCTAACAATCAGGAAGGTTATTTTTGCCACTTTAGGGTTTGTGTTTGAGAAAAGACTCAACCACACCCTCCCCTGTCTTGTGCAATGGGTTACTAACTCTACCCAAGAAAACATGAAATGGTTTCTTGAGAGGTGCTCAAGCTAAAAAGCTAGAATAGCTCCATGAAGCATGCTCCCATTTTAGGCCCAGCAAAATCAATTTCATTCCAACAAATGATTAGAGCTGACAAAAAAAAAAAATCTCTCACAAATAAAATAGAAATGAATAAGCAATGAGTTGGCATGGCTTTTAAAAATGTCCACGTGGGGGGGGGGCACCTGGGTGGCTCAGTCGGTTGAGCGTCCGACTTTGGCTCAGGTCATGATCTCACGGTTTGTGGGTTCAAGCCCCGTGTTGGGCTCTGTGCTGACAGCCAGCTCAGAGCCTGGAGCCTGCTTCAGATTCTGTGTCTCCCTCTCTCTCTGACCCTCTGACCCTCCCCTGCTCACTCTCTCTCTCTCTCAGAAATAAATAAAACATTTTTAAAAAATGTCCACTTGGGTATGGATAGACTCTGGAGCTACCAATGTGTGTAATACTTAGAACATCTCCTTGAAGAAGATATTTGAAAATGACATATCAGATAAAGGGTTAGTATCCAAAATCTACAAAGAACTTATCGAACTCAGTACCAAAGAAAAACAAAAAAACCCAAATAATCCAGTGAAGAAATGGGCAAAAGGCATGAACAGACACTTCTCCAAAGAAGACATCCAGATAGCTAACAGACACATGAAAAGATGTTCAACATCACTCATCATCAGGGAAATACAAATCAAGTTAAGTGAAATAAGTCAGAGAAAGACAATGAGATACCACCACACATCTGTAAGAATGGCTTAAATCAACAACTCAGGAAACAACAGATGTTGGTGAGGATGCAAAGAAAGAGGAACGCTTTTGTACTGTTGTTGGGGATGCAAACTGGTGCAGCCACTCTAGAGAACAGTACCAAAGTTCCTCAAAAAGTTAAAAGTAGAGGGGCACCTGGGTGGCTCAGTCAGTTGAGCTTCAGACTTTGGCTCAAGTCATGATCTCCTGGTTGGTGAGTTGGAGCCCCATATTGGGTTCTGAGCTGACAGCTCGGAGCCTAGAGTCTGCTTCAGATTCTGTGTCTCCCTCTTTAGCTGCCCCTACCCCACTAGCATTCTGTCTCGCTATCAAAAATAAATAAAAACATTTTTTAAAAAGTTAAAAGTAAGTGACCCAGGATGCCTGGGTGGCTCAGTTGGTTGAGCATCATCCGACTTTGGCTCAGATCATAATCTCACAGTTTGTGGGTTCATTCCCTGCATCGGGCTCTGTGCTGACAGCTCAGAGCCTGGAGCCTGCTTTGGATTCTGTGTCCCCATCTCTCTGTCCCTCCCCAACTCATGCTCTGTCTCTCTCTGTCTCTCAAAAATAAATAAACATTAAAAAAATTAAAAATAAAAGTAGATTTGTACAACCCAACAAGTTGTACTACTAAATATTTATCAACAGAATACAAAAATGCTGATTCAAAGGAACACGCGCCCTACAATGTGTATAGCAGCTCTAGCAACAGTAGCTAAATTATGGAAAGAGCCCAAATGTTCATCAACTGATGAATGGACAAAGAAGGTGTGGAATATATAATACAATGGAGTATTACTTGGTGATCAAAAAGAATGTATTCTTGTCGTTAGCAATGATGCGGATGGATCTAGAGAGTATAATGGTAAGTGAAATAAGTCAGAGAAAGACAACGATCATATGATCCCACTCATATGCGGAATTTAAGAAACACAACAGATGAACACAGGGGAAGGGAAAGAAAAATAAAATAAAAACTGAGAGGGAGACAAACCATAAGAGATTCTTTTTTTTTTTTTAACTTTGTAAATGTTTTATTTATTTCTGAGAGAGACAGCATGAGCAGGGGAGAGTCAGAGAGAGAGAGGGAGATACAGAATCTGAAACAGGCTGCAGGCTCTGAGCTAGCTGTCAGTACAGAGCCCAACGCGAGGCTCGAACCCAAGAACTGTGAGATCATGACCTGAGCCGAAGTGGGATGTTTAACCGACTGAGTCACCCAGGCGCCCCAAGAGACTCCTAAATACAGAGAATAAGCTGAGGGTTTGCTGAAAGGCAGATCTGGGGAGGAATGGGCTAGATGGAGGATGGGCATTAAGGAGGATACTTGTTGAGATGAGCACTGGGTGTTGTACATAAGTGATGAATCACTGAATTCTACTCCAGAAACCAATACTACATTAGATGTTAACTAAATTGAATTCAAATTAAAAAATTAAAATTTAAAAACCCAACTCTGGAGTTGGGTTCATTTAATGCTGGAAATTTCTCTGCTGATTCTTTCCTGCCTAACCAGTATGTAATACTATCCCACACATCAACACACATTGAATAAATGCAAGAACTTGAGTCTCTTCTGGAGAAAAGAAGCTCGGGTAATTTCAGGGCTAGAAAATACGCCCTAAGAGGAAAACAGTTGATGGGATTAGGACAATTTAACCCAGGAAAGAAACAGACTACATGATGGGTCACTAATTCCAGCAAGTTTATTAAAAGTTATTTCATATGGGATACTGACCATCTGGTTTCCCTTTCCTGAGCACAGAGAGGAAATGACATTCAATTGCATCAGGAAGGATTTAGGATGGAAAATAAGGAAGGATTTCCAGATGCATAAGGTTATTAAATACAGGCTGTGGAGAGGCCATAGCATCACCTTTTGGAAATGATTCAGCGACGCCAGCTGCTGAGGGTCCAGGCTGGTTTCGGAGCCATCCAAGCAGAGGATGCAGGACCAGGGAGGTGATCTCTCTGAAATGCCTTCCCAAGTTATTTGTTGTACTAAAAGTGCCTCTTGCAAGAGCACACATAACTTCTAGGTGTCCAAAACATTCTTACTGTCTGGATTGCAAAGACCCTTCCTAGAGGCAGAAAGGGAGAGTTATCTGACCCCGGCCCCATGTCTATGGTGAGTGAGTCATGGTACCTATACACGTCCAGGTCTCTAAGTCCCCGTTTCTTGTCCAGAGCTATCTTCGTGGAGGCAAGCGCTTCAGTGAGTTGCGTGCTGTGTGCATCAGCTGTCATCCCAGGGACATTCTCTCCCCTACACCTGGATCTGGAACCTGCCTCCCTAATTGCAGGGGAGGCCACCCCGCCCAGGTTGCCTTCCCCTGTCCCCTGTCTAGACTGGTCCAGCGTTGGGTGTGTAGCCTGAGGCAGGCCAATCAAAGCCTTCCCAGAGTGTTCTACCTGAAGGTGTTGGGGAAAGGCCCTTGTTCCCTTGGTGGAGGCAAGGATGGGGCTCCATGATACCTGAAGCCCTGTCTTCATTACCTAAAGAAAGCTGTTTTCGTACAAATTCCAGAAGCTGGGAGGCTGAGAACAAGAACATGGAGAGAACTTTGCCCCAAGCCTCCAGGCCAGCCTACCCTGCTATTCCCACCTGGGTTTTGTGAGTCAAGAGAATACTCTCCCACCCCCTGCCCTTAAGCTAATTTAAGTTGGGTTTCTGTTGTTTGCAACCCCAAAGTTCTGATGAATATGGAATAGGAATGAGGTTCTCAGGACATGGGTGCTAGCAAGGGCCAAGGGCACCGAAGACATGGCTAAGCTGTTCTGTACTAGAAATACCCATTAGCAGTACGTATTCACACCTCGGAGGAAGAGAAGAGAGGACAGAAAGAAAGGAGGAGTCAGGAAGAGGGCAGAAGGCAGGACACCACCCTGGGTGAACCTGAAGATGGTCCAGTGTGCTCTAAAGAACAGCAAGACATGATGTGGAATTTCTGAACGCTTGCTGTGTGCCGGGAAAGTGAATGCTCCCTGGGATCCATAAACATTCAGAGAAAGCTCTACCACATGGAAGCAGCCTATATTCGTGGTAGTTGGAAGGTGGTTGATGGATCCAGAAGAAGGCTTGACACAGTTGGGCTCCCCATAAGGAGCAGATAAAGAACAACCACAAGAGGAAGAATCTAGAAGGAGAATTCTTTAAGGCAGGAAGTCAAGAATTCTGGTCTGACTTCCTCATGAGAAAGTAAACCATGAACCATTTGCAAAATCTGAGAGCAGGCTTTTGATTTCCGGGGGGCCCAGAATGGGTATTTGAGTCACTGTTATCCAGATGTCATGGAGTCTAGAGGCCCCAGAAGAGTTATAAAGGAACGGGTCTTACTGTTAGAGGAGACATTAAAATGTGGACCGGATACCCTCTTCAGGTGTTAGGATTTCCTCTAAGAAAGGTATGTGGAGGCAAGGAAATAAAATGTTTTCCTCTCATAATAATGTTGCAGCAATCCAGGATCTATACATGAGCACCCATTACGCCAGACCCTTCTTTCCCATTTGCCTGGGGCATTTTATAAGCAAAAGATGGAGAGCAATAAAGAAAGGTTTTCCCAAGTATTTGGGGGAGCTGAGCAGAAGCCAGCATCAAACAGAAATTGTGAACAAGATAGCATCAGTAAAGCCAACACAATTATTGCCCTTAAATTGTGAAATGGAAGGAAGCAGCTTTCAGAATGAAATTGATCTGGGCTAGAATTACCAAGAACACTGTTTTAAGGAACAAGTTACCTTTTTTAAAATGCTAAGCTTATTCTGAAACTACTTTACCATTACATTTTAACAAAGAAGATTAAATGTGAGAGAAGCTAAACTACCATTAAGTCATTTCAAACACCCCCGATTCATATTTACTAATAATGATGATTTCCAAAAGCTCATTCCTGCAACCAAGAGCGGGCGGCGCAGCGGGCATCACTGTGCGTGCAGTAATCTCCATGAATAATTGCCTGTCAGCGTCGCATATTAAAGAGAAACAGCAAGCTTACAAGACAATGCTTTGGTCTTATTTCCAACTTGAAGATACAAAGCAGAAAACTGGGCTGGAGGAAAATGCTTTTAGATTTCCAAGTTTACATGGAATTTGGGAGTCTTAACTCCTAGAAAGGGGCTTCAAGGGACCAATGGATGTCCCAAAAATGTGTACCAGACTTTTTGTGTACGTCTATATTGTGTCCCTTTTCTAGGAAGAGGGTTGATAGAAGGAATACGATCCCCAAATATTTAAGAACCACTGAGTAAATGTACCTTTTACTGGTGCTGTCTGATAGAACTTTCTGGAATGATGGGAATATTTTTTATCAGCACTGTCCAAAATGTCAGCCATTAGCCACAGATTGCTATTGAGTGCATGAAATGTGGCCAGTGCAGCTGACCGTTTGACTTTTATATTGTTTCATTTTAATTACTTTAAATTCTAAAAGGCAAAATTAGAGAAATACAAAACAGATCAGTGGTTACCAGGGACTAGGGGTTGGGAGAAGGTTCACCACAAGGAGCAACCTGAGGGGATATTTTGTTTTATGTTTTTTAAGGTTCATTTATTTATTTTGAGAGAGAGAGAGAGAGACCATGAGCGGGGGAGGGACAGACAGAGAGCGAGAGAGAGAATCCCAACCAGGCTCCACAGAGCTCAGTACAGAGCCCGACATGGGGCTGGATCCCACCACCTTGAGATCATGACCTGAGCTGAAATCAAGACCTGGATGCTTAACCAAGTGAGCCACCCAGGTGCCCCCAAGGGGATGCTTTTAAATGAACGAAGTCTTCTGGACCTTGGCTGTGGTGGTGGTCACGTGACTTCATGCAGTGGTCAAAGGAAACTTCCACCAGAAACAATGGATTGCATTTAGTATGCTTATTGTATGCAAAATGAAAATTAAAATTTTAAAGATTTAGTTGCTACAGAGGTTAGTGGCTACCAAATTGGACTCTGAGCTCTGGACTGTCACTTAAAAAGGCCTACATGATGAACACAGGGGAAGGGAAGAAAAAAAAAAGGATAAAAACAGAGACGGAGTCAAACCATAAGAGACTCTTAAATACAGAGAACAGGGGCGCCTAGGTGGTTCGGTCGGTGACTGTCTGACTTAGGCTCGGTCATGATCTCACGGTTCATGAGTCTGAGCCCCGCATCAGGCTCTCTGCTGTCAGCACAAAGCCCGTTTCAGATCCTCTGTCTCCCTCTCCCTCTGCTCCTTGCACGCGTGGGGGGGAGGGGGTCTCGATCTCTTTCAAAAATAAATAAACATTAAAACAAAGCAGAAAACAGAGGGTTGCTAGAGGGGAGGTGGGTGGGGGTTGGGCTAGATCGGTGATAGGCCTTAAGGGCACTTACTGGGATGAGCACTGGGTGTTACCTGTAAAAGATGAATCACTGGGTTCTACTCCTGAAGCCAAGACTATATTGTATGTTAACTAACTTAAATTTAAATTTTAAAAAAGGAGACTATATGTTTGTTCATCAGGAATGATGTAACTGAGTCTACCTGCCCAGCAGATCCGTTAGCTTAGTAACTGTTCCCCAAACGGTCGCTAGAATGAACTGCTTTCCTGCCTCACAGATAAGGGCAATAAGCTACACAGGATGTAGACTCCTGTCCCATTCCCTGCATCCCCGCTGAGTGGGCCTGAGCCCCCTTGGCTACCACGCCAGGCAAAGCAATTGTCACAAGTCTCCTGCCTTCGTCCTGAGACCCGGTGTCCGGTGTTGGGGCTGAGCTCCTGCAGGCGGGGACAGGTGTGGTGGCCTGAGGGCCGGGGGGGGGTGTCCTCCGCGGGCATCAACGCGCATCTCACTCAGAAGCCATCCGAGCGCAAAGGCTGACGCCGACCCCGACGCACCCAGCCCGGCTCCTTCTCTCGCGTCCCTGACAAAGCGCCACAAGCCCGGTGGCTTAGAACAACAGAAACTGATTCTCCCGTGGAGCCCAGCTGTTTGAGATCAAGGTGCCGGCACCGTTGGCATCTTCTGGAGGCTCAGAGGGCACATCTATTCCACGCCTCCCTTCCAGCCTCCGGTGGCTTCCGCACGCCCTCCGTGTTCCTCGCTTGTGGCCCAAGTGCTGCGATCGCTGCCTCCACCCCCTGCCTTCAGGTGGCATTCTCCTGCCTGTGTCTCTCTGTGCATCTGGGTCCAAAATTCTCTTTTCTTAAAAGGACACGAGAACTCGGTTTGGGGCCCTCCCTCACTCATATACCCTCATCTTAATTACATCTGTAAAGACCTTGTTTTCTCCCCAAAAAGGTCTAATTCTCAGGTAACAGGACTTCAGGGTATCTTTTGCAGATGGGGGGGGGGATACAATTGAACCCATAAGAGATTTCAACCAGCGTTGGGACAGAATCCCTTCACGGTAGAACATTCCAGACCAGGCTTCCCCTCTGACTCTCTTTAACTTCATCTGCCTGTGTGTGCACGTTTCAGTGTTTTTGCCTTCAAGAGAGTGTCCTGTTCTGGCAAAGGGGGTGGTGCTAGGCCAGTGTCTGCCCTTAACGTTCAGGAGAAACTTCCTTTGTTAACCAAAGGGCGGGTCCCCGAGTAAGAGGTGTGGCACGTCCCTGGTCAGTGGCCCTTGAGCTCTTTGGCCAAACTCTGGGCATGTCAGTGGATGTCATACAGTAGAACAGAGAAACGGAACTGATTGTACAGCATGCTTATTAGAGGTGACATTGAGTTACTTCACTTTTTGAGCCTTAATTTCCTCATTAATCATGTGTAAACCTAATTCCTACTCCTTGGGTTGTTTCAAGCATTAGATAATATACATATTGCTGGGATGAGCACTGAGACTAACAGATAAATGTTACCTCCCGAGTCCTTCCTTTCTGACTTCCTTACTTTCGCTTTTCCCACACATGTGGGCGGCTTACAATATAAAAATAATTATTATTTAATATAAAAATGAAGACAAAGATAAAGAGCAAATTATAATATCTATAATTTCCTCACCAGATATGATTATTATTTAAATGTTTATATATTTCCCTTACAGTCTTTGTTAATGTGTATATTTACACACACTATTTCTGCAAAATTGGCTTCATTCTGTACATATTTGTTTTGTAACCACTCTCACTTAAGGAGATAGTACATTTCATATTTAATTAAATGGTCTTCTAACGCCTGGTTTATAATGGCTGCAGAGTAATTCATCACGGATAGAACATATCTCTTCAATTAATCATCTTTCGTCAACCATGTTGGCCGTTTCCAATTTTTCAGTATTTTAAACAATATTGTCAGGGACATTCTTAAGGGAAAAACGTGTGCCCCTGTTCATTCCTTTTAGGAAAGTTATAAGAAGTAGAACTACATCTTAAACCTACTCAGTAAATGATCATTTGCTAATTTCACCTTTCTTCTTCCTTATTTTCTTTCTTTTCTACATCTCAGTCGGTAACCTGCCCTGGGAGTTTCATGGAGGGAACAGAAGCCATCGGAAGAGGCAAAGTTCTACCCTCCCCCCTCGGGCACTGACCTCTCTGCCCCTCGGGATGCTGCCCTAGAACCTCCTCGCTCTCCTGCAACCCCAGATCTCTACTGGATCTGGATCACCCCAACCCCATGCAGACATGCTGTTTACCTCCTGTACCCATCTTCTATGCCTCTATGACAAATTACTGCCAACTTGGTGGCTTAAAGCAACACCAACTTATCATCTTACAGTTCTGGAGGTCAGAAGTCCAAAATGGGTTTTACTGGGTAAAAATCAAAGTATCAGGAGCTGCATTCCTTTGGAGGCTCCCAGGAAGAATCCATTTCTTTTCCCTTTTCAACTTCGACAGGCTGCTCGTATTCCTTGGTTCATGGTCTTTGCTTCCATCTTCAAAGCTAGGAATGTATCATGTTCAGATCTCTCTCTGACTGACCTTCTGCCTCTCCCTCTGAGACCCTGTGATTGCATTGGGCTCACCCAGAGAAGCCAGGACAATATCCCCATCTCAAAATCCTTAACTTGGGGTGCCTGGGTGGCTCAGTTGGTTAAGCATGTGATTCTGGATTTCTGTTCAGGTCATGATCTCACAATTTGGAAGTTCAAGCCCTGCATCGGGCTCCTCACTGACAGTGTGGAGGCTGCTTGGATTCTCTCTCTCTCTCTCTCTCTCTTCCCCTCTCTGGCTCACTCCCTCTCTCTGTAAATAAATAGAACTGGGGAAAAAAACCAAAAACCTTACCTTAATCACACCCACAGTAGCAACTTCGCCTTTTAAGGTAACATGCTCACAGGCATGGATTCCTACATGGACATCTTTGGAAGATCATTATCCTGCCAACCCCATCTTCCATCTTTCTTCCAGAACCCACTCCAACTGGACCTTTTCCCCCAAGTGTCCTGCTCTTGCTAAGTCACCTGTGATCATGGTGCCACATCCAGTGGTCAAGTCTCAGCCTTCCTATGCCCTGATGTCTTTGATACATTTGATCAATTGCTCACTCTCTGAGGGGGGTCACCCAGCACCAGCGCCACATGGGATGGGCTGAGGCCTGTGTCGAGACTGTATCACGGATCAACATCTTCCTTTGCCAAATCTTGCTTCCTCCCCTCTGCCTCCCCCACACCCTGCAAGAGGTTGATCTGAAGGATTCTGCCCAAAAACTTTCTGCACACAAATCTCCTTCGTAGGATCTGTTTCTCAGAACTCGACCTAAGATGGAAGAGAAGCAACACAAGTTCATGGATAATGAGAAGACAAAGTAACCTGGATGTAAGCACATAAATAAATAAAAGTGAGAAGACAAGGCATGAGGGATCCTCGCTAAAAAGAGAGAAAAAAATGTCTTCTGCTGGATGGTCAGGGTGGTCTTGTTCATGGGTGTAGGGCAAGGCAAATTTTATCTGAAATGTGAAGGATGAAAAGGACTTCTGGTGGCCACAGATGGGAAGGCATTCCACCAGAAGGGACAGTCATGGGCAAAGACAAATAGGCAGGGAATGCCTAAAGATGGCAGAGAGCCTGCTGTGGCTGAGCCAGGATCTGCCAAAATGAAACAAACAAAATAAAGAGCTCAGAGAAATGAGACGTACTGAGTATGGAGGTCTGAGAGGTGGGAAAATTACCTGATGAGATAAATTGTTAAAACAACATTAACATCTAATTCTGATGCTTCCCTTTATAAGTTCCATATGTATACATACGATAATCTGCAAGAAAAAAGTGGCAGGCATTATTTCTTTTTACACGTGTTGATTGATTGATTTTGAGAGACAGAACAGAAGCTGGGGAGGGGCAGAGAGAGAGGGAGACAAAGGGTCCCAAGCAGGCTCCATGCTGTCAGCACAGAGCCCGATGCGAGGCTCGAACTCACAAACCTTGAGACCATGACCTGAACCAAAGTTGGATGCTTACCTGACTGAGCCACCCAGGCAAGCCCACAGGTATGACTTCTAACACCTCGTTTTAGAGATAGTGACTCAAAGACACAGATTAAGCAAGTTGTCTAAGGTCAACAATTTGTAGAATCTACTCCTTCAGGGTCATTAGGGGAGTTAGAATAGCATATTTAACACTAACGTTAGTAGAATTTACAAATGCATAGACTTCTGGAATCTTTAAGGATTCTTAAAAGTAATCCATCCCATTCATGTAACAAACAAGAACACTGAGATCCAGGGTGGTCGAGCAGCTCACCCAAGACCACAGAGCTCTTAGAATTAGACTGGCTCCCAGTTTGTGGGAATCCTTAGGACTGACCAACTCTGGAAAGTTTTGCCAACAATGCAGTAGAATTTGGTGTTGAATCCTCCTTTGGCTTCAGACCAGCTTTTTTTTTTTTTTTTTAAGTTTATTTATTTATTCTGAGAGAGAGGGAGTACAAGCAGGGGAAGGGCAGAGAGGGAGGGAGAGAGAGAATCCCAAGTAGGCTCTGCTCTGTCAGCACAGAGCCCAATGTGGGGCTTGAACTCATGAACCCTGAGATGATGACCTGAGCAGAGATCAGGAGTCAGACCCTCAACTGACTGAGCCACCCAGGTACCCCAGACCAGATTTATGAGCAGCCCAATAGAGAGTGCACTTGGCTAGGTCCCTATGACTGGTGAGCAGGAACTCTGGAAATTTCTTACTTCTGTGTGCTCCACTGGGATGCAAAAAACTTTTAATGTCTTCCACTCTTGAGTAGATGGCATCAGAGTCCAGCCTTCACAATGGGATGTCTTGGGCTTGGGGGCCCTTTCTATAACATATGGGCCTGTCATGATCTCAGCTCGCTCAGCCATCCAGCCTCACCACACTTGCTCTGTATGACCTGCCTGGACCCCAGCAACATAGACCCACCACCACCACCCCCAAGCCCACCATGTTGTCATGGTCTGGTGCCTCTGCTCATGCTGTGCATGTTTCCTCGTCTTTGCTTTCCCCTGCCATGCCAGTGAAGCCTTACTCCTTCAAGCCTCATCTTTATTTTTTTTAATTTAATTTTCTTTATTTTGAGAGAGAGAAAGAAAACACGAATGGAGGGACAGGAAGAGAGAGAGAATCCCGAGCAGTCTCCACACTGTCAACGTGGAGCCTGACATGGGGGTCAAACCCACGAACCATGAGATCGTGACCTGAGCTGGAATCAAGACTCAGATGCTTAACCAACTGAGCCACCCAGGTGCCCCAAGACTCATTTTTAAAAAGAAAAAAAAAAAAAACAACTATACTCACGTTTATAATAGTAATACTCGCTATAGCTAAATGGTGCAAACATTGACACATGCCCTTCCAAGGACGAATGGATAAACAAAATGTAGGGGGACCTGGGGGTCTCAGTTGATTGAGTGTCTGACTTTGGCTCAGGTCATGATCTCGCAGTTTGTGGATTCGAGCTCAGCGTCGGGCTCTGTGCTGACAGCTCAGAGCCTGGAGCCTACTTTGGATTCTGTGTCTCCCTTTCTCTCTGTACCTCTCCCCTCAAAAATAAATAAACACTTAAAAATATTCATTAAAAAATAAACTTAACAAAATGTGGTACATACATACACTGGAATATTATTCTGCCTTAAAAAGGAAGAAAATTCTGACATCTGCTGCAACATGGATGAACATTGAAGACATTATGCGAAGTGAAATAAGCCAGATGTTAAAGGCAAGTACTGTATGGTCCCATGTGCGTGGGGTCCCTAGAGCAGTCAAATCCACAGAGTCAGAAGGGAGAGTGGTTGCCAGACACCGGGAAGGAGGAGGGAATGATGAGTTATGGTTCCATGGGTACAATGTAGGAAGATGAAAAAGTTCTGCAGATTGATTGCATAACAATGTGAACATACTTAACAATACTGAACTTTATACTCAGAAATGTTTAAAAGGGTAATTTTTAAGTTATTTGTATTTTACCATATGAAAAAAGAAAAAAGCCCATCCTCTGGCCAGTGCTCCTTGAGTCCCCACATGGGTGACCCACTTTCACTCAAATCCGCCCAATGTCCTCTGGACACACGTCCACTGATGTACGGGTACTGTTGCCATGAAATTATTTTCTGGGGTGCTTCCTTCAGCAAATGAGGGACCCTTTAAGAAAAGGATGGCCTGATTCCTTTGGTCTCTGTAGCCATAGACCCTATGCAGTTGGCCACACATGGCCAGGGCTCAGCAAGTGTTTGCTGATCAATTAGGACCCTAAGTAGGATGTTACGATGATGAGTCAAGTCTTCCCAGCTCTTGGATGTGATCATAGGTCCATGAGACTCAACCTGATGCCTCTACAACTGACAAGTCATTTATAAAGACTTGGCTTGACAGATTGAACACTTTCCCCTTGAAAAATGGAGATGAATAAGAAAATATTGAGCATCCTGAAGCAATTGGATGATTTACAGAGACATTAACAAGAGCTGAGCCCTGCCTAGCTCGACTTTGCTTTGTTGTCATCTAACGCACCTCCGTGGCCTTCCTCCCCTTATCGGGCTCTGCAATCCACAAGCCTATAAATATTGCAGGAGCATATGACCAGGGGTGTCAGAGATGTCAGCTGCGGTGATAAAAGTGTCTATTGAAGAAGCTTACGGGTGCATCCTGGTGAAGGATGGACTGGAGACAGGCCATAGCGAATGTTAATTACAGGGATGGGCTTGGGATCCCGGCACAAATGCAGCCTTGGAGGGCAGGAAGAAGGAGGCGGCTGAGCGTCCGCCAGGCCAGGGGCTGTCCCTGGGTCATTCCTCCTCCTCCTGATCAGTCTGCTGCTCTCGGAGCCCAGTATTGAGATGTTATTGGGTGTTGACACGGGCCCCAGGATGTTTTCACAGTTCCCCAGTCCTTAGGCTGCCTGCACCCCGTCCGAAGGCTAGGGATGTGAGGAGGAACCAGCTGGATGGGTCAGGTGCACTCCCAGGGGTGAGGAGTAAACCCAGAGATTTGAGAGGAGAAGGCGGGAACTGGGTAAAGGGGTTGGAACTGATTGGACTTGAGTATCTCAGAGCCAAGGTTACCCAGAGGGTCCAGCACGATTCATACAAGACCTCTGGGGAATAAGGCTTTGAAGGGAGTCTGAACGCAAACAGCAGTACCCGCACACAACTCAACGGCTTCGCTGATACCAATAACAGTAACAACTTACATTGGCTAAACACCTGCTCATGTCAAGCCCTGTGCTATGCGTTTTTCAATGGACTATCTCACTTAATCCTCCGCTAACTCCATATAGTACATTCCACTACCTCCACTTCCCGGAGGCCCTGAGAGGTCAAATGACCTGCACAGGTAGGGACAAACATGGGAAGGCTGGACAGGAACCATCTTAAATCAAGATAAAAGAGCTGCAACCCGGAGGCTGGGTCACTGCGAAAACACATGCTGGGGAAGTGCCAGCGACTGTAGGCAGATGGTCAGAAGCTGGGACTGAAATACCATCCAGGTGCCAAGCACTTGTGTTAATGAGAGGGTAGATTGATATTTCGATAAAGGGGCTGTAGAGAAAGCGGGAGCAAGATGGACTGGCTGCTGCTACCTTGGACAGTGAGTTCCGGGCAGTGAGACTGCCTGGTTGCCCCGTGTGATGCCCGAGTGACACAGTGTGTGGCTGTCCCAGTGGGGAAGGCAGGCTCCTGCCCCCGGGGGTTCACTCACACACACTCCAGCAAGACCTTGGTGGGAATCCCGACCTGGCGGTTCCTCAATGTCCATATCCTCAGAGAAAAGGAGAAGGCAGTCCCTTGGCAAGAATCCTCGACCCGCCCCTTCTTCACAATCTGTAATGAAATCTGCCTGAAATTACAGACTTAATTTTTCATGATCGCTCAGTAGAACCTGCAGTGAAAAAGACCAAGCGCATTCCCCAGCAGATACTGGGGGAAATACGCTCCCTCCGATTATTCTAGCAGTGGGCATGTGCCACGTGAGTGAAGCCCACCTTGTGTTTCCCACTCAGCATACGTATATTTAGTGGAGCCACTTGCACCAGGCCCGGTGCTGGGCTCTGGGGGTTACACTGTCCAATAAGATGTGAGCTCCACCTTCCAGGTGTGCACAGTTTCAAGGCAGTAACAGGTCAGCTGGGCTGCAAGGTCACACAAACCCCCTGATGGGAAGTGATAGGAATGCACATGGGGCTCTATCAGAGCCCAGTGGGGAGGTGCCACTTGGTCTGGATGCACCTGGAAGCCGACCTTGAGGCTGGGATTGGAAGGCAAGGAGCTCCTTGGGAGGTGTGAAGTGTGCAGGTAGGAGAGTGGGGAACAGGCAGGTAGGGGAGGGAAAGCACTAGTGCGTGCTTTCTCCAGCCACCCCAGCTCCTCCCCCACCCTGATGAAGGTGCTTCGTGGTGCTGGGGAAGTGGGAGCCAATGCAGAATGCCCGCCTCCGAGCTATCCCAGGAGGAGGGGGCAGCTGGGGCATTTAGGCATCCTCTCCCAAGGGCTTTCACTGGCTGGCACTTCTGACCTGCCACACAGGTGACGGACAGCCGCACTGGCAAGCAGAACCCCTCGGGGGCTGCCGGGGAAGAGCATGCTGGCCCTGGGACTTAGCCAGGCTGCGCTGGAGCCGTAAAGTTGAGGGGACATGGCTGGGACACTCATAGTGCCCATCCAAGATCGCGCACCTCCCCATGGCTATTTATAAGGGCTTTGCTTTGCCTTTCACCGTAAAACATAAACCCATCCAGAGGGGCCTGGGTGGCTCAGTCGGCTGAGCATCTGACTCTTGATTCTGGCTCAGTCATGATCTCACAGTTTGTGGATTCGAGCCCAAAGTCAGGCTCTGCGCTGACAGCATGAAGCCTGCTTGGGATTCTGTCTCCCTCTCTCTCTGCCCCTCCCCTGCTCACGCTCTGATTCTCTCTCAAATAAGTAAACATACATACATACATACATACATGCATGCATCATAAACCCACCCATAGACAAAGGCCACTCCTCCACCTCTGGGTATGCAATCACATAACATTGCCACACCTGTGCCCTGCATCGGACCAGGAGGCTACAATTTGTAATTTCCTCAGAGGACTGTGCTGTGAGATCGATCATCAGCTGTTTTACAGAGAAGGAAACGGAGACTCAGGCCGCTGCCTGTGGGCTGTGGGAGTTGTACACAGCACAGCCGGGGGGTGCTATTCGTGCAGACTTCTGTATGAATGGAGCCTTCTAGAGTTGAGCAGTGTGCAGCCTGTGCAACATATTCAGAAGCCCTATCTGAGAAAGGTTAAGCTACTTGCCAAGCATCCCACTACTAGGAATAGGCGGCGTGGAGCCCTCACATGTCTGTTCCAAAGCCCCAGCCCCTAGTCCCTGTCACTTTCCCTCCACAGCTTGGGGAGGGCACCTCCTAAACACCTCACAACAGGGGGAGGCTCCTAAAGAACATCTTAACTCCTTCGTTCCTCATTCCTTGGGATGCTGCTGAGTCAGCCAGCCTCAGGGCCTGGAGAATTTGAGCACGTCAACAAGAAACCGGACCCAGCCAAGGGGTGGCCTGGATCAAAAGGCAAAAAAGGAAAGAAACAGAAGCAAGGAACTAGGGAGGGGACCAGGCAGCGTCAGCTGAGCTCTTTAGAAGCAACGAAGAGGCTTCAAGAGGCAAGTGGACAGGGGCACCCGGGGGGCTCAGTCAGTTAAGCGTCTGACTTCGGCTCAGGTCATGATCTCACTGTGAGTTCAAGCCCCACATCAGGCTCTGAGCCTAGAGCCTGCTCAGATTCTGCATCTCCCTCTCTCCCCTACCCTCTCCTGCTCATGCCCTGTCTCTCTCTCTCAAAAATAAATTAGCATTAAAAATTAAAAAAAAAAAAGAGGCAAGTGGACAGAGGAAGGAAGGAGGGAGTTCAGGCTAAGGACTCGGGGCCCCGCTGACACCAGGGGTGTCTGTGACCCAGCTCCCAGGGCTCATTCCTCCTGAGGGGCCGGTGCCCGCGTGGGTGCTGTGGTAGGAGGCTTCACCGCCAGCTGCTCATGAGGACCATCTTCCAGATGAATGGCAGGGGTCCCAGGACACAATCTGACCAACACGCTTCCCTCCCCTTTGTAACCTGCCGTAAACTTCCCAAGCGACCGGCTTCCTAACCCTCGTCAGCTGGGAGCGTGCTGCTCTGGAAGGAGCTGGATGATGTGCTGCGGAGACAAGTCACGGAGGCTCTGAAGCAGAACCCTGCCAGAGAGTGTGCCCACCTAGGAGAGGGTCACCCAGGTAGGAGAGGGTCACCCAGCTAGGAGAGGGTCGCCCAGGTAGGAGAGGGTCGCCCACCTAGGAGAGGGTCACCCAGCTAGGAGAGGGTCACCCAGCTAGGAGAGGGTCACCCAGCTAGGAGAGGGTCACCCAGCTAGGAGAGGGTCACCCAGCTAGGAGAGGGTCACCCAGCTAGGAGAGGGTCGCACTCCAGGCTGTAGATGTTGTGGTATATTCCTGAAGGCTCCACCTTCAACCATCCAACCCTGCGTCTGAGCCCACGGCCACCACCCCTTCCTGCTCACACTGCCCCTGGCTTCTAGGATGCCACCTTCTGGGGGAGGGGTGCCGGGAGCCGCACTGGCCTCTCTGGATGGCGGTCACAGCAAGGAAACGGCAGCGTTTGCAGCTCCTGCCGTGAGAAACAAAAACTGGTATCTCTTCTGCTACTACTGGCTCATGTTGGAAATGAGGCTGCGGGTATTGACCAGGCCTCACAATATTCCATATCAGACCCATATTCCGAACACAGATACCACATAAGGAAAAGCATATTCCTGCCTTTACAAAAGAGATTTTAGATGAAAGCTCTGTGGGTGATTGTCAAAAGCCTCTTCCTATGGGCCTTGCGTATCAAAGACAATTGAGCCTGGCCCTGAGACAAAGAGCCTAATTTAGAGTTTAGGAACAAACAGGGGTAGAACTTAACACTTACAGCTTCTTCTAACTGGTGATGTATGGCAGTCCCTTCCCCACGGACTACCTTCTCCAAACATCCTCCCTTACAGGTGGCTGGGATGAGGATAGAAAAGAGAAGCTAACACATAACCCGAAAGCAAAAGGCTAACACCTTTAGGGCCCCTGTGGTGTTCACACATTCAGCATCAAATAGGTTTCCACAAACTAACCAGTTCAAAAACATTCATCCTCTCAAGAGCCAAACAGAATAATTCCTAGCCTAACTATTTACGACTTAACATATATATGTCATCCTATTTTTCATTAAGAACATCCTGTTATTTCATTAATTGTAAAATTCAACATCAAAATGATTGAGGTAATTCACAAAAAGCTTCCCATTGTAAAAATTCCTTTTTCTGATCTCATGTTGTTCTTGAACCTTTAAATAAAGACACCAAAACCGACAGGGCAGAGATGCCTGCCTGGTGATCAGAAAGGATCTCGGGGCTCTCTCACTCTCTCTCTCGCCGACACCGTCCATCCTTCAGGGACCCCTGGACCTGACGGAGCCGGCCTCCGACAGAGGGGTCCCTCCCAACTCAGTGAGAGCCCCCCTGCTCTGGACCCCCGCCCCCGGTTACAGTGTGGGCTGGGCGCCTGTACCCCCTCTGCTCCATCACTTTCTCCCCTGTCAGCCTGCAGACCTGCACTTGAAATAAATGTCTATGTTCTCTCTCCTATTCCTGACCTCGCTCCCAACAGGCCCTGCGACCCCAGCAGAGCTGTTTCAAGGTCATGGAGAGGGCCGCATTGCCACGCCAATGGGTTCTCCTTTATTCCATTACCGGCTTCTCAGTCACCTTCACGGCCCGCTGCTCCTTCCTGCTGAAACACCACCCTCTTCTGCCCTCCAGGACCCCACTCTTTCTGGGGTGTCTTCCTGATCTTTCAGGTACCCCTTCCCAGCTCCCTCTGCTCCCCTTACCCTACCTCCTCCCACTCTTCCCCTAGCTGACCGCATAGCCGGGGCTGCTCTGGGCGCCTTCCCTTCTCTCTGCGATTCCCCCCAGGTGAGGGCATCTTGTCTCCTGGCTCTAAGTGCTGTGCGCCCGACGCCCCCGGTCCGTGTCTCCTGCCCTTGTCAACTCCAGGAATGTCCAGAGCCCTAGAGCCGGCCGCCTAACGACACGGCCCCTTGGATGGTAGGAATTATCTCACACTTAACAGGGCAGACAGAATTTGTTTTTTCCTTCCCTTCTAGGCTTCCCTTCCTGCATCCCCTCTATCTCTAGGACCCGGCCCACCTCACCCAGATTTTCAAGCCAAAAAGTCTAGGAGTCCTCATGGGAGTCCCCTCTGTTACTCACTCCCCACGTGCAGCCCGTTACCGGGTCCTGCTGCACCCCTGTTCCCAGCACAGACCAAGACACCTGATCCCCAGAGATCTTCAGCAACTCCTAGTGGGTCTTCCTGCCTGGACTCTTGGACTGCCTTAAATCTTGGCAGATTTTAAAAAAAAAAAACAAAAACGCAAAAAAAAAAAACCCCAACCCACTAGATTTGTTGCTAGTCTCAGCCTAAACACGCAAGGCTTGCCACCATGTTTACAAGAAAACCCATCCCCCACCTGCTCCACCCTCCACTGACCACACTTCGCCAGCCACACGGCATTGCCTGTTCCCTAAACACACCAAGCCCACCCTTCCCGCTGGCTCTTGCCCCCCCACCCAGTTCCTCCCCTCAGAAGGTGCACCCCCATGTAGGCATCAGGGGGACCCATCTTAAAGATCTTGCAGTCTCTGTTACCTCTCCCTGGTGTTATTTTCCACAGGGCCCGGAACCCATCTGCTTGTTTTCTTGTTTCCGTGCATTTGTTCGTGGTCTGTCTCCACGAACAAAGCGGAACCGGGCTGTGAAGTCTTTTTCAAAACTGGGCATCCCCAAGAAGCGTCCTGAGAACTGAGCGTCCTATAGAAACAATGAGGTTACTGTTCTTCAAATCCCCGAAGACCAACAACAAATGAAATTCATGCCCAGAAGTCCAGACAAACAAGGACGCTTCTTTCCAATTCCTCCTCTAAATCAATCTCATCACTGCAATTAGCACATTTTACATTAGAGTCAACTTGAGCCTGATGGTAAACCAATGACGCCAGGAACAACAGAGAAGAAATGGGCAAATTGTACAATCCTCAGGCTCAGAACTTCAAAGGAATGTTACTTCTACATTCACCCTTGACTCTTGGAGCTGGCCTCTCGGTGCTGTGCAGTGAGTAATAGCTTTATAATCCTGCCACGGATCAACCGCCGGTGTTCTTTTTCGCCGGGATTTGGATTCTGATCAGTCATATCTCTATAATTATATGTCAGGATTATATTTCAGGAAAGGAACCTGTTTGAAGCCAAAAGTATAGATCTTAAGTTTAGACATTTAAAAAATGCACCCACACAAGAAAGGTTTTGTGAGCCTCTGTCAGATAAAAATCTAGAAGCCAGAGCAGCTCACAGCTGGGCCAAGTCAAAACTTAATGCTGTCATTGCTCAAATGGGCAAATTGTTTTTTGTAATGGTTATTTATTTATTATTTTTGAGAGAGAGAGAGAGAGAGAGAGAGCGCACAAGCAGAAGAGGGGCAGAAAGAAAGAGCGAGAGAGAGAATCTCAAGCAGGCTCCATGCTGTCAGCACAAAGCCCAACGCTGGGCTCAAACTCCTGAACCGTGAGATCAGGACCTGACCTGAAATCTAGAGTTGGACCATCAGTTAGACTGAGCCCCCCAGGTACCCCAAATGGGCAAATTCTTTAGATGTTGTTCCGTGAAAGGGAGGTATATGCAAAAAGATCTCAGAAGACCAAAAGAGCCGTGTGACTGAAAGAAAAGGCCAAGAAGTCCAGCTTGATAAGAGACGGTTTATGAAGGGGACACACGGACCACAGAGGGTGTTGCGGACATGTCAAAACAGTAAATCTCCATGACCCCACCTTGTGTGAGACCTGCCTTTATGGCCAGAGGCTGGCGAGTACAGGCTCTTAGTCATATCTCCAGAGCAGATGGAGGACATCAGGCCCAAGGGTGTACTTAAGGGTGTGGTTAGACAAAAAGACGGGGGTGGGGGACGAGTGGAGTCCGGGCTCAAGAAGGTTTCAGGTCACAGAGCAGTCATCACGGCTGATTTGTCCCAGGTGGCCCCAGCCTTGTTCATGCAGATGTGAACGGAAGGCAGCATCCCAAGGAAAGAAAGCCTGGGCTCGTGAAGTGAAATATGCAGGGATCTTTCCTCCCAGAGGTGAGTCTTGCCCTTTGGCGCAGTTCGCACTCACAGACCCCAGATGACATATTGTTACAGACTTTCACCTTAACATTCTGATTCTAAAATCTGAATGTATTTTATAACACGTGGGGGCTTAAAACCTGAGGAAGATAGCATTATTCATGTTATATTAAGTTCTAATAGTCAACCTCTCAATATCACTGTCTTCTAGATGTTGGTTCTGTGAAGTAAAGATGAGGGGTGAACGGAGCCCCCCTTCCGGGCCCTCCCCGTGTGAGTCCTGCCTGAGGACCCGTCACTACCGAGGGTGTTTTCTGTGCCACAGTGGGAGATCTTTGGAGACCATCTCAGCTCTTTTGAGGTCTCTTGTCTCATCTCCCATCTGTGCTATGGAGACTCCTACCCTTCCCTGCCCGGGGTCACCTGCTGAGACTCTACCTCACTGCCCAGACTCCTCTTCCTCCAGGCAGGCATCTTGGGTCCAGCCTTGCCCCCAGCAGCCCCTGCCTCTGTTCTAAAGGACAAACAGAGTCACAATGATACTCACTCAACACGGAGGGGTGCGTCCAGGGGAAGTCGTTAGCGTGGAATTCCGAATCCTCCATGATGGTCACCTTTCCCACTTGACCTTTATACTTCCACCTTCCCATTTCATGGTCCCCCACCCTTCCAGCTCACCCCACGCTCCACCTCTGCTAGATCCCAGGTGGCTTCGGGATCAAGCGGCTTCATTCACATTCACGTGTCCTCTTCTTGAGGGGTGGTTCCTCCCTGTCCAGCTCCATTTTTACTTATCCCCCAACATGTAGTGCCACCTCTGCTGGTGAGCCTTCGGGTCCTCAGACTTGGCTCCTGGCCTCTCCTTGGTGTGCCCACCATCCCCGGTGCATGCAGTGTGTTCCCAACAAACCATTTACTGGTCCACCGGCCCCACTTGACTGTGATCTCCTGGAGGGCAGGGTCAGGGTGCTTTTAGGAGCACCTGCGTAGTTCAGTTGGTTAAGTGTCTGACTCTTGATTTCGGCTTAGGTCATGATCTCAAAGTTCTTGAGATCGAGCCCCACATGGGACTCTGTGCTAACGGTGCCAAGCCTACTTGGGATTCTCCCTTTCTGCCCCTCACCCCCACATATGCGCACGCTTATGCGCTCTCTCGCTCTCTCAAAAAGGATGCTTTCTGTCACATAGCAGTCATTTAGTAACTGTTAATTGAATGAATGTTGAATAGATGAGTGGACTGAATGGATGGACAGGGCCTGTTCTTTTAGTTTTCATCCAAAGCTTTTTAAAAATGACAGTGCCTGTCTGTCCCCTGGGTCAAGAGGAACCAGAAGAGAAGCCAGTGTCCCAGCCTGCAGCAGAACATTAGAAGGAAGGTAGATTAGCTCGTAGGAACCATAACCGGGGTGGCCACATGAATCGAAGGGAGAAACTGTCCCTCCCATGTAAACATGGGAGGCTCTAACCCGGGTTTCCGCGAGGTGGATGATTTTCCTACTATGGACATTTGCTCAAAGGCACCATGAACAGAAACAAACAAAAGGACTGGAAAAGGAATTTGAGAACCAAGACTTAAAGAAATCTGGTATTTAAAAATAGTAACTGAAGGAGCACCTGGGTGGCTCAATTGTTAGGCGTCCGACTATTGATCTCAGCTGGGGTCTTGATCTCAGGGTTGTAAGTTCAAGCCCCGCGTTGGGCTCTCCACTGGGCATGAAGCCTACTTAAATGATAATAATCATAATAATACTTGAATTAAAGAAGGGGGCCCAGGTAACTAAACACTGTGTTCCCTCAACACACGACTGCTGAGGAGACATACAGAGACACTGCAGTGCAGTTCCCTTGGGCAGACGTCCACCTCTGGGAGATGGGGGGCGTGGGTCTCCCTCCGGAGGAGTGATGGGAGGGCTCTCCATCCATCTAGTTTGCCTTCGTGCTGTCCTGTGGATCAACAAATCACTGCCGTCTCGAAGTTCCTGCTGCACTGGCAAGGACAGGCCCCAACTATCACCTAGGAGGCCACCGCATGTGCCCACTGTACTTGCAGGGGCGCGAGCCACATATGTTCTGGGGGAGCTCCCCACGCGCTGGGTGCAGGACATCAACCTTGGAGGTCCAGAAACGGAATCCAGGGTTGATCAGACCTAAGAACAAAATTCACATTAACAAAATTTCCAAGAAGCGAATGTATAGATTGGAGCAATGTAAGAAATAAAACGCTGAGTGGCCTTTATAGATCTGTGCATGCTCTCCTTAAAGGGAAACATGCAAGGGAAGCCCCAATGTCAAGTGAAGGGCACTGGGGAACACAGAGTCCAGCGAAGGTTGCTGGTTTGGTGACTCTAAGCCTATGGCCAGGGGACTCTGCCAACCAATGCCCCTGTCTCCACTGTAAGGTGGGGTCTCACCTATCCATCAGAAACTTGTATTTGAATGGACATTTTTTTTTTCCTTTCTGCCTGGATCTCTTCTGGCCCCTCTCCCTTTCTCAAAACAGACATAGGAGATTAGGTTTAAGACTTTTGGAAATAATTCCCATATGAGTTGATGTCATAGTTTAGAGTCCCCAAAAGCAGACACCATGACAAAGACTTGAGTGAGGATAGTTTTTTGGAAGGTGATCCCAGGAAGCGTAAGGGAGGATGTATGAGGAAAGGAAGGGAGAAAAGTCAATGAAGGTTCCTCAACCATGAGGAAGCTCCTTGGTGCCCAGTAGAGTCCATCTGAGATGGCGGGTGGAACATGCTCACTAGAGCATGTACCCATCAGTTCCCCTCTCCATTGGGTGAAGTTTAACCCTGGAAGCATTTACTATTTACTGCACCTCCAAGCTATGCCTGTGGGTGCCCATGCAAGTTTCAAGTGCCAAAGAAAGCTTTCAAACAGAGGAAAAGAGAAACCAGAATCCAAGGTAGGGAGTTGTCAGGCGCTGGGAATCCTCTGCAGGTGCCTGTGAATTCACACTTGCCCATGAAAGAGGTCTCAGATCCCTTGGGCCACACAGTCACAATCAGTTAAATTGCTCCACAAATGGCTAATTGTCTGAGGGTTGATTCTTTTTTATTCCCCTCGAGGAGTAATCTCCCAATAACCTTTGTTCAGTCAGTGCCCTGGGCTTCCAGTCCCACAGCGTTCATCCCAGGAACTGAAGCTGGAGACTAAAAATGACACTCCATGAAAAGACTGTTCTTTTTTTTCCCTAATGTTTTCATTTACTATGAACCGTAAATGATTCATAACTTGATTTTCCACACTTGTCACAGAACATGAATTTTCAGTTCATTTTCCAGATTAATTTTTAGGGGCACCCGGGTAGCTCAGTTGGTTAAGCGACCGACTTGATTTTGGCTCAGGTCAACATCTCCCAGTCCTGAGATTGAGCCCCACATCAGGCTCTGTGCTGGGCACGGAGCCTGCTTAAGATTCTCTATCTCCCACTGCCTCTCTCCCATTCGCATGTGATGTACATACTCTCTCTCAAAAATATAAAAAAGATTAATTGTTAAAGTTAAACCAACCCCTGCAAAAGTAATGATATTTAAAATCATCTTTCAGTTAATTTCTGTTGTACTACAGAGATTAACAGACCAACACAAGATTTAAGATTTTGTCTTTTTACTCAATTAATATCTTAGAATTAAATATTTATTATGGATACTGAGAAAACTTAAAAAGTATTAATTGTGCCTAAATCATAATCAAGTCAAAAATTTGCAAATTAAGATGTAATACTAAAACACTAATCATTCCCTTCAGCTCATGATGTAATTACAAAGACAGCCAACCTCCTATTTATCTAGAGTATTTATTCAACCACATTATAAACCATTAATTTTTGGGGAAAGTTCCGTTGCCAAACACTTGGCTTATGATTAAGTACCTAGAGCATGATCTTTGTTTTCCCTCCGACTGTGATAACAAATGGCAGTGACAACATTTCTGAGATCTGCTATTTCTAGCTGAAGTGTCGCAATGAAAGAAGTGGACCACAACTGAAAGCCATCAAAAAGCAAAGGTATAGGGGTATCCTGAGAACAGGACTTGAAACCAGAGTAGTTTTGCCCCTTCCAACAGCTAGCGATTGCAAGGGGTCCCGGGGGAGAAGGTCAGAAGGGGCTGTAGCAGCTCAGGACCTGTGAACTCTTGAAATGGCTCTGCTGCTGCTTGCTTCTACAACACAGCTTGCTTTTAGAACAGGGCACGCACAGAAGAGAAACCTCAGGAGATGATTCAACATTGACCAGGACAGGTAGAGACAAAGTAAGAGAAGACCCAGACCACAGTGGGGAAGGGGGCTGGATCCAAGACAGTTTGCTCAGAGAGCAACGTGAGAAACAAGCCCACTGATCCAATCAAAGGAAGGACTCCGAGGCTCTGAGCTCAGTGAAGCAAGGCTTTAATCAACATTCTTACAAAAGCGGCAATCGGCAGGCACACTCGGAGCAGTTACAGCAGACACTTTATCTCCTAGAATGTAAGTCCCTCCCCTGGTCCCTCATTGGCTGAGTGCTATAAAGGTTGTAGCCTTACCCGGAAGTCGCCTATGCCCATATAAGGCAAAAAGTAGTCTGATTGGAACAAAAATACATTCCTTGAGGTGACACAGACGCTCCAGGTCTTTGGCACATGCTCATTGCAAAGCTCACAAAGAATAAGTCTGCAAAAGGGAGAGGGGAAGAGGAACCAGGAAGTGAAGTGTCTAAAGGTTTGGGACTCCATTGTGGCGGGGAGGGTGGGGGGCAGGGAGCGTCGGACGTTGTGCGTATTTCCAATAGGTTGTAAACCTACTGTTAACTAGACAGCACAGCTTTTATTTAGTATTTCTGAAAATGAATCATCACACTTCTCACAGCAGGGTGCTGTATGTTTTAACAATACACAAAAACAACAGAGTGGGGAGCTCTATGGAGCTTAGAAAAGCTTTTCTCAACATTGCTTTAATTGGAAAGTTTAGGAAAACTAATTCAACTTAAAAACAAGTGGCACACATGCTCATTTCAGCAGCACATATACTAAAAGTGGAATGATACAGAGAAGATTAGCATTGCCTCTGTGCAGAGAAGACACTCAAATCTGTGGTGCATGCCATGAAAGAAAAGAGTTAACAGACAAATGTTGAGGTCAAATCCTATACAAAAAGACTGTAAGAAAAAGAGAGTAAGAAGCAGAATAAACATTCCTACAGACAATCAAAGCATGCCAGAAAGATGTGATAACATCAGAATTAACTGATGATCTCAAAAGAAGCTAAAATGATATAACATATGGGTAAAGAACATTTAGGGAAACTCAGAAATGGGATAACAGAATTCACAAAACAATTAGAAGTCAAAGGAAAGTTTATTTCAAAGTTAAGTCTAAATTATAAGGAACACAGTAGTGAATAGATGAAAATAATGCCTGAAAAGAAAGAGCTGATTAAAAAAAAATTTTTAATTAAAAAAGATTTTAAAAAAGGCTTGAGAAAAAATAACAAACATTGAAAATAGGCAAAGAAGATTAAACATTCAGATAAGAAGAGTTCATTAAGAAGATAAAGGAAGCAAGGGAAGAAAAATATTAAAAACATAATTCAACAAAAATTTCTGGAAATTAAAAAAAGGATATGAAAGTCCATACTGAAAGAGCATACTGCACACCTGAGACTGCTGACCTACAATAACCAACACCAAGATACTGTTTAGTAAAATTACTGAGTTTAAAAAAGAAAAACAAAAAATCTCAAATTTGGGCATGGAGAAAAAAGCACATGGGGCTTGTAAGGGGAAGAAAATTAGATCACCTTCAGACTTTTTAACTGGAATGCTTCCTGCCAGAAGAAAATGGAGCACATGTTTAAGAAACCCAAGGAAAGGGATGGTAAGCTGAGGATTTTATAGCCAGCTAAACTGACTCTCAAATATAAACACAAATTATTATGGACACACAAGCAATCAGGGAATAGTGTTCTCATGAGCTTTTCCTGAGGAATTTAATAGAGAATGAGCTTCCGGCCTCCAAATAGTCAGTCATCAGCATAAGGACAGGTAGTGAGCATGGAATATACCGTTACCTGTAGAACTAAGTGAGGAGGAAGAGCAGGTGGTCAGACAAAGTAATGAGGACGGGCTGTAACAACACAAAGACAACTGCTTTTTTTCTTTTTCCTTTATTATTATTATTTTTTATTTTGGGAAGTGGGGGCAGAGAGAGAGAGAGAAAGAGAAGGAAAGACTGTAAATCCCAGGCAGACTCCATGCTGTTAGCAGAGAGCTCAACTTGGGGCTTGGTCACACAAACTGTGAGATCATAACCTGAGCTAAAATCAAGAATCAGACGCTTAACCGACTGAGCCACCCAGGTGCCCCAAGACAACTGATTTTCTAAATGGAGGAGAAGAGAATGTGATGAACATGTGCTCAAAAAAATATTTTAAATATGTTTGTGGTAGTATTACTACTTTTATTCTGAGGCTGCTGTGTGTTCAATGTGGGACAAAACAAATGTGTGATTATGGGCTTTATTAATTCTATTATCCCTAGTGTCCTTGAGAACCAGGAATCTTGGTATCAAAGAAGGAATACATATAATAGAAAAGAACTATAGGAGAAGTTTTATCAAAGCTCTAGAGTTGTAAATTTGAATTGGAAATCAATATGAACTCGGGAAAATTTTTTTCACATGTATATAAATATACACATATGCATATATACATTATATGTACCTACACATATATATATTCAGTAGCTATAAACTTATAGTTACAAGATAAATAAGTACCAGGGATGAATCCTATGATGACTGTACTTACCGCTGCTACATGATATGTAGGAATGATGTTAAGGAAGTAAATCCTAAGAATTCTCATCACAAGGAGAAATTTTTTTTCATTTCTTTTTTTTAATGTTTATTTATTTTAGAAAGTGGGGAAGGGCAGCAAGAGAGGGAGAGAGAATCCCAAGCAGGCTCTGCAGTGTCAGCACAGAGCCTGATGCAGGGCTTGAACCCATGAACTGTGAGATCATGACCTGAGCTAAAATCAAGAGTTGGACGCTTAACCACCTGAGCCACCCAGGAGCTCCTTCGTTTTTCTGTTTTTGTTTTTTTATTGTGTCTGTATGAGATGATGGATGTTAACTAAGCTTATCGTGGTAATCAATCATAATATAGGCTAATCATACCTTTATTCTGTACACCTGCAACTCATACAGAGCTATATGTCAATTACATCTCAATAAAATTAGAAAAATATTTTACATAAAAAGACAAACACTAGAGGGGCACCTGGGTGGCTCAGTCAGTTGAGTGTCTGGCTTCGGCTAAGGTCATGATCCTAGGGCTTGTGGGTTTGAGCCCCACATCGGGCTCTATGCTGACAGCTCAGAGTCTGGAGCCTGCTTCAGATTCTGGATCTTCTTCTCTCTCCACCCTTCCCCTACTCATGCTCTGGCTCTCTTTCTCAAAAATAAATAAACGTTACAAATTTTTTAAAAAGAAAAAATTAAAATTGTTGCTTGTTGCATGTGTTAAATACACACTGCCGAAAAGGCTGGGATATAATAACTCCTCCAATAGCGTGAGTCCCTCTAGAGCTCAAGTGTCATCTAAAATAGTTTCTCACTGAAAGAAACTAGTGGCTTCTTAGAGAAGAGACCGACTCCAGACCTATCAAAGATGACCAGGGTCAAGTCATGTTGAAAGCACCCAGAAACCAACGTGAAATGCCTCCCTCAGACCAAAGTTAGGACAATGAGCTTCAATAACACTAACAACTGCCATTGAGTGAAAACCCCCCACCCCCAAGATGTTTAAACTTACAACTTCAGAGGTCATTACCAAAAAAGGATCGCATTTAGAAGGTGACAAAGAAAGGAATTGTTATCTTGAGTCCAGCTTTATCCTACCTCTTCTACATGAATCATCCCACTGGGGGAAACAGTAGATGAGTAGAAACAGTCTTTAAAATTGTATTCCAGCTCATAAATGAAAAATGAAATGGCGGAATTAGAATATCGCCACTTAGCAATCTTCAATAATTGAACGGATAAAGACACAAAGCATCAAAGCCTGCTAACATTACAAAGAAAGAGAGACAGCTAATTAAGTGCCTCCTATAGTCTGGCTGGCGGAAGGGACCTAACCTGAATCTGATCCAGCTGCAAATTTTCAGGAAATACAAGGACAAAGGAATATGTTAAACTATACATAAGTGTGCAATCAGCAAAGGAAAGACTGTGGGAAATTTTACAGGTCAAAAGTCCCTCAAAGGATGAAACTAAGAAAACAAAAGGATGGAAAAGGAACCCAGAGATTAAGAGAGACATGAAAGAGAAACATTTTTTTTTAAGTAAGCTCTACACCCAACATGGGGCTCCAACTCACGACCCCAAAATCAAGAGTTCCTTGCTCTACCTGCTGAGCTAGCCAAGTGCCCCAAAGATGCACTTAAACAAAATTTTTAAGTGCTTATTTATTTTGGAAAGAGAGAGAGAAAGTGGAGGAGAGGAAGAGAGAGAGGGAGACACAAATTCCAAAGCACACTCCAGGCTCCAAGCTATCAGCACAGAGCCTGATGTGGGGCTCACACCCATGAACCATGAGATCATGACCTGAGCTGAAGTTGGTTATTTAACCAACTAAACCACCCAGGCACCCCATAACATTTTTAAATATAAGACTACAGTTGTGGCATAACATCAGTATGTATCTGCTCTGTGCCCATTCCTGGCATAGAGCTCCTAAGAGTCTTGGACTCTCCTGAGTGCTAGGAGTGTATGGGGGGTGGTTGCCAGATTAGGGGGTAGGGATTTAGAGTGGCTTTTCTCATCTGCAGAATAGAGAAATTGCCCCACACATCTCCTGCTTTCAGTACAGGATTAAGTCATGTTTCTTCAGTAGAACAGACACGTTCACTTCTCTATTATCAGTTTGAGAGTAACCGAGAGACAGCCTGAGATTCTATAATTGCCTTAGAAAAGTACAGTAGAAGTAGTACTTTCTAAGTAGTACTTAGAAAAGTAAGTGCCTTGGGCACTTACAGCTACCTCTGTCCCTCTGAACTTGAGCTAGCCAAGGACTCCCTGCCTCAAACTAAGGAATAGACCTTGGCAGCTACCAGCATAGACTGCGTTCCCAGGATGTCTCAGCTCTGCCTAAGCCTCTCTCTCATGCCCTTAGACTGGAAACTTCCATTTGCACCTCCTTTCTATTCCCGAGTCCATCACTTAGCAAACACAGCCAGTCAGCACCAGGGCTTGAACCTGGACTCCATAACCCCACTGCAGAAGTCAAAAACTTCTGCGTGTGTTTCTGAAGGAAAGGGAATCAGCAGAAGGGTGTGGTAAAGGTTTCCCTGGTCCTTGGCATTTGTGCTGATCTCAACTCATCTAGGCAGACACCGGTGGTGCCTAGTCAGGTACCCTTACCTGCCAGGGGAGTCATTTCCCAGCTACTGTGAGTGTGGATGTGAACTTCAAATACGACATCTACAAAGAATTCTAGAAAGTTGAGGGGTGCCTGGGTGGCTTAGTCGGTTAAGCGTCCGACTTTCACTTAGGTCATGATCTCGCGGTTCCTGGGTTCGAGCCCCGCGTCGGGCTCTGTGCTGACTGCCAGCTCAGAGCCTGGAGCCTGTTTCAGTCTGTGACTCCCTCTCTCTCTGACCCTCCCCTGCTCACGCTGTCTTTCTCTCTCTCTCTCTCCTAGAAATAAATAAAACATTTAAAAAAATTAAAAAAAAGATTTCTAGAAAGTTGAACTATACCTTTAAGATGCCCCTCAAAAAGCCTGGGGAGCTGGGTTCTAGGAGCTCTCCGACAGCGGAAAACCCAAGATTCCTTCACTCCCAACGCCCCCCCCACCCCCAGCCTGCAGCACAAGCCCCGCTTGGCAGAGGTCCTCACAAATGATAATACGCATAATAAATATTTGTACTGCATTAGGTATACCATGTACACTAATATAGTCGATAAGTAGAAGATCATCCCGAACACTTAGTACTGTTAGGGCTCTGCCCTGGGCAGGGGGTGTATGTGGAGTTGACAGGGTAAGGCTGAACCATACCCCCTGCTGCTCCCCCACCGTCTCCGCCCCACCTTCCATCACCTCCCTCAAATCTCATGCTCCAGGCCTTTCGGATCGTAGCACCCGCAGGTGCATTCCCGCCTCAAGACCTTCGCACTAGCTGTCCCCCCAATTCTATCTACTCTGCCCCTGGATTTCTGCAAAGAAAAGAAAATAAAAAGAATTCAGGTCGTGGCTCAGGCGGCATCGTGTCCCAGAGGCTTTCCTGAAAGCCCGTCGCCTCCCTGGCTGGTTTGCTGGCTGGTTTCTGTGCCGCCCTCACAAACTCTAAGCCCCTTCAGAGCAGGAATCAGATCAGTTGCTCGAGTGTCCTGAACACGCAGAACACCACCTCACCCCCAGAGTGTTCAGGGGCCCAGACGTGGAGGGGGGTGCCTGGCCTTCAGTGTCCCTGTCACCGTGTCAGGGGCCACCACGCTGTCGAGGTCAGCGCCCCTCCCCGGGCAGGGCCCGCAGTAAGTCCCAGAGAGAGCGGCCTCACGCCCGCAGTTCCGCGCCCCTAAGCGCCTTCTCAGCCTGGAGGACCGCCCCTCTGTCCCTGGTCCCCCCTTTCCAGGACACTCGCCTCCTTTTTTCTTTAATGTTTATTTTTGAGAGAGGGAGAGAGAGAAAGCAAGGGTAGGAGAGAGAGAGAGAGAGAGAGAGAGAGAGAGAGAATCCAAAGCAGGCTCCAGGCTCTGAGCTGTCAGCAGAGAGCCTGACATGGAGCTCGAACTCACGAACTTCGAGATCATGACCCGAGCCAAGATAATGACCTAAGCCGAGCTTAGCTGACTAACCACCCAGGTGCCCCTGGCCTCTTCCTTTAAAAGAGAAAAAAGTTAACAAACTTTTTTTCTTTTTTTCTTTGAGACAGAGAGTGCGCCCGGGAGGGGCAGAGGGAAAGGAGACAGAATCCACGGCGGGTTTCAGGCTCTGAGCTGTTAGCACAGAGCCTGACGTGGGGCTCGAAGCCGTGAACACAAGATCATGATCTGAGCTGAAGCTTGATGCTCAACTGACGGGGCCACCCAGGTGCTCCCCACCCCCACCCCCTTTGACCTCTTTTTTTAACAGGTGTTTTAGGTCAGTTTCCCTGGACCTAAGCCGGAGATGAAAGGTCAGGGGCGCCGTGCAAGCGGGTGCTCTCAAAAAGTGGGGGGAGCGTGAAGCAGAGGACGGAGGGACACAGCAGGGAGACCAGCTCCAGCCTCATCCCAGGGGGCTTGGGCAGGAATTGTGCCAGAGCTGCCCCACGCAGAGGGGCGCCGGCAGCGTTTGGGGCCTCTGTGCTGGGTGTGGGTGGGGCTCCTGAGCTCCCACGAGGGCGGGAGGGGGGCAGCCAGCACGCAGCACCACTGCAGTTGGGTCATCTGCTTCCTGCCCCTCCCAGGCCCCTGGGCCCCGGGGGGGGGGGGGGGGGAACCAGGTGGAGAGGGCCTGAGCGCTGCCCCCTAATGGAGAAAGCGAGAGCACGCAGGGAGGAGCCCACATCTGTATCTCTGCCATCACTCGGTGGAAGTCAGGGCTCAGTGGTAGCAGGATCCTGGGGTAGGTGTTCCAGCTGCCGTCCTGCCCTCCCGCGGGCCACGCGGGGTCCGTGGCCGTGCCCAGCAGAGTGGCTCCCTAACTCCCACCTTATCACGCACACCACTCCCCGTTGAAAACTCTCCCTGGCTCCACCTGCTCATGAGACAGGACCCCAGGTCTCAGGCGGGCCCTGACGTCCTCGGGGTAAGCACGACCCCGCACGTCCCCACCCTGTGACCGTTCCTGCTGCGGCCTGACTGTCTGTGTCCCCCCCGAAATTTAAGTGTTAAATCCCAGGGCCCAACGTGACCATATTAGGAGATGGGGCCTTTAGGAGGTGATTAGAGGGAATAACGTGCCTACGAAGTGACCCCAGAGAGCTCTGCACCTCCCCCGCCTTGTGAGGACACAGCCAGGCGGTGCTGCGGGCCAGGACCATACAGGTCGGCCAACACCTTGATCTTGGGCTGCCGGCCTCCAGAACTTTGAGAAACAGTGTCTGCTGTTCATACGCCATTCCTTCTATGGTATTCTGTTATAGCAGGCCGAGTAGACTAGACAGTTCCGTTCGGGGCATCCTAGATTGTTTTGTAGCCAACATACACGTGCGTACTTGGCCCCCGCGGCTTCCCACTGCCCCAGAGCCCTCTGCCTCCCCCACGGGCAGATTCCTCTCTTCCTCCCACAGCTTCTCTCTTTCTAACTCATCTGTTACCTCCGCCACCCAATTCCTGCTGCAGGGGTGGCCCCTTCTGCTCCTGGAGACCCTTCCCCCGTCAGCCCCGCCTCCTCTGGGTGGGGAGCACCCAGTGGTGTCCCAGAGTGTGGAGCAGGAGGGGGTCTGAAGCGGCACATGAATGAACGCTTCTTTCTTAAGGTTAGGCTTTCATTTGTAGTTACTTTCTACTTATGGCAGATAATCTGGTTTTCTCTTCCAAAACATCTTACTTTTTTTTCTTACATTTTTTGATTAAAAAAATATTAAGGGGGTGCCTGGGGGGCTCAGGTGGCTAAGTGTCCCACTTCGGTTCAGGTCATGATCTCACGGTTTGTGAGTTTGAGCCCCGCGTCGGGCTCTGTGCTGACGGCTTGGAACCTGGAACTGCTTCGGATCCTGGGTTTTCCTCTCTCTCTGCTCCTCCCCCGCCTGCACTCTTGTCTTTCTGTATCTAAAAAACCCTTAATAAACATTAAAAATATATTCAGAAAATAATAGCACAAGTGGTGCTGACTGTGGACGGAGTCCTCAGGACGGCAGGAGAGGGTGTGATTTTAGAACCCATGGCCCCAGTTCTGTCCTCTCTTGACCCTGTTGCCTAGTCTGTCATCCTCCACACTGTGTGGTCCTGGGGAGGGGGGGCATCTCTCTGGGCCATCGCTGTGTCCCCAGGACCCGCCCTGAGTCTGGTAGACAGTGGGTACACTGTGTACACTTCCTGCCCTGCATGCTCCCAGACCCTCCACTGGGCTTAAGATACAGCTGGCTCGGCCCGCAAGCCACTTCCTCATTGTGGTCCTGGTCCTTGGGTGATGGCCAAAGATCCTTGGGTGTGGCTGTGGCATCTGGCAGTGGCTCTGTCTCAGAGGTTCTCCCCCTTCCACCCCCCTCTTCCGAATCCTGTCTCCAGGGGGCTCCGCACAGCGTGTCCCTGAGCCCAGGAGTGAAGAGTACTTGTTGCTGAATGTGTTTGCGGGCTTAGGCTTGTCTTCTGGGGAGACAGTCTGGGACGGGGCCTTCCGTGGCCCTGAGCTTCAGGTGTCTAGTGCAGGTTCAAGAAAAGGTTAATTGGGATTCGTCCTGTCCCCACTGTCACTCAGCTGCCCCCTTGCAAAGGCCAGATCAGTTGGCGCACAGGCACAGGCCAGGGACACGAGCTTGTATCACTCTGACAGCCCATGCTGTGTGTGACCCTTGCAGTACCCAGAAGGGAGGCTGAGTCACCCACATATTCACTCACTCACTCATTCATTCATTCATTCATTTATTCATTCATTCAACAAACATCTATTAATAGTAGTAGCTAACATGTCCTGCACACTCACATCTCCAGGCAATGCACCAGATGCTTCCCACACACTTATCTGCAAAAGAGAGGCTGTAATTAAGTGAGATAATGCATGAGCTCAATAAGGGCTGTCTGTTTGTATTATTATTACTCTCCTCTCACTATTATTAGCCCCAAGTGCCGCGCTTTGCAGAGAGGATGCGTAAGGCTCCCTCCCAGCCCGTGGGGCAGTCGCGGGTAATTGCGGGATCAGGTGGGTCCAAACAAATGCTGTGTCAGAGGGAAGGGCTGCTGCGTGCACTCCTCCGGAGGGAGTGACCAGCTGCCCGGAGGGTGGAACACGTCGCCTGGCTGACCTCTGACCTGGGTCGGGATGGCATTAGCCGAGGCCAGAAAGGGAAATGCGGGGAGATGCAGCCCTGGCCTAGGAAGGCTTTGGTTTAGGAGAAGTCTATCACTGCTTGAGGGCAGAGCAAGCTGTGTGCGTCCAGGGATGTGGAGAGAGCAGGTGTGGTTGGAGCCAGGTGAGATTCGGGTGGAGCCACCTGGCTAGCACCGTGCTTATGTGGGGGCAGGCGGGCTGGGGTGTGCCCTGGGGGGGCAGGTGGTGAACTGGGAGGTGTAGTCTGGGTGTGGAGGCAGCCCCAGTGGGGCTGTCCTGGGCCCAGGCCACACCGGACTGAGAAGAGCCATCCAGCCATGACGTCGGGACTCTGATGATCGTGTCTTCGGGCAGTTTGAATTTCACTCGAGAGGCACATGCCACAGGGTCTAACCACTTCCAAGAGGACCTTCTAGGTGGCCCTTATGTGGCCTCGGTGATGGGGGTCCATTGGCTTCGCTGTGTGCCTTTGGGCTGCTAGGACCCGACAGCAGGGAGATCCAAGGGGCGCTGGTCCCTGAGGACCAGAAGTCTGGGGGCCTCGCTGCAGCCCCAGCACCCGGTCAACCCCCTGGTCTGCAAGGCAGGCGTAAGAACGAGGCCTGCGGCAGCCACACAGCTTTGCTGTCACAGTTGGCAGTTGCATAGAAGTTGGAGTTGCATAGAAGTCTGGGGTCTGATGTTCAAATGATTGGGTTTAGTCTTTACTGCTCTTTAGCTGTAAACTCTGAGCAAGTGACCAAGGCCCTTTAGGAGTGTCAGTTTCTTCATCTGTCAAATGGGGACAAGCAGAGCAAATAAGGCACAGGTTACCGTGGAGATGACATGCTCTTAGTGCATCAGTGGGAACATTCTCAGTGAATGGCTGTGACTGTGCATGTGTTAAATCTGTGACTGTCAGAAGTCTGAAACACTTCCCAAATTCATCACCCCCCGCCTCCACTAACTTTCCTCTGAACTTGCTTCCTAGATCCAGTTTCTCCCTTTCCCAGGCTGTGTGCTCCTCTGCCACCAGAGTGAGCTCCTGAAGGCACAGATCTGGATCATGCTGGCGCCTGGGCTTGGCCGTCACAGCCCTTCCCACAGTGACCCCGTATTCCGCCACCACTCTCCTCACAGCCCCCATCCTCTGGTCCTAGGCGCTGAGCACCTGCCCCGTGTCGGTTCCTTCTCACACTGTTCCTTTTTCCTGGAAGGATGCGTCACCATACTATCTCACTGTCTCCCTGGACTGTCGCCTCTTTGTCTGCTTTGTCTGATTCTTCCAGGTACCACCTAAGCCTCGGGAGGCAGGAGTGTGTTTGTGTGTGTGTGTGTGTGTGTGTGTGTGTGTGTGTGTGTGTGTGTGTGTGAGCCCTGGATGACGTCCCTGGAGCCTGCCCACGGAGGGCCTTCTGCAGATTGGCGCTCACCTAGATTCCTCCGTGGCAGCTGGGAAGGGGCCTCTGGGCCGAGGGATCCTGCTGTGAGGCTCAGAAGACAGAGAGCCATGCAGTCTCTGTCGTTTGAAGGTCAGGCAGCAATTGCAAGACCTTGGAGCAGGGCCGGCCTTCAGGGCTGCAGCCCACATCCTGTCGCTGGCTTTCCGGGCGACCCTGGGTGAGGACGTAAGTCAGTAGGAAGCCTGGGCAGCTGCTGAGGAGGGAGCTGCTATCGGCCAAGGACGGGATATTTATCCTCACGGTTCTGTGCCTGCAAATCTGAGATCAAGATGTCGGCAGGTGGTTTCCCTCCATGGGCACTTTCCTGGCCTTCCCTCCATGCACATGCGTCCCTGACGTCTGTCTGTGTGTCCAGAACTCCTCTTCCTGTAGAACGCCAGTCAGGTTGGACTGAGGCCATCTCTAATGGCCTCATTTAACCTAATCATAGATTGATCGATCAATTGATTGATTGGAGTATAATTAACATACAGTGTTATATTAGTTTCAGGTAAACAGTAGAATTCAATTCTATACATTTCTTAGCCCTGATCATGAGAAGTATACTCTTGAATCCTTTTATGTATTTCACCCATCCCTCTACCCATCTGCCCTCTGGCAATCACCAGTTTGTTCTCTGTATTTAAGAGTCTGTTTTTTATTTGTTTCCTTTTAAATTTGTGTGTATGTGTGTGTGTGTGTGTGTGTTAAGATCTTTATTTTTTAAGAAATCTACACTCAATGTGGGCCTTGAACTTACAACCCCCAAGTTCAAGAGTCCCATGCTCTGGGGCGACTGGGTAGCTCAATCCATTGAACCTCCAACTCTCGGTTTCTGCCCAGGTATGATCTTACAGTTTTGTGAGTTCTAGCCCCATGTGCGGCTCTGCGCCGCCAGTACAGAGCCTGCTTGGGATTCTCTCTCCCTCTGTCTTTGCTCCTTCCCTGCTTGGGCTGTCTTTGTTCCTCTCAAATAAATGAATTAACTTAAAAAAAAAAAAGTCACATGCTTTACCAACTGCACCAGACAGGTGCCCCTGTTTTGTTTCTTAAATTCCACATATGGGTGAAATCATATTTGTACTTGTCTTTCTCTGGTTTATTTTGCTCAGAATTACACCCTCTAGATCCAACCACATTGACAATGGTTATGGCTGAATGACATTTCATTGGATGTATATGCCACATCCTGATCCCTTCACCAATCAGTGGACACTTGGGTTGCTTCCGTGTCTTGGCTATCATAAATACTCCAGCAATACACATAGGGGTGCATATATCTTTTCGAATTAGTGTTTTCACTTTCGTTGGGTAAATACCCAGTAGTAGACTTATTGGATCATAGGGTAGTTCTATTTTAAATTTTTTGAGGAAACTCCACATTGTTTTCCACAGTGGCTGCACCAGTTTGCATTCCCACCAAGAGTGCATGA
This sequence comes from Hyaena hyaena, assembly GCF_003009895.1. NCBI lineage: Eukaryota > Metazoa > Chordata > Mammalia > Carnivora > Hyaenidae > Hyaena > Hyaena hyaena. The sequence goes on from NW_024081013.1 coordinate 222,312, forward strand.
GGGTTTCTTTCTCTCCATGTCCTTGCCAACAGTTGTTATTTCTTGGCCTTTTTTTTTTTAATTTCTGAGACAGAGACTGCGTGAGCAGGGGAGGGTCAGAGAGAGGGAGACACAGAATCCAAAGCATGCTCCAGGCTCTGAGCTGTCAGTACAGAGCCCAATGCGGGGCTCGAACCCATGAACCGTGAGATCATGACCTGAGCCGCGGTCGGGTGCTTAACCGACTGAGCCACCCAGGTGCCCCTTGGCTTTTTGATTTCAGTCACTCTGACAGGTGTGTGGTGGTATCTCATTCTGGTTTTGATTTGCATTTCCGTGATGACGAGTGATGTTGAGCATCTTTTCCCGTGTTTGCCTTCCATCTGTGTGTCTTTGGGGGAAAAAAAGGTCTATTCAGGTTCTTCCTCTGACCATTTGTAATGAAAACATTTTGTTTTTGGGTTTTTTTGCTGTTGAGTTGCAGAATTTCTTTATGTATTTTGGATATTAACTCCTTATTGGATGTGCCATTTGTAAATATCTTCTCCCGCTCAGTAGGTTGCCTTTTTGTTTTGTTGATGGCTTCCTTTGCTGAGCAAAAGCTTTTTATTTCGGTGTAGTCCCCATAGTTTAATCTCACTTTTGTTTCCCTTGCCTCAGGAGATATATCTAGAAAAATGTTGCTAAGGCTAATATGTCAGAGAAATTACTGCCTGTGTTCTCTGCTAGGATTTTTATGGTTTCGGGTCTTACACTTAGGTCTTTAATCCATTTTGAGTTTATTTTTGTGTATGCTTAAGAAAGTGGTCCAGTTTCATTCTTTTAAAAAACTTTTTTTTAATGTTCATTTATTTGTGTGTGTGTGTGTGTGTGTGTGAGAGAGAGAGAGAGAGAGAGAGAGAGAGAGCATGAGAGGGAGAGGGGCAAAGAGAGAGGAAGACAGAATCTGAAGCAGCTCCAGGCTCTGAGCTGTCAGCACAAAGCCCAATGTGGGGCTTGAACTCACAAACTGTGAGATCATTATCTGAGCCCAAGCTGGACACTCAACCAATTGAGCCCCCCAGGAGTCCCCAGTTTCATTCTTTACTATGTGGTTGTCGTTAACAACAAGATATGAACAACCCAACTATAAACCAAATATCTTAAACCAATTGTTGACCCAACCAAACACAACTACGAAAAATCCTAGCATACTCCTCAATTGCCCACATAGGTTTTTGTCAACACCATTTGTTGAAGATTCAATCACCTCTTTAAAGGCTCTATCTCCAAATACAGTCACATTCTTAGGGACTGGGGCTTAGGGCTTCAACACATAAATTTTAGAGACACAATTCAGCACAAATAGTGGGTCTCCAAATGAATACCAGGATGGAGCTGTCCAGAGGAGGGGGGTCAGACACACCCAACCGATGCCCACTGTGATTCCTGACCACCTCTTCACATGGCCGAGCTGCCCCATGCCCTGTGCCCACAGCAATGAACATGTGTGGAACCAGATACAAGACGGCTCTCATCTGAATAAGCTTAAGAGGAAGAGGCTGTGAGAATCCCAGAATCTCCCAGCTAGAATAAGGCACCTTAGTGATATCCAACACCATGACACTAACAGCTCCCATTTCTCAGTGCCTACTCTGACTTTATGGTCTCCATTTCCCCCCTCAGTATTTTTGTGTTTTCCTCTACATTTTGGGGTACATAGAGGATATTGAGAACACTGCTTTAAGGTCTTTGCATGCTCGTTTCACCATGCGGGTCATTTCTGCAGCTGTTTCTACTGATGGATTTCCCCCAATTATAGGTCATATCTTCCTGCATCTTGGCATGCCTGGTCACTTTTAGTAGGATGGCAGACACCATGACCTTTATGTTGTTGGGTACTGGATTTTATTTTATTGTATTCTCTTAGGTGGCACTGGACTTTGGGCACTGCGAAGTTGCTTGGGCTCAGTTTCATTCTTTTGAGCTAGTTTTGAAGCTTTGCTATTGGCGAGAGCAGCTTTCAGTTTAGGGCTAATGTAGCTGCGCTCCAAAAGTGTGGTCCTTGGGAGGGCTCTCATTGACCTGCTCGATGTTATGAGCCCTTTACATGCTGGCCTCAAGGGAGCACTACATCCTGTGTGAGCTCTGGGAATTCTACTTTCTGGTATTCTTTTCACAGCCAGCTTTGTGAAGCTTTAATCCATACACGCACAGTATTCCAAGACTCAGGGCAGCACTTCTGCAGGTCTCCGGACCCTCTCTGTGTGGGCAGCCCCATCCTCCTGGGCAATCTGACCTGCAAGTACCAGCAGCCTTGGCTTCTCTGACGTCTGCTGTCCTTCCACGGAGTGAGCCCCCAGGCTTGGTTGGGCACCCCTTCCTATGCTGCAGCCCCAGAGTGGCCTCCATGAAGCCAGCCTGGCAACTGGATGACACCCTTCATTCATTTCCCTTCTTTTAGGGACCACAGCCCGGTGTTGCCTGAAATCTGGTGTCTGCAATCCATTGTTTCATCTGAAGCCCCTAGCGGCTTTAAGCTCTGTTCTAATTATCTCATTAAATCTTCACAACACCCTAGAAATTAGACTATTTTATAATGCTTTTCTTTAATGTTTGTTTATTTTTGAGAGAGAGAGAGAAACAAAGTGCAGGTGGGGGAGGGGCGGAGAGAGAGGAAGACACAGACTAAGAAGCAGGTCCAGGTTCTGAGCTGTCAGCACACGGCTCGAACTCACAAATCTTGAGATCATGACATGAACCAAAGTCAGATGCTTAACTGACTGAGCCACCCAGGTGCCCCAAACTCAGACTATTTTAAAGATGAGGAAGCTTAGAGCGGCCAGGTAACTTCCCCAGAGTCAGACAGCGCCAAGGTATTGGCCGCCATGTCTGGTTGACTGTATGACTACTACCCTGAACTGCTGGGGGAACTTGAGGTTCACGGGGTAGGGGGGCTGTGGGGGCATCTGGCCTCCAAGAGGGAGGTCTGGACTGCCTTGCCATCGAGACCCAGGGCTCCTTTGATTTCAGGACACTCCACCTTGTGCAGGTGTCCTGGCCCCCAGCGCCAGAGCTCATTTCGTTTACTCAGCGCAGGAAGGACTGCTTGCTGTGCACTTATATTAATAGTCACATTTGCCCACGAGGCTCACTGGTGCGGCAGACAGCATCCTCTCTAGAACACCGTATTTGCTCTATGGAGCTGGTTGAAGTTTAACACCCAGGGTCTGCCTTCGTAATCTTCATGGAGAATGCTGAGCAGTGCACTTCCGAGACCTAGCCCAGTCTGGGCTGCCAGGGTGAGGTCAGTCCAGGCTACTGTTTCTCAAGCTGGGTTTTTAAATTTTTTAAAAATGTTTTTTATTTATTTCTGAGAGAGAGAGAGAGACAGCGTGAGCAGGGGAGGGTCAGAGAGAGAGGGAGACACAGAATCCGAAGCAGGCTCCAGGCTCTGAGCTGTCAGCACAGAGCCTGATGCGGGGCTTTTGAACTCACGAACCATGAGATCATGACCTAAGCCAAAGTCTGAGGCTTAACCCACTGAGGCACCCAGGCGCCCCCCCCTTAACATCTTTTAGAGTTGGTGTTTTGAAAGTAGGATGCAGTTGACAACTGTACCTTGCATTTGAATGTCACATTTCTGTTTTTGTTTTAAGACCTAATTGACTTTATTCAACAATTCATGAATCAGGCAGCAGCTCATCTACGGGGCGGAGGGGAGCTCCCTTGAATGTTACATTTCTTAAGTCTTTCAAAATCTAGAGTGGTTCTTTCCCATCTACCCATCCTTTTCTTGTATATTTTCTTGTTGATGACACCAGACCAGTGTCCTAGAAAAGGTCCCACCTTCTTTTATTTATTGATTTTGGGAAAGCATGAGCAGGGGAAGGGCAGAGAGGGGGACAGGGAGCCCAATGCCGGGCTCGAACTCAAACTGTGAGGTCATGACCTGAGCTACCCCGGTGCCCTGAACATCTCACCTTCTATGTTTGCCTGACCGTATTTCAAGTAGCGTCATTTAACTTCCTCCTTGATGTCCTCTGTGAACGGAACGTTCAATGTAAAGTCTTCAGTATACCTTTTTTGTGCTATGTGGCCTTGTGCACTGTGACCTCTTGGTGGGTCATCTACTATGATGAAGAAATCTGCCACTGGGTCAAAGGGGCAGCAACCAGATGCCTCACGGCAAGACCACGTTCCTCCCCTGTCAAGTGACAAGCAGTGTGTGATCCAGCCCCCCGTGGAAGCGTGTTAACCCCCCACATCCGGGTTCTGTTCACATCCGGGTTCTGTTCACATCCGTACTGCCTACCGCAAATAAACCTCTCCCCCTCATCCCTGCGCCTTCTGGCATCTCCACCAGGCGTCATTTTGCTGAGCATCCTTCCTGTGTTTGCCCTGTACATATGGAAACGTTTTTCAAATTAAAGTTTTAATTTAATTTTCAAAATTTAAAACTGCGATATAGGTTCTGCTTTTTCAAGGCTCTATCGCAATACTCTGCTGTACCTTAGGAGGAAGTCACTAGTCTGAACTCCCGCTGATGCTGAGGACCGGGGCGCGAGGAATTCCGGCGCTCTCTGGCCGCACAGCCGGAGTCCCGCGTGAGGCCTGGCAGGTGGCTGAGATCTGTGGCCCAGGCATGCAGACTCAGGCGTTAAAGATGCCACTGGCCACCGCACGCGGGGCCCCTGGAACCGGAGAAGTAGCCAGTCCCGAGCTCATGGAACCACGGGGCAGGGAGCCAAGGCCGTGGACTTGACATAGAGCCACAGGACGAGACCGCTGCTGGAGTGAGCCAGGCAACGCCGACAAACCCGAGAGCTCGCCACGGGCACAACCTCGCAGCCAAGCTCGGGCACACTTTGCGGCAATGGGACCAAAGCCTCTGCGCCTCAAACACACAGTTCCACGGGCCACCTGGAGTTTAAAAGGCCTGATTTAGGGGCGCCTGGGGGCTCAGCCGGTTAAGCGTCCTACTTCAGCTCAGGTCGTGATCTCACGGTCTATGAGTTTGAGCCCCGCGTCGGGCTCTGTGCCGACAGCTGGGAGCCTGGAGCTGCTACGGATTCTGTGTCTCCCTCGCTCTCTGCCCCTCCCCCACTCACTCTGTTTCCCTCTCTCTCAAAAATAAAATAAAAAATATATAAAAAATAAAATAAAAAATATATAAAACAATTTAAAAAAGGTCTGATTTAGAAATCCATTTATAGGACAGTCTTACAAAAGCATATAAACATCAATTTACTTGCATATTCCGTGGGTCACCTTTATCAGAGCGAAAGAGGCAATTGTTCTAGAAAATGTGAAACGTGAGGTTATCAAACAAAGAACCTGGAGGCCGCATGAGGAGAAGCCAAGCACGGCCAGTGTCTTACGCGTGTGGCCACATGTTCTCCTGTGATTCTCAGAAGAGGCCCAAGAGGTTGGTGGTGTTGCCCCTAATTTATATGTATGAAGATCAGAACCCTAAGGTTCAGAACTTCTAGAACAATGACCAGAAATAGGAGAACAGCCACACAGCTGGCAGTGGCTAGGCCAGGCCCCCAAGTCTGTGTGACTGCAGTCCCTGGCCTTTCACTACAACACCCATCTTCCCCAATGAGTAGCCGCACAAGCAGAACTGAAATTGGGCCTGAAACAGATGGTAAGTGTCACCAACATTTGTTGGCCAGGCTCTCTTTGGAGAATGTGAATTCCTAAGAAGACCCTTGGTCTGCAGGCTCACGTTGTGTCCCTTTCTTGTTTTCCCTATGCTTCAGTACTTTGAATCCTTAAAGGGGATGTGTGTTCCTTTCCACCCCAGGGCCCTTGTACATGCTGTTCCCTCAGCCATTCACCTAGCTAGTTTCTGTGTTTCCTTAAAGACTGGGCTTACGTTGCTTTCTCAGGGAAGCCCTTCCCGACCTGGAGCAGGTCAGGCCACCGTGTCTTCTCTCTTGGAGCACCCTGGACACCCCCTTCACACTTGCTTCTCTTTCAAGTGGTCGGAGTCACCAGGCCATGGGGTCAGGGCCTGAGCTCCTGAGTTTCTAAGTTCCATAGAGGGCTGTGAGTGAGTGCATGAGGCCACATGTGATTGGAGCCCAGGCCCTTTTCCTCTGTGGGATTTAACTTATCCGTAGAACAAGGACTCTAATTTTCTATGAATCTGTGGTTGATAAGCCAAGAGCTCTCAGGTCACACGTTATCCTCTCATTTCACTCAAACTGAAAAGCTCCTAGGACATCCCAAAGTGTATTTAATCTGCATTCTGGGTGTGTGTGTGAGAAGAGTGTGTGTGTGTGTGTGTGTGTGTGAGATTTCTCCCGGGGCTCAGAGTGGTGCCAAGGGCGGGCAAGGGCATTCTGTACAGCACCAGGGGGCCCACCTGACTTTCCCCAGGCCCTACGAGCCCCCTGCCCAGCTCTGCCACCCAGGGCCCTTCCTACCCTGGGAATGAACCTTTCCATCCTTTTTACCTCCCTTCCTCCAATCCTTGAAGACTCACTCGCAGGCCCACTGCCACTGTCACTGGTTCTTGGGAGCAGCAGACAGGAGGGTGGCCTGATAATATTCCAAACGGACTCCACTTACTGAGCTGTCTGCATTCTGAGGATTTCTCCTTCCTCTTCTTCTTGGTTTTCATCTTTTCTGAGACTATGGTACAAATAAATGGATGTGTGTTGTTTTATTATTTATGTAATTAATTTAAGAGAGAATGCAGCAGGGGAGGGGAAGAGGGAGAGAGAGAGAATCTTAAGCAGGCTCGCACTCAGCGCAGAGCCACACAGGGACGGGGCTCCATCGCACAACCCTGGGACCCTGACCTGAGCTCAAATCAGGGGTCCGAGGCGTAATCCACCGAGCCACCCAGGCGCCCTATATATATAGCGTGTGCGTTGTTTTAAGCTTTTCCTTGGAGAAATCTGAAGCCCCAGCTCTTACTGGTGTGGAAAACCCGAGAGTCTGAGAATTCACGTACAGGGTGCAGACCCCCATCCTAAGAGACCCTGTGCACCTGCTCTAGGCCTGGACTGAGCCCCCACTTCCCCTCCTTCTCCTACTGTAGAAGTTTCTGGGAGCCCAGGGAGGAAGAGGCCTCTGGGCCTCACTGGGTAAGGGCACTCATGGAACTCTCCAGGCCAGAGGTCACCTCCCCGGAAAGCACTCCCAGACCCGCACCGCACACCCCTGGCGGGCAGCCTTGGGAGCCCCAGGCCCAGCCAGTCAAACCCCCCCCCCACCCCGTGACTTTCCTCCGCGCCTCCCCGGCCCCCTGGTCTGGCCGGTTGCGCCGCGCCAAGCATAGGTGCTCAGTTAATGTTTGGCGCCTCAATGAAACGACCACGTGTTCTGGAAGGCTCCTCCCCGGGAACCTCCGCGCCCGCCCCACTCCCGGACTCCACGCCGGGGCGGAACCGAGTCCGCGGTCTCGCTCCCGCGCGTGCAAACCCCAAGCTTCGTAAATCGCGTCGAGTGCCCCTCGCCCCCTCCTCCCGGGGCGGCCCCGGGCCGCGCGTCGAGTGGCAGCCGGGTCCCCGCGGAGCGCGCGCGGCGCCGCCCCTGGGGGTGGGCGCGCGGAGGGGTCGCGGAGCCCGGGCCGCGGAGCCGGGTCCCCGCGCAGGGGCAGGGCTCCCGGGCCGCGCGCCCGCCCGCCTCCCGCCGGCGCTCCCGGCCTTTCCCATCCGGCCCGCGACGCCCCGCCCGCCCCGTCCCACATGACGCCGCCTCCGCCGCAAACTTTTTCCTCCCCATCCTGTCGCGGCTCGAAAGGAATGGAAAATGGCGGCCTAGGCGCGGAGTTTCCTGGCCGAGCGGCGGCGGCGGCGGCGGCTCTCGCGGCGGCGCCATGACGCGCTGGGTGCCCACCAAGAGGGAGGAGAAATACGGCGTGGGTGAGCCCCGCGCCCCACTTCGCGCCGCGCCGCGCGCTCCGGGACGGCGGGCCCGGCGGGGCGGGCGGGGGCGCCGGAGCCTGTTGCCCGCGGCCCGGCCCGAGCGCCCGGCGCCCCCTCCGGAGCGCGGGCGAGCGGGGCCGGGGACACGCGGGCGGCGGGGGGGGGCGCGCCGTGCCACTTCCCGGGGCGGCCCCCCCCCCCCCCCACCGCCCCGGAGCCCCGCCATCCCAGGTCCCGGGAGGGCACCCCGCGGCGGAGCCTGCCAGCCTCCCCCGGCCGCCCGGGCTCGGAGCGCGCGTCCTGCCCCCGCGGCCGCAGCCCTGGGGGGGGCGGGCCGCCCCGGGGTCATTGTTCCGGGCGCCTTCCCGCGGCCGGCGCCAAGTTGCGTGCGGTGCGGGGTGTGCAGCTGCGGGCGGCCGGGCGGTTGCGAGACGCGGGAGCGAGCCGGGCGGAGAGTTGTGCTGTCCCGGGTGGGAGGTGGCGCGCGCCCCGGGCGCCCTGCCCGCCGCTGGGGGGCCCCGTGGCCCGGAGCTCGCGGGGCCCGCGGAGCGGCGCGGCCGGCTGAGCGCCCCGGCGTCCCGGGCTCGGGGAGCGGGTGGCGGAGGGCGGGACTGTTGTGGCTCCGTCGCTCTTTGTCGTTTCCTGAGGGGAGGCGGGAGGGGGGAGGGGGAGAGTTGGGTTGCAAGCTTACATTTCGGACCGAGTTGAGTCCACATTCTGGAGAGCGAGGCTTTCCTTCAGGGCAGAGCCCGCGCACCCCAGCCCCCGCCGCGCGCGGCCGTCCTGCCCCCCGCGGCGCCGCTGCTCCGCGCCACCCCCGACCCCGCACCCCCCAGTGTGCAGTCTCACTTTCCTCCCGCGCCTTGACCGCCGCCGCCACCCAGGCTAGGCTCTGCCCGACTTGTAAGGCCCTTCGTGACCTTGGCCTCCCCTCCGCGGGTCAGGTCGTGCCCTCCCGGGGCCCCTCCTTGCGGCCCCTGAGCCCAGGGCTGGTCTGCCCCAGACCTGGCCCTCGGACTTGGGAGGAGACTTCGGGGTGGCCCTAGCCCTCACCATTCTTTTTTTCCGGGACTCCAGTGGCTCCTCTGTGCTCGATGCCAGTGGGGTGACGGCCGCCGTGGGAGCAGCCCCAGGGCCGCCTGGCCCACACTGGTCTCGGTCGGCATGCAGGGCTGGGGGTCCTCCTTGCCTCAGGACCGGTGGCTGAGCTCCCTTCCCACCCCATTCTTATAGAGAAAGAGCTGAGGCTCAGCCCTGGGCACAGAGGTCAAGGACAGACGTGGGCTTTAGGGCTCAGGGACCTGAGCAGGTAAACAGCGCCCTGGCTGCCTCCCTACGGTCCCCGGCCACCCGCGGGTGATGAGCAGGTGTGGGGCGCACATTCTGGCCCGGACAGCTTCGTGGTGGTGGCAGGGAGGGTCCTGGCTCTGGAGAGTGGGCTGGGGGTGTGTGTGTGAGGAGTGCCCTGAGGACTGGAACGCAGCAGGGACGGACCAGGCTGGAGCCCCCGGGACAGGCTGGGGGCCAGCAGAGGAGCCCGACCACAGGCAGCCCTGTGGAGGCAGGGAGCAGCTGTAGCTCTGGCCAAAGGCTTGTCCTCCCCCCCCAGTCCTGTGCAGGGGGTCTGCTGTCACTCCCACCTGACAGAGGCAGAGAGGACATACGTACTCATACCACTAGTAAGGGTTCACACCTTGGAGCGTGACCCCTGGAGTTCACACCGTGGTCCCACGGAGCGCAAGGAGACGGGGAGGGGCTTGTCTTCGGAGCACTACTTTTAAGATCCTTGGACACCTTTCCTTGGCTCCCAGGGTGCCCTGATGGTGTCCCGGAGGACACCATACGTGTGGCACCTGTTGGGTTGCTGGATCGTCTAGTTTGGAGAAGCCCAAAGGGAGCATTCAGTGGCCCAGTGAGCAGGGTCTCCTCCCCGGGGTGGTGGCAAGAACATGGCTGTGTCCCTTCCCATCAAGTCACACACTTTCCAGAAGCTTAGCTAGTCCTCACTGTGGTGACTTCTGTCTGCACACCTTTGGCTCATACTGTGATTTTAAGAACACTCTGTGTTGGAAAGTTGCCAAAGAAGGAAACCATCCTCGACGGGCTTGCCAGGCAAATCTAGGAACGGTGGGAATGGCCGTGGGGTGGAGGGGAACACGGCAGCGTGAGGCTTGTTCAGCATCACTAGGAGCTCGAAATAAGTAGAGCCCCACCAGGCAAACTCTGGATCCTGGGCAGAAGGGAAGGGGAGGATGCGCACATCCAGGGCAGCCCAGGCTCTCTGCTTCCTCTGGGTTCCCCTGGTTCCCAGGAGGGGTCCCCTGTTCTAGGGCTTGGCACTGGGGAGTCCCGTTGGGTCCCAGGGGGAAGGGAAGACCATCGCGCTGGGGGGCAGGGATTCATTCCCATTAGCTGATGGGCTGTTTCCTCCCAAGGGAAAATTACTGGCTGTCCCCCTTACCAACCACAGTGTTTTTTGGGGGAGCCTAACAACGGGGCTGTGTTTCCTTGGAGGGCTCTGGCGGGCCGTGGGTGGGCCTGGCTTCCACTCCAGCCACTGACTTGGCGGGATGAATGAATCACGAGGGGAAAGAAAATGATAAAACTCCATCTCATTTGGAAACATGAATCACAGCTCATTGTTTGCAAGTACTTGGAATCTGTTAGGAGCATTGTTTGTAAATGAGGCACTTCAGTTATTTATTTATTTTATGAAATGGGGAAAAGAGTAAACAGCTGATCCGGGGCTTCCTCAGCGAGGCAGGATATGCTGGTCTCTCCCCGTCTCCCCCTTTTATCCCGGTGGGGTTTGGGGTTGCCTCCCGGAAATTTACTAGCCGGTGTCTCCTGGGTTTGAATCTGGTGGGTCAGTGTTTACAGATTGGGTTTATTAACAGAGGTGTGAAATACCACGCAGTTGTCACACTGAGCAGTGGGGCTGGATGGACTTTTCCATCATCCCCCGGCCAGGTAGCGTCTCAGGCTTAACGGCAGAAAAGCTGTTCTTTGGATGCTGTTCCTGAGATGAGGTAAAAAGATGCGGTGTGTTCTAGAGTCTCACCTGGGGATGGTGTGCTCACCTTTCTCAAAGATGGGGTGAGAGGCAGACTAATGGCCTCCCAAAATGTCCATGCCCTCCTCCCCTGAACCTGTAAATATGTGGCATGGAAGGAAGGGCTTTGCAGCAGGGGTGCCCCAAAGCAGAGAACGTTCCCTGGCTGGTCAGAGGCTCCCAGCTTGGGAAGGGCTCTGTGCACCGTTGCTGGCCTGAGATGTAGGGCCCCACTTGCAAGGACCAGAGAGAGCCCGGGGAGCTCAGGGCGTCCCCCCAGCAGGCCTCCGGCAAGGAACTGGGGACCTCAGGCCTGTGAGGCACAACTGGATTCTTCCAGCATCCCTAACGAGCCTGGAAACAGACCCCTCCCTGAGCCTCGCAGGAGAGCCCAGCCGGCCAGCAGCTGGACTTGGAGACCAAGAGTCACTGGGTTGATCTGGAAAGCTGGGAGATTATCCCTGGGGGCCGTTCTCAGGGTGTGGCCCTTTGCCCAGGCAGCAAGGGAAAACTAGTGGAGATGGTGCGGAGAGCATTTCGGGAGAGGAAGGTCCTCGTTCTAGCCTTCCGCTGTGTTTTGAAGGAGATTAACCACCAGGGGACCCAAGAGTGGGTGCTTCATTTTCTGGCCTTTTCTATGGAGAGCTCAAACGGGGCGGGGGGGGGGGGGGATGAGGGGATTGACGCTGACGCCTCTACCTCCTGGCTCTTATTAACTAAGAGGCCCTGGAGCAAATTTCTCACCTTCCTTAGCCTCTGTTTCCCCATCTGGAAGGTGGACCAGGGTTGATTGTTTTTAGATGACAATGGGGGGGGGAGGGGCACCGTGTTTGACACAAACCAAGCACTCAACGGGATGTCGCTTTTATTTTTTATTTAATAAAGTGCAGTTCAGAAATGTAATGATTTTCTGTTTGGATTCGACCAGCATGGAAGCTAGAAGGATACTTTTCATCTAAAGTTGATTTCTTCATGGTGTGTTTTTTCCCTCTACTGGGGGAAAGCCACGTTCGCTTGGTGTTGGGAACCATGACTTGTGTGTGTTTAGGTTAGTTCTGAGTGATGATAATGGCTAGGAATAGTGTAATATTAAATAAATGTGGAAGTCGGGGCTGCAGAGAGATCTCTTTTGTTATCTAGGGGAGTGAGCAAGCTGCTACTTTGGGGAAGAAAAATTAGATTTGGTTGTAAGTAAATAGAAATGCAGACATTTTCATTCACTGGAGTTGCAGAAAAACCAAATTAGGGCATATTATATTTCTACAAATCTTATTTTACTTTGGAAACATACAAATTTTAAATTTATCATTGTGCCAGTGTTTGCCTAGCATATCACGTCTTATCAGATTGTCTTAGGGTTTGTGAACAGTTCCTTCTCAAGTTTCCTTCCTTCCTTCCATCCTTCAGTCCTTCCTTCCTTCTCTTTATCTCTGCATTAAACTTTGTATTTCCAGGTAATTATAAGCATATGCAGTTGTAAGAAATAATACAGAGATGGGGCGCCGGGATGGCTCAGTCGGTTACGCATCCGACTCTTGATTTTAGCTCAGGTCATGATCTCATGGTCTGTGAGACTGAACCCCACCTTGGGCTCTGTGCTGGCAGTGCAGAGCCTGCTCGGGACTCTCTCTCTCCCTCTCTCTCTGCCGCTGTCCCGCTCCCGTGTATGCCCCCCACCCGAATAAATAAATTAAAAAAAAATAATATAGAGAGACCCCACATACTCATTACCAGTCTCCCTCAAGGTGACATCTGGCCGCACTGCAGTGTCTTCGCAGAGCCAGGATATTGACATGGACGGAGGCCAGAGCATTGCCATCACCCCAAGGAGCGCTCCTGTGTTCCTTTTATAGCCACACCCACCTCGCTCCTCCCTCCTGCGTAATCCCTGCCAACCAGTGGTCTGTTCTCCATTTCCGTAGTTTTGTCATTTCAAGAATGTTACATAAGTGGAATCATCTACTATGAAATCTTTTTGGACTTTTGGACTCCCCCCCCCCCCCCACCGCACTGGCTGACTCATTGGGCACCATGTTCGGACCCTTTTTCAGGTCTTCTGGGAGGTCAGCCCTGAGGACGGGACCCGGGGAGGGGTCAGAACTTTGAGTTTTAGCGCTGGTGCGGCCACTCATCTTTGATGTGCTCTGGGGCAAGTCTTTGAGTCTCTCTTCATCGGTTCCATGTTTGCAAAGTGAATGATAATGATTGGCCTTGTCTACAAGGTCAGGCCAAGTGGGAGCTTCACAGGAACTGAAGACTGAAGGCACTTTGGTAATGTAGTTTATGCAAATAGCAGTAGCTCTTGTACCTAAGTTTGCTTTTATTAATGAGGTGGGGTGTGCTCTGGGACCTCCCTCAAGGGGAGGGTGTGTGGAGTAGTTTTGTGCCTTAACAAAGTAGCACCCTGAGTGGCTTAAACTGCAGGCGTTTCTTTCCGGAATTCTGGAGGCTGGACGTCCACGATCAAGGGGGGCCAGGCCTGGTTCCGTCTGAGGCGTCTTGCAGGTGTGTGGGTGGCTTCTCGCTGTGTCCTCGTGCGGTCTTCGCCGTCACGCTCGTGTCTTCATCTCATTGGGTTAGGGCCCATCCTCACGACTTTATGACCTTAATCGTCTCTTTACTATTATTATTGTTAAATGTTTATTTATTTCCAGGAGAGAGAGCGAGCGAGCGAGCGTGGGAGCGGGAGCTGGAGAGGGTCAGAGAGAGAGGGAGACACAGAATCTGAAGCAGCTCCAGGCTCTGAGCTGTCAGCACAGAGCCCGACATGGACTCAAACTCCTGGACCTCGATATCATGGCCTAAGCCAAAGTTGGACGCTTAACCCACTGAGCCACCCAGGCGCCCCTTAATCATCTCTTTAAAGACCCACCTCCAGGGCCGCCTGGGTGGCTCAGTCGATTTTGACTCAGGTCACGATCTCAGGGTTGGTGGGATCTTGTGGGATTGAAGCCCTGTAGCACGGAGCCTGCTTGGGATTCTCTCTCCCTCTCTCTCTGCCCCTCCCCCGCCTCTAAATAAATAAATAAACTTAAAGACCCTGTCTCCAAATACATCCAAGTATGTTCTGACTTATGGGGGGGGGGTGTAGAATTTCAGTGTTTGCGTTTTGGGGGATATAACCTGTAACATGATTATCGTAAATAAGACTTTAACTGTGAATTTTTGTGATGCTTTTGGTCACCACCATCTGAGTGATTTTTTTCTGCAAGGTCGTGGGTCCCAGTTCCTTGGGGGATGCCTGGAAGGAGGGAGGTGGCAGGTGGGAGCTCACAATATACCCCCACCCTTCCCCCTCCCTGGGCTCACAGACTCTAATTTAAGGAATTGAATTAGTCTCCGTGTTCAGCCCTGGAAATCTCTTATAATCAAATTAGTGACAAGATGATACAATCAGGCAATTTGATACCTGAACAGGAAGTCGAATGGGTTTTAAGTGTGGTCTTTCACATGAGTGCACCTGGGCAACGGGCCCCCTCTTCCCGGGGTACTGTCCTGTCACACTCTACCTGCTTGTGCTCACCTGCCTTTAGCCTTAGGGGCTGAGCCATAGGCTTGGATGTATTTCTAGTTCCTCACGGTTTGTAGTTTTGGAATGTGGGTCGAGTGGCCAGGCTCCCTGTGGTTCTGGAATGGTGGTTGTCCATCGATGGCCAGGAGCCTTTGGCACCGACGTTGCATGTTCACCGTGGGCCCAGGGGAGAAACTCTAGGGGGCGCTCTTCCCTTTGTAGACCATGCAGGTGGCTCTTCTGACCCAGTTATGCCATGCGCGGTGTGTGCAGGCCCGGGGCAGTCACGGGAGTGCTTTGACCCCTGTAGCCAGTGGGGTGAGGGAGGGGGGCAAATAAATGGCGCCATGATGATCATCCACGAGCACGGCGCTCACACGGCACCTGGCGGGCATCTGCTTACCTGCGTGGAGGTGAGATGCTGAAACATCTACACACACTCTCTGCTTGTTTTTTTTTTTTTTTTTTTACATTTTTAAAATATTTATTTATTTTTGGGAGACAGAGTAAGCAGGGGAGAGGCAGAGAGAGAGAGAGGGAGACACAGAATCTGAAGCAGGCTCCAGGCTCTGAGCTGTCAGCACAGAGCCCAATGTGGGGCTCGAACCCACAAAGCGAAGGATCATGAGGGCCGAAGTCAGATGCTTAATCAACTGAGCCACCCAGGCGCCCTGCTGCTTGTTTAAAATCCAGATGGTTTTACCCCAGACAGATGTCTGTCAGCTTGTTAAATTTTCATTTGGTGCCTCGAGGAGAACCAAATGAGAACCAAAGGAGAACCTCGAGGAGAGGAGGCGTTTTCTCATCGCATGCGGCATGTGCCCAGAAGATCACAGATTGGGGCGGAGAGTTCCATCTTTGAGTCCCAGCTCCGTATCTTGCTAGCCCAGTGACCTTGGGTGAGCTGTTTAACGTAAGTGTGAGTTTCTCCCTTGTGAACTGGTGATAATACCATCCCCCTTGGGCAGTCCTGCGGATGAAGACAGAGGACCTGGCACAGACCTGGCTCCTGCTCTGTGCTCCGTGACTGTTTCTTTCACCCTTTATTGAATGTGTTGCCCGAGACTGAATCTTGGGTTTATGCAGGCTTCCCCCCAGCCCCGGAGTCTGACTGCCACTAGAGCCATGTGGCTCTTGCTTCTGCAGCCCCTGCCACTTGTCAGGGAGGGCGAAGATGGGGAGAGGTGGCCAGTGGCTTCCCTAGGTTAGTGTTCGCCCTGAGGTCATATCAGGGGTCGGAATTCTGACTGATCCCTGGAGGGACCAGATGAAGGGAGCCCTCTGAGGCTTACGCGGCTCAGTCTCTCCCCAGAAAGGTCACTCGGAGTCTTTGTCCCGTTGGGGTTGCTGTTTCTGGTTAGAGTTTGCTGCCGCCTTTGCTCAGAAGTGCGAGACACACTCTGTGTGCCGTCTTGAGTGGTTTTGATTCCTTGCACATGTTAGATACACTGTTATGTGTAATGTAACCATCACGGTTTCTCTCCTGGATTAGGGCTGGCTGGCTGCTGTAACAAATAGCCCCAACATTTCCTTGGCTTCGAACAATGAGAGTTTATTATTTGTTTATGTCACCGTCCAGGTGGCGGATGAGGGGAGGGCTCAGGGTCTCTGCTGCCTCCAGTCGTCCCAGGACTCGGGCTCCTTCCATCCTGGGGCTCTGTCCTCCACAGGGCTCCGGGGCTCCTCGCCTCTCAGCTCGTGGTGGGGGAAAAGGAGGCGATGGGGTACAGTTTGCAGGAGCTTTTCCTCCCTGCTCGGGCTGGAGGGGGCGCCCGTCTCTCTGCTTACATTCCTGTGTCGGGAGCTCGGTGCCAGGCACCTGTGGAGATACAGCCCGTGTCCCTGGAAGAAGAGGAGGCTGTGCCTATTGGGGACTCTCCCCTGTAGGCTCCGTCAACGCCGCTTTCCTAGCGGTCAGGAGTTACGATGGACCCTTTGGCATGATTGCCGCCGAACACGGAGATTGTAACTTGTCACACCATTTTGTCCCTAAGAGTCACTTGGCAGAACGGACGTCCAGACCCTTACAAAGATGCGAAGAGACATGAAGCGGACGGGGATGGGTGCTGGCCTGTTTTCTGCTCTTTCCGTCTGGTAGATTCCAGGAAGTCCTTCACTGTAGACCCAGCCCAGAGAGTATAACCTTGACCCGGAGGTTGACCCGGGAGCATCAGTGAGGCTGCCTTCTAAGTGGGTTCTCTTCCTGTCTGTCTGGCAAGTTCCTATTCTCACCGCCCTCAAACATGTACAACACCCCCAGACCCCATTTCTGTATCTTTTGAATTCTTTTGGCCTCAGAAGGTGGTGTTACTAAAGCCTTCTTATATTAAGCCCCGTGTCTTTGTTTCTAAGTGTTGATTTTTTATTAGAATGGAATAATTTGAAATAACACTTGTCCTTAGGACTCAACGGGGACTGGAAAAGGCTCTAAAGTCATGGCTGCGGTAACTTGAAGTTAGGTGGAGCCCTAACGGTGGAGGGTGAAAGAGCACTGGACGAGGAGTCGGAATGCCTGGAATCCAGGCCTGGGCGCCACACTTATGCCTTATCTACCCTCCCCAGCCTCAGGCCCTTGGAGACTGGAGAATAGTGCTCTGTTGACCTTTTAGCTGTGCCTGACGGGGCCCCCTGGATGGAAGTAGAAAGTACTACTTTCTAGCATTTTCTCTTTCAGGAGGAGAAAGTTCTACTTTGTTTTCATTACTGATGTCAACTTGTTACAGAGAAAATACACAATTTCTGGTGATGGCTTTAATCACTTTCTCATTGGGAAAGGGCAGTGTGGCATCATGAGGTTGACGTTTCCTAAAGTTTTGTAGTTTTTATTTTACTACTAGACACACTGTCTACTTATTAAGTAACACTGGGAGCCGATGAGTGTTCTGTGTGAGCACTAGGCTGGGCGGTTGCATGGATGTACGGGATGGACGGTGATGGGGGTGAGGGTGTCCCAGCGTCGGTGAGCAGTGCGGGCTTCTCAGCCACTGAGCACTTAGAGGTGGAAGAAAACTATGCCTTCAAATAACAAACCAACCTTCCTCCCTCCCTCCCTTCCTCCCTCCCTCCCTTCCTTCCTCCCTCCCTTCCTCCCTTCCTCCCTTGCCAGCATTGCTTCTGGACCCGGGGGACGCAGAGCCTTCCTCCTGGTGCATATGTTGGGGTACAGTCAGTGACCCCTTATATGAAGTTCTCGGGGCTGGTGGTGTTTGAAAATCCAGGTTTGTCTCAGTGTGGAGAGGGAGATGGTGCCCTGCGCGGGGCTCAGCGTGCGTGCGGAACGCCCCCAGGCAGATCTGGGGACACCCCGCAGTCAGGCCCGTTGGCCCATTGACGGAGGTGCAGGGAGGGTGCAGGCGTTCACGGTGTGAGGGAGGCGACCCGATAGCCTCCTCTCTGTGCTCAGGCTCTGTTTTGCCATCACGTGAAGTACGGAAAACTCATGTTTGGAGCTTTGGGAGACCCGGACACGGATGTGTGTGATTTTTTCATGGCTAAACCAACACACGGAGTGTTTGTCTTCCCAGAGCGTGTTACCAGTCCTGGGCTCTTGGGTTCCCTGGCCAGAGTTCTCCGACCGTGGGGACCGCTGCCTGCTCGGACACCCTCAAAAAAGTGTCCTTCGTCGCCTTCTGGCCTCGTTTCCTCCTCTGTTCCTATCCAGCTGGGTGCCTGGCTGGTCCCAGGTCCCCGTCTACGACTTGCCCATTCCTGCCTTTGCTTGTTAGGATTTATGCCCCTGGCCCTGGCATTGCGGGCCAGACCCCTCCATCATCTCTGCCTCCGGACCCCTTCCGGAAGAGACTGCCCCTCTGTTCCCAAGCCGGGGTGTGAGGACGAGTGTGTATGAGGGCTGAAGGCCCAGCGGGAATGGCCCTGCGTCCCAAGGGCCTGGGAGTCTTGAGGCAGAAGGGGGCCTGAGGGGGGAGGGGAGATCGCGGGCAGGGGGCAGGTGCCGCACAGGGTTGGGGAGTTGGGGTTGAGGGGAGCTGGTGGCATTCTGCTTTGCCTCCCTCGTTGCAATAGCCGGTGTCCTGGTGCAGATCCTGGTCCGGTGTAGCTGCGTGGCCAGGAGGCTGGGGTCCAGGCGGTGACGCGCCGCAAGGGGCCCGAGCCGCCGGCCCTGAGTCTGGGTGAGCCCGGCTGTGCCCCGTGGACTCACAGCGCCCAGGAAGTGGCCCGTCGGCGGCTCAGCGCCTCCTTCCCGTGACTATCCAGTGACGTCGCCGCCAGGAACTGACTTCTGGGACCAGCGCCAGGTCAGGATGCACGCCTGGGGGCTCTGCAGCCCCCCTGGGCCCCGGATTGCTCCCCGTCGACCGTGGAGAACGGTCATTGCTGCCTCTCAGAGTTCCCGGAGGGCTTGACGAGCTAATTCACAGAAAACTGGGTTTCTGGACCTGTGTGCTGTTGACGTTGTGGGTTGGAGAACTTGTGGTCGTGGGGGCCTGTCCTGCGCAATGTTGGGGTGTTTAGCAGCAACCCGGGTCTCCATCCGCCAGCTCTCTCAGTTCTGAAAACCCAGCGAGCCGCAGGCTTCCCTGCGGGAACCTTTGGTGGAGTGCAGGGGGCCGCCCGACTCCTGGGCAGCACCCACTGGCCGTCTGCTGTGGTATCACGGCATCACGTGCTGGTAATAGAGGCGCTCCTGCGTGCCTGGTGTCTGGGCACCAGGGCAGGTTGGAAACTTACCGGACCGATTCCTGAAGCGTGTGCGTTGGGGAGGGTGGGGGGTGCAGAAACCTAGGGTAGGGCAGACGGGGGTCGGCTGTGTTCTTCTCCTTTTTTTTATCATTAATTTTTAAAAAGTTTATTTATTTTGGGAGAAAGAGAGAATCCCAAGCAGGCTCTATACCGTCAGTGCAGCGCCCCATGCGGGACTCGAACCCACGAACCCTAAGATCGTGACCTGAGCCGAAGTCGGACGCTTAACCGACTGAGCCACCCAGGCGCCCTCTTCTCCTTTCTGAGAGACAAACGGCAGTTTTTAGGTCAGGTTCAGGGACAGACGTGCAAGTTATACGGGAGTTATAGACCCTCCCCCCCTTTTTTTTCTGAGAAATGCCGTTCAGGCTGCCCTGAAACGTCCAGAAGTATGGGAACTCAAACATTTGTTCTCAGAGTTCTATTTGCTGGAATGAAGGCGCTTATCAAGACTCCTTTCCCCCCCTGAAAATAATAACTTATTTTCTTTAATATAATTGACTTTTCCAGGGGCAAATCATGATTTAGCAGGAGGGAAATGTGATTATTTTTCTTCCAAATTGCTGTGCTTCTATTAACTTCACAAGATTTATTTTCAAGTCCTTCTAACGTCACACGTGTTCTGCTGCCCATTTTTCAAAGGCGTGAGTGTGTCCTGGTCCTCCAGGCACCGTGGCCAGGCTGCCGCGTTTCTTCAGATTGTTCTTGGGGAGTGTTGCTTTGAGGGTCGGCCTGGAGAGGCCCAAGGAGGGAGAGGTGGGGATGGGGACCCATGCCGGGCACTCCCGCCTGCTGGAGAGATGGGACTTAGTCCGGCTGATATCTGGTGGTATTTCTTTACCCAAGCTCTGATATAGCTAGCACTGCGCCGCAGGTGCCACAGTGCCTTTGCATATGTACTTATCTCTGCCTGCAAATAGCCTTTATTTACCTTCTACCTGCCAAGCTTTCCTAGGCTCAGCTCAACTTGTAAACCTTTCTTGACTCACACAGGCTGAATGAGGGCCCTGCCCCATGCTGCTCTCTGCAGTTTTGTCACATACAGTGATGCGAGCAGGGGGTGCACCTTACCCGTGTCCCCTGCGTTCCTTTCTCTATTCCCCACGCCTGCTGTGGGCCTGGCACACCTTTTGAATGAGGAGGGATTCCGTCTCAGCCACGTGTCGGAAGGTAACTTGGAAGCTGCACATTTCCTGTCGGTGGAGAGTCCCATCTCTGGGTGTGCGGCCCCTTCCAGGACGTGTGGCAGCGTCACGCAGGGATCCAGTGTGCGAGTGGGTGACAGTCACACACACAGCTCCCGCAGCGCCCTCACCCCCGACTGTGGGTGGCTCCTCAAAAAGGGGCTCTGAACTGAATGGAAGTGGATGCCCGGTGCTGTGCTGCGTACAAGCGTGGTGACCAGGCCGCTTACCCACACCCGTGGTCCCGTGTTCTCGGGTGACGGGTCAGCGCCGGCAGGTTTGTGGCTTTGTTGTTCCTAGGGCCTGCCCCCCACGCTTCCCTCCTGTCAGCATTGATACAAGGCTGCTTCTCGGGTCTTTCTTTTTTTGTTGCTGTTTATTTTGAGAGAGAGAGAGAGAGCATGGGCATGAGCGGCGGAGGGGCAGAGAGAGAGAAGGGGAGAGAGAATCCCAAGCAGGCTCCACGCTCCATGCAGAGCCCAATGCGGGACTCAATCCCGCAACCCGGGGATCATGACCTGAGCCAAAATTGAGCGTTGGATGCTCAACCGACTGAGCCACCCAGGCGCCCCTCAAGTCCTTCTTAATGTGATGCTCCGTCTGGCCCTTGGGGTCAAGGGCAGGGACTGGAGAAACGGGCAAGGGAAGGAAAGCCCGGCTTGCAAAGGGACGTGGCAGGGCGAGTGCGAGCGCCAGGCCCTGGTGGTTGTGGGACCGCAGGGCAGCTCTGAGCGGCTCGCAGGCCCCCGAGCGTCTGCGAAGCGATGTTCTTGGCGCCAGTCTCTGCTGCCCTGCTTCGCGGTGATGAAACGCCAGGGAAATCAAAGGAGATCACATAAACTGGAGCACTTTGTAATTGCAGAGCAGCGAGCAGCCAAAAGGACAGTAAGACGTTCTCGGTTAGAACAGAGATCTGTAGGCGTTTCCTGCAGAGGTCGCTTAGAACAGAGAGAGGTCCAGATAGAAACCCCGGAGGCTGCGCAGGCCAGGAGGCAAGTAGAGGGACCTACGTGGGTATTTATATAACCGTTATAAACAGTGGGACCACTCGAAAGGGTAAAAATTAGAAGACAGTTTGACAGTTCCCCCAATTTTTTTTAATGTGTATTTATTTTGAGAGAGTGAGAGAGAGAACCCCAAGCAGGCTCCATGCTGTCAGCACAGAGCTCGACATGAGGCTTGATCTCAGGAATTACGAGATCATGACCTGAACCGAAATCAAGAGTCGATGCTTAATCGACTGAGCCACCCAGGCACCTCCCCCCCTTTTTTTTTAGAGAGAGAGAGAGAGCGCGCGAGAGAGAGCTTAAGTGGGGGAGAGGGGCAGAGGGAAAGCAAAGGAGAATCTCAAGCAGGCTACATGCTCAGCACAGAGCCCAGTGTGGTGCTTGATCCCACAACCCTGGGATCATGACCTGAGCCAAAATCGAGAGTCAAATGCTCAACTGGCTGCCCCCCACCCCTCCGGACACCTTACCCCCCAAAGTGTTAAACACACAACTACCATATCATCATGGATTCCATTCCCACGTCTGTTCCCCAAAGAACTGACAACAGGCATTCCGACAAATCCTTGTACATAA
This sequence comes from Hyaena hyaena, assembly GCF_003009895.1. Taxonomy (NCBI): domain Eukaryota; kingdom Metazoa; phylum Chordata; class Mammalia; order Carnivora; family Hyaenidae; genus Hyaena; species Hyaena hyaena. The sequence goes on from NW_024081013.1 coordinate 244,184, forward strand.
ATGTCCACAACGGTAGTATTTGCAGGGCCTGAAAGGTGGAGACCGTCCACCTGTCCGTCAGCAGACGGCTGCATCAATGAAACATGGCGCGCCCATGCAATGGAAGACTGTTCAGCCCTGAAGACGAACGAGGTGCTGACACACAGTACAACATGCATGAACCTAGCAAACTTGATGCAGAGTGAAAGAAGCCAGTCACAGAAGGACGTAACACCTTTTGATACCCTGTATAAGAAGCATCCAGAAGAGGCAATTCCAGAAGCACAGAAAGCAGGTTACTGGACTGGCTGTCGGGCTGGGGAAACGGGGGTGGGGGATAATGAGGATAGGGTTTCCTTTGGGGGATGGTGGAAATATTTTTGCACTGGGATCCCTAGAGTGGCTGCTGGCACAATGTTGCAAATGTACTAACTGCTACCAAATTGTGCACTTACTTTATTCATATATTCATGTATTTTATTCCTACAACATTTCTATGAAGTGAGCACTATTTTTGACTCTATTTTATGGAGGAGCCTGAAGCAGAGCTTTTTTTTTTGACTCATTGCTTTCACCAAATCGTAGACTTAAAAATGATTAGTTATACATTACATGGGTTTTTCCTCATTAAAACAAATAGTGGAAACCATTCTTTGTTCACGGGCAGAACGATGCCAGGCTGTGGCCGGATCTGGGCTGTGGGGCGTGGTTTGCCCACCCCCACCCCTGGCTTAGGGTCTTAGGATCTTTTCATTTCAGAGTAATGACTATTCTCTCCTAGTATTATGGACTAATTAGAAAGGAATGGAAGCCGCGTGAAAGGTAGAAAGATGTCAGAATCTCTTAGGTATTCTCTAAATAATGTACCACTCAGAAATATCCACCTTTCCAAGTGTATCTCTATTCCTGTGTCAAGTGTGGACAGAAAAATGGGAGATTCATAGACTCTTAAGGCTGAAAAGGCCCTCGGCCGCCTGGTTTTTCTGATTGAGGTGCTGGGGGCAGTGGGAGCCACGCTGGCACCCTCTCTGGCACCCAGAACTTTAGTGAACGTGGGAGGCCCTTGAAATGCTCAGAGTGGGGGAGGGGCAGTGAACGTTGAGTGAAAGGTAAAAAAGTGCCTTAACGGAAATCCAATTTAAGATTCCTGCCTCTTCAACCGTGTTGCCTCCAGTTGAACAGAAAATAAAATTTCCATCTTGCAGCTTATCTGACCAGCAGCGGGGACCAGATGTGGTCAAGGGCCCTAACACATTTGTCTGCACGATTTCCCTCTTTGATCCCTGTGAATTATAGGCAGGTACTTAAAGGTGGGATTAGCGTGGAATGAGCCTTCAGAGTGAAAAATCTAAGTCCCTGGACGTGAAGGATTGGATGAACGTGCTTTTCTTAAGGACAAACTTTTAATAATCGTGGCATACACAGTATTGCATTGGTACTCCCTATTTTTCGAGTCGATGTTTTATTCGCCTGGCCGGGGCTGCCGCTTACCCGCAGGTGTGTGCAGCAGCTTTCCAGATTTTCTAACAGTGTGTCAGCCTCTGTTTTTTCTTTCTTTTTTGGCAGCGTATAAATTTTTCCCTGGGCTTCCACCTTTATCACTGACCTGGTAATGATTCATCTCGTGGTTGGGAAGGCAGCGCTGGCCCAAAGAAACGGGATGGTGGTGCGGAGTCTGATTTATTTGTATTTCTTGTTCTGTACAGCCCACCTTGCTGGGCAGTAGGCCTAATTCGCCTTCTGCTTCTGTTCTAAAGTACTTTTAATTATGCGTATGTGTGTGCACATATCGTAGAGCTGGGTGAGACCAGCCACTGCCTCATCCTGTTTCTTCACGTTAGCCATTGGGGTTTTTGATGCGTCTTCTCACCTCTCAGGGGATGCCTGGGTGTGTTTCTAAAATATACACCTTGCTGGGGCTCCTGGTTGGCTCGGTTGGTAGAGTGCGTGACTCTTGATCTCAGAGTTGTGAGTTCAAGCTCCATGTTGGGTGTGAAGCCTGGTTAAAAAAACAATGGTAAAAAAAAATAACAGTAAAACCTTGGGTTGCAAGTAACTTATTCTCCAAGAGGAGCAAAGATTTCTAATAAATTTTAACTCGATAAACAAGTGGTGTCTTGCATTAAGAGCATGGCATGACGCCAGATGTCACAGGATCACAACTGAGCCAGTGGTTCCTGAAATTCACTCTGATACACGAGTGCTTTGGATGACCAGCATGTTTGTGGAATGAATGATGCGCACACACTGAGGTTTCACTGTACACACATTGCTGAGTGCACAGGTGCCTCTGTGTGGACAAACTGCACACCCCGGGGGGCAGCTGAGACCCCAAATGGAATCCCGCTATTAGAAAGCCTTTCCTGTGGCACCTCTAGAGCATGGAAGCTTCCGGTTTCTTGCTTTTCTGAGAAGAAGCAAGAAGATGAGAAGCAAGAAGGCCACCGCGCAGATGGCAACTTCGCCCTGGAGTGGTGACCGTGCCACGGAGCCCGGCCGATGGCGTCCGTGGGGAGCTCTGTGACTGGAATAAAATACTCTGGCCGTTTCATCTGTGACCAGTGGCATCCATGGGACTGGGAAGGGCGGCCGAGGGGTTAGCCTGGCCGGCGCTGGTGTGGTGGCCGCAGCCTGTCAGGTCAGGGCTCTGTGACTGGTGTGTCAGCAAACTAAACAACATGATAGGAGGTGCCTGCCTGGCCGCTCAGTAGGCTAAGCGCCTTAACTCTTGATTTTGGCCCAGGTCATGATCTCACATTTTCATGGGTTCAAGCCCTGCGTCGGGCTCTGTGCTGACTGTGGAGCTTGCTTGGGATTCTGTCTGTCTCTCTCTGCCCCTCTCCCGCTCACTCACTGTTCCTCTCAAAATAAATAATAAAAAAGTAAAAAACAACCCCACATGCTGGTTGCAGTGTTTGGTGTAAGAGCCACCACTTGAGCACCACCACTGGCACAGCAGGGGCCTGAAAAGCCACCTCTGGTGACAGAGGAGCCCACGTGGTGTACTTCTGTCTTCCGCTAGAATATTTGAAGATTAGAGTGCTTTCGGTAGAAATCAGTGGAGTTCTGCGTAAACTACTTGACATTCATTCTCAAGGTTCAAAATTACAAGCTTCAGTCTGAATCTAGCTGTCCAGCAAAAGTAGACAAAAGAAAAAAAATTAAACTTTGAAAAACAACATTTCCACGTAAGTATTTACATACATTTACATATGAACTTGAAGGAAAAACACCCTTCTTTGTGATTACAGTATCTTGACTGGATCATTTCGTAAATATTTTGTGATGGAAAATGGAGATGGTTTGGACTCGATTCTACTCCCTTCCCCTCTAAAAAAGATCGATTGTAACCCCTGTGCCTCAGAATGTGACCTTATTAAAAAATTAGGGACATTACAGACAGAATGAGGTGAGATGAGGTCATGCTGGATTGGAATGGCCTTGAATTCAGTATGACTGTTGTCCTTGTAAGACAGGGGTAGGCGCATAAGAAGGAGGCCATGTGAGCACACAGGCAGAAAGTGGAAGGCAGAGGCCACCCCAAGACACAGAGGCCCGGGGCACCTGTGGCTCCCAGGAGCCGGAAGAGGTGAGGACAGGTCTCTCCTAGGGGATCTTTCTGGGGGCTGTGACCTTGCCTGTGCCCTGGTGTTGGGCTTCGGGCCCCCAGCCCCGGGAGGGAATGGGTTTCTGTTGTCATAAGCCACCACGTTTGCAGTCATTTGTCATGGCGGTCAAAGGACAGAAGATTAGGGCAGAAATGCATTTGTAGGACAGGTGACGAGGGCCCGTGGACAGAGAAAATTGGGAGCTTTACGCGGCCCAGGACACCCTGCCCTGTATGCACTGTATGTGCGGTGTCTCCATTCAGTGAGGTCTCCTGATGCTCATCAGGTCATGCTCTGGTATCTTTTTACATTTTTAAAAAGATTTTATTATTATTTTAGGCTTATGTATTTATTTTGAGACAGAGATAGAGAGAGTGTGTGCAAGTTAGAGAGGGGCAGAGAGAAGGAGAGAGCAGGCTCCTCAAGGCCATCGGGGAGCCTGATGGTGGCTCAGACCCACAAACTGAGATCATGCATGACCTGAGCTGAAGTCAGGTGCTTCACTGGCCAGCCTTTTATTATTTTTTTAAGTTAAAGTTTATTTATTTATTTTGAGAGAGAGCATGCACACGCATGAGCAGGGGAAGGGGCAGAGAGAGAAAATCCTAAGCAGGCTCCACGCACAGGGCCTCAAACTCACGAACCGCGAGATCGTGACCTGAGCCGAAATCAAGAGTTGGACGCTTAACTAGCTGAGCCCCCCCCAGGCACCCTGTGTTGTCTTCTTAGAGGACTGTCTGGACACTGAGGTGGTTAATTGTGTGCCAGGTGTGTGGTGATCTTAGTTGATGTCGATCTTTCTTTGGTCTACTTTTATCTTTCAGGGTGGACTTGATGTGAAGTTTATGGACCAGAACGAGGGGTGGATAGGAAATGCTTAATTAACCGCTTACTTAACATCCTTCAAAGGGGTGAGGCAGTGGGATGTTCATTGGAGCTTCTTGGTGCAGTTAATGTTGTGGTTCGTACGTAATGAGGATGTCTCTTTCTTTCCCTCCTTTGTGCGTTCGCCAGCAGACACGGCGTCAGAGAGGCCCGTGTGGCCAGTGCCCTTCTAGGCGTTGGGGCCCCAGTGGGGGACGAGGCAGACTCGGTGTGTGCCCTTGGGTGCCAGCAGTCCAGTGGGAAAGACGGGCGTGGGACCAGGTGGTTATGGTGCCGTGCAGGTGGGGGCTGTCTGCCCAAGGGCCGCCTGGAGCAAGGATCCTTTATAGACACCTGCGGGGCTTCCAGAAGATACCCCAGGGAGGAGCGGGGGGAGTACTCTCAGTAGAGGGAGTCTGAGGCTTGGAGTTCGGATGAATGGCTTATTGGAGACCCTCAAAGAATACGACACGCATAAAGATTCCCTGGATTCTGAATATAAAACCGAGTGAGATGAAGGATTGAGAGCCCTCCAGGTTTCCTGGGGTGAGGGGTGCTGAGGGAGAGCGAGGGAGCATCCGACCCGATTCTCCGGTGCGTCCTGCTCCGTGGCAGGCTTCACCCTGGCTCTCAGCCCTGACTGATTCTGGAGACCTGAGTGCTGGCTTGATGGCGGGCCCGTCCCCCTGAGGGCCTCAGCAGAGCCCGCAGCCTGACTTGTAAACTTGGCCGGCATTATTAAGTCTCCCAGCTCCCAATTTAGCAGAAACTGAGGAGAAATGGGCTTTCTTGCTTCCATTTGTACGCGTTATTTTGCACAATTGCTGCACAGGCATTATTGCCCTGAGCCAGCGGCCTGATGTATTGAGTCTAGACTGGAGTTACGGTTAAGTATTTAATCAGGTCACTTTCAGAAGCTTGGCTGCAGGCATTTACTCTCTGGAGGCATTTTCATATGTCTTATTTGAGGACGGCATCTCTGTCCAGGAGGATTGCAGCAAGGAAAACGTGCCAATCGCGAACGCGGACGTTGTCTGGGGAGGCGGAGGGGGCCGGGGCTCGCAGACACCTGTAGATCCATCAGGTACAGGTGAAAACCCGTGCAAGTTTATTTGCATCAGAATTGATTCTGCAGCTCCTTGTCAGGTCCTGTTAGGGGCCGGATCGTTGCTGGCCTGGATCCCAGAGGGCTCGGGGATGAACTTGACGGGGAGTCCAGACGGTACCCCTGCTCGCGGTCAGGATCAGCCTGACCCTCCCTGCTGTGGTTTGCTCGTTTGTAAACTGTGGAGAGTACTAGGTGCTGCGGCCTTGTGCTGCCACGGATGGAGGGTCGACCCCCAGGGCATGTTGTGTTGCTGTTTGTTATATGGGCCGCTGTCAAGAGTCCCGTGGAGAAAAGTACTCTCCAGCGTGACACTTGCAGGTTGGGGGTGCAGAGTGCATGCTGGGGGCCTGAGCAGGGGTCCGTGGAGGGCTGTCTGGGAAGCTTCACCACGGAGGCTCTGGGGAGTTTGGGAAGATGTTGGGGGGGAGGGGAAGCAGAGAGGGAGCACCTGATGGCAAGGAGCCCACAGGAGGCTCTGCCTGGGCTGCGGCATGGGATGTGGGGAGAGGGGACAGTCCCCGCTTCCAGGAGCTCAGAGGCCTAGCTAGGGAGTGGGACCTTTGTCCAGAGAGCCACGGGAGGGAGGGGCCATTGCAGGGTGGATCAGGGGTGGGGGTGGGGCACCATCTGGCGCATTTATAAGTTAATGAACCAGTTTGGATGATTCGCCAAGAAAAGTAAAGCACTGAGGCGACATGCACGTAATGTACAGTTACGCATTGTACGGTGGACGATTCAGTGGCGTGTAGTACACGCCCGGCCCGGTGTAGCCACCGCCCCCGTCTGGTTCCAGAGCACTGACATCACTGCAAAGGAAATCCTCAGCCCTTCGAGCAGTTTGTCCCCCGCCCCCTCAGGAGGAGCTGCCAGCTGCCAGGCTGTGTTCCGTCTCCAGGGATTTATCCCCTCTGGGTATTTCACACAAATGGAGGCAGACGGCATCTGGCCTTTGTCCTCTTCAGCATAATGTTTTCCAGGTTCTTCCGTGATATGTAGCAGGTGTCAGTGTTTCACTCCTTTTTGTGGCCGCATAATATTCCATCATGTGGACATGCGCACAGCTCATCTGCTCGGCTGCGGATGGACGTTTGGGTCGTTTCCACATTTGGGGTGTTGTGAGTCGTGCTGCTGGGAATGTTCACCGACAAGTATTTGCTTGAACAGCTGTTTCAGTTCGTGTGGGCAGGGACCTCGGAGTGGCATGGTGGTGCCACGTGGCGATTCCGTGTTTCCGTTAGTCGCGAGGTTCTGGGACATCACAGCAAAGGCTTGCTGAGCAAGACAGGTGGCTCTCCTCACCGGGATGCTTTGCTGGCATCACGGGGTCACAGAACCCAGAGGTTGAGTTTGGAGTTCGGTGTTCCCTCGGGCTGGTTAGCACACGCACCCTGCTGAGTGAGGTCTCTGGGTCTCGCTGGAGCCCTGTGCCTGCAGGTGGTGCAGGGGCCCCGCTCTGCCGGGTGCTCCGGGAGTCAGCGGCTCCGGCACCCCCAGCAGGGTAGGAGTGGCCGTGGCTTCCGGCAGTCGAAGCGGGGAAATTACCTTGGAGAAGGGTGAGGGCGGTACTGAGTCTCAGTTTTCACACCGCTGTGTAGAGTGGGTATGTCCGCTGACTTCTGTGCGCCTTCCAGGAGGAGGCAGGTGTCCGCCAGGCAGGCGTCCCTAGCACTCAGACTGGAAGAGGAAGAAGAAGATGATGCCAGTGAAGGCAAGGAAGACGTGGGTCTGTACCCCACCTGCACCGGACTCCAGTTGGGTAACCGTGGGTGCGGTACCGGCACCTTACTCCAGCTGGGTAACTGTGGGTGCGGTACTGGCACTGGACTCCAGCTGGGTAACCGTGGGTGTGGTACCGGCACCTTACTCCAGCTGGGTAACTGTGGGTGCGGTACCGGCACCGGACTCCAGCTGGGTAGCTGTGAGTGAGGTACACGTCTCCGTGTCCTCATCTCCAGGCCGTGTGATTAGGATCCTGCCTTGTAGGGTCATGGTAAGGGCGATGTGAGCTAATGGCTGTAAAGTCTGCAGACGTCGCCTGCCGTGTGATAAGCGTGATTGACTGATGGCGGCTCTTGTCTTTCCTTCCTGCCAGGGTAACAAATGGGGTAGCTTAAAACAACTGAAGTGTAGGGGCGCCTGGGTGGCTTAGTCGGTTAAGCGTCCGACTTTCGCTTAGGTCATGATCTCACAGTTCGTGGGTTCGAGTCCCGCGTCGGGCTCTGTGCTGACTGCCAGCTCGGAGCCTGGAGCCTGTTTCAGTCTGTGATTCCCTCTCTCTTTGACCCTCCCCTGCTCATGCTATCTCTCTCTCTCTCTCCTAGAAATAAATAAAACTTTAAAAAACAAAAACAAAAACAACTGAAGTGTATTCCCTCGGTTCTGGAGGCTGGAGGCCTGAAGTCATGGTGTTTTCGGTTGATTCCTTCTGGAGGCTCAGAGGGAGTATCTGTTCTTTGCTTCTCTCCTAGCCTCTGGTGGCTTCTGGGAATCCTTGGCTTATGGCTGCCTCACTCTTAATTTCTGCGTCCGCTCTCTGCTTGGTGTGCTTTCTGTGTCTCTGAGTCCCTGTGTCCAGATTTCCCTCTTATGAGGACACTGGCCATTGGATTAGGGACCACCCTAATCTTGATGACATTCGCAGGTACCAGGGGTTAGATAGTTGAACTGTACCTTTCAGGGGATAAAATTTCAGCGACAACAACTTCTAATTATGAAGACTTCAAAATAAACAGGTCTAACCAAGGTCTGTAGAATGTGTGGAAGGCTGCAACCTGGGCCAGTCCCGATGCCTTGGGGGGTATAATGTGCTTCCTGGTGACCGCGCTTTCCTAATGCATACCAGGGGACAAGCCTGGGCAGCACAGAGCAGTGACGAGTGAGTTCCTTTATCTGGATGTCTGCTGGAAGCCTTTGGTGAGCTGAGCTTCCCTAAATCTTGACTTGCTGGGCTGAAAGTTATAGCTCCGCGCTGTTAGGGGAACCAGTGAGGGAGAGCAGCTCCTTGGGTCCCAATAAAGTGAAAGTGGGTGTGACTGGGACCCCGGAGGTGGGGTGGGGGGAGATCATTGCCTTTCATTACAGAGGTCCTACCTGCTCAAGAAGCAAACTAGGGATTCCAGGAAAGGGATTTCGACACTTCAAAGATGAGACAGACATGAACTGATAATAAAGGCCCTTGGAGAGTCCAGGGGCCCTAGAGGGATTGGAGTTCCCATCTAGACGGTGTATTTCCTGGGGGGAAGAACAGCGGTGTGTCTTCGTAGGAAGCCTCTGCTGGGCTCCAACCCGGAGAGCCATGGTTAGAAGTCGAAGGGAGAAGCCTTTGTCCTGGGATGGGTCACTCCTGCCTCTGTTTCCTCATCTGTTGAATGGGATGGTTGGCTTATCTGCAGTTCCCTCGGGCTCTATTTTTCTGTGTTTTTTGTGGATGCCAAGCTGAAGTGGGAGGTGGTACAGCACAGAGTTTATGCATTCAGGCTGTGGAGTAAGACACTGCTCTCCTCTCAGGAACCAAAGTGTCCTCATCTACCAGCTAATGATGGACGTGGACCCCGCCTCCCCAGCCAGTGGGGGACTCAGTGAGAGAACGAATGGAAAGTGCTCAGTGGAAAGTGCCCGATACGTAATAGCTGGCATTCCTGTTGGTGAAGACAGCTCAGACTAGGCCCCTTTCCAGGTTATTAGAGGTTAACAAGGGATTGTCAGATCTTAACAATGGCATTAAGAACTTTGCTGATGAGATAGAGGAAAAATGTGGGCACATTCTTAGGGGCTGGTGTGACCATTTTTAGAGTATCGATGGATAGATGGTGATTTTCTGGAGATCCCCCCTGTTGGCTTCTAGAAGGTCCAGGATAGTCTAAGCTGAGTGACAGATCAGTATTCACAGAGGTCTTGTTGTCTAAGGCCACAGGCCTCAAGACGTTGGATGGATGTCCCCCAGGCCTCATGTGGAGTCTTAGAGGTAGGGCACAAATTCGTCGATGAACTCCAAGGTGTCAGAGTGGCTTCTTCAAAACCGGCCTTCCAAGGAGACCTGGAGATTGCTTCTCGGTGAACTCAGCCCACAGGGAGACAAGAATATTAGCTCAGCAACATTCCCTGCATTCCAGGCGGTCCTGGAGAAGCAGATGAACAACCCGCAGCTGGAAGGAAGGTTTGGAGGAGAGAAGATGTGAAGATCTGGGGTGGCTGATTCCTTGTGAGGAGTCTGTCCGGGAGCTGCAGATGGGGCCTGATCTGTGGTACCATCAGAGACCCGAGGCCCAGGGATGCAGGTTGAAGGAACAGGAGCTGGGCCGAGCACTGGGAAGCTCTCCTGGCAGATAAGGGGTGGACTGTCCCTGGGAGTACCACGAACCCACCAGCGATGTGTGCCTGGAGTGGGTGTGAACCCAGAAGGCCCCGGGGGGCTGGAATCTGACCTGCTTCTTTGTCATGAGACTAGATTTCAGTTACTGCTGGTCTTTGGGGAACTTTTTATAACAGCTGGCACCTAGGAGTGAGGTCACTTTACAATATCATCGCTCTTTCATGGGCAGCCCCTCCTTTCTCTTTTGCTGTATTTAACATCTGTCCTGTCGTCTGTTTTTCATAGGTTGACTGGGGAGGATACTGAGGGAGCCTGTAGGCACTTTTGTGGCTGGTGGAGGCAGACAGTGAGGACTTTGCCTTTGAACACATGGAGGACCAGGATGCCCAGGGGCCGAGGGTTCGGCCACATAGCACTGGTGGGTGGCAGCATACACCTCTGGGAAGCCGCCCTGTGTCCCAGGTGCTTGCTGCTCGTGTCCGTTAACCCCCAGCTGGGATGGATTCTCGGGTGGGCTTGGTGTCGAGATTTGTGGCTCTTGAAGGTATTTCATAGTGGAAAGTGACTCTTTGGGGGGAAAAATGTAGCTGATGAAAATGGTTCATGTTTGTGCTGTGAGGCGGTAGACCCCAGCACCAGCACCACCTCACAGCCAATGCCTTACCTGTGGGGTGAAGCCATTCCTGTAGGCGTTGCTAGGCCGCAGAAGCGACAGTATTCTTCTTTAAAGACTTGTCTTTTGCCCTGTCAGAGGGACAGGGAAGAAGGCTCTCTGTGTCCCCCGGAGCAGTGCTGCCTCCTGTTTTGAGTTAGGTGTTTCAAGGATTGAATGATAGACAGTGCTCTGGGAAGACTGTTGAACTTCCTGAGCTTCGCACGTGTCATGTCCAGGCGCTGGGGCCGGCCATCACAGGGATGGGTGGGAGCAGCCCTCCCTCCTGGGACGCTCTGTGTTGGTGTGGGGGAGCAGGAAGCCAGAAGTGCAGGGAGGTGTGTGATACTACCCAGCTGTAAATGATGATGTGCTCATTCATCCTGTTTCCTTCTGAGACTTCACGCTGTTTTGTGCCAGACGTTTGTTGCAGAGCAACTTGAACGTCTAGGACATGAGCTCTCCGGCAGTCTTCGGATATGTGACTCGGAAGTTATTCACTCTTAACACATGGCATTAATTATTTTATATGTAGTGTTTCTGTTATCTTTTAATCTTCGTGAAAGGTAGCTCTTCACTGCCAAGAACCCAACACAAAACAGCATGGTACTGGCCTCGTTGTTTGCGCTCATTACAGGTCAGGGTAATGAGTTTGTGTGACAAGTGCGGATCCTCACTGTGACCTTGAGCATCATGTACACACTTAACTCACCGGCCACACCCCAGTGGCTCTGTTGCCCACCCCCACCCTCTCAGAGAAGCCATATCCCACTTGATTCACTTTTTTCTAATCCTATCCTTCATGCTCAGGTTCTGAACCTGGTACATCTTGCAAATACTCAAAGATGAGTTTCACTTTTATCTTAGAAAAATAATCACTATTACCAGCCCTGTTGCAATAAATTAGAGCAAGCCTGGGCAACCACTTTAAATCCACTTTGCAGATTTTTAGGGTTTTTAAAAAGCTTTTTAAAATGTTTATTTGTTCCCGAGACAGAGAGAGAGACAGAACGTGAGTGGGGAAGGGGCAGAGAGAGGGAGACACAGAATCCGAAGCAGGCTCCAGACTCTGAGCTGTCAGCACAGAGCTTGATTCAAGGCTCAAACCCATGAACCGTGAAACTTGACCTGAGCCTAAGTCAGATGCTTAACCAACTAAGCCACCCAGGCACCCGGGTTTTAGGGTTTTAGTCCTGCTTAAAAGATGGGCGTCACCTATTTTCCCACCTGCTGTGAAATCATGTGTGTGGCTCGATACCATGGCCTATTTGGAATTTATGGAATTTTATTTTTCTTTCTTTCTTTAAAGTTTATATATTTTCGAGAGAGACAGGGACAGCATGAGTAGAGGAGAAGCAGAGAGAGAGGGAGGGAGGAAGAGAGAATCCCAAGCAGACCCTGCACAGCCAGCACAGAGCCCGAGGTGGGGCTTGAACTCACGAAATTGCCAGATCATGACCAGGCAGATCAAGAGTCGGACGCTCAACCAACTGAGCCACTCAGGCGCCCCTATGGGTTTTTGTTTTTAACCTCCGTTGCAAGGTTTCTAATTGTGATCTAGAATTTTCTACCGAGAACGTCATGAAGTTTGAATACTAGTTATAATATTAATACGTTTCATTGGTTTCCGATGAGTGGTCATGTGGTTTTGTCTAGAAAATGCTCAATGTGTGGTGGGCTCGTGCAGCTCACCGGAGTGGGGCAGGAAGCAGGAGCTTGTCATTGCTTTACTGCAGATGGAGACAGGCTGGCCCCAGGGGAGTTCTGGCCGCCTTGTAGGTGAAGGGCCTGCCAGGAGATACGGGCTGGTGGCTGGTTCTTTAAAGGGCCAGCCGGGCTGTTCCGGTCCTGGCCCGGCCCCTGGTGCTGCCTGGCTCGCCTCCCCATCGTTCTTCTGCCAGGCCGAGCCCTGCTCTTGCTTGCGGCGCTCAGTGAGCTAAGGTGTCCTGTTCGCTCAGCCTCCTTTCCTCACCAGCACCTCCTCCTTCCTTCTGGCCTCTCCGCTCCTCTCTCTGCCTGATTTTCCCTGGTCGTCTTTCAGGCTTCGGGGTCCCCTGGACACTGGCCTTCAGTCTAGTGAAGCTGCCCCTACTATGTGCTGCTCAGTGCATTTGAATCCAGGGTTGCAGGCTGTGCCGTGACCCTCTGGTTACTGGGCTGTTTCTGCCGTCACTTCAGAAACTCCATGAGGACAGGGACTTGGTCTCCCAGCCCTTCTTCGCGTCCCCAGCGTCTGCTGCTGTCCCTGGGGCAAGGCTGGTGCTCGGTCAATATTTGTTGAACGAATGGAGTTGAAATGTTTGAAGTTCTGGAAACCTTTTGATAACTTATGGGAGCGGAATTGCAGAACATTTGCAATTGGGGCCGTTTGAGAAAAGAGTTGGCCAACGTGTTGTTTTGCCGAAAGCCAGGAAGTACTCTTGTAGGCTTCTTGGACTCAACAGCCTCTGTTGCAGCTTCTCTTTCTCCTATGTTAGCCCCCAAGCAGCCACAGATGAACCAGCAATGTGTGAGCGTGCTGTATTTCAGTGAAGCTGTATTTCTGGACACTGAAATTTGAATGATGTATAATCTTTGCACGTCAGGAAATATGCTTATTTTGCTTTTTTCCCCAACTGTTTAAAAATGCTCAGGAGGGAGCCTGATGTGGGGCTCGATCCCATGACCCCAAGATCATGACCTGAGCCGAAATCAAGAGTTGGACACTTAAGTGACTGAGTCACCCAGGCGCCCCTAAAAACTATTTTTTAGTCACAGGCATAGAAAAACTGCTGGTGGACGAGATTTGGCTGGGGGATGGGATGCAGTTTGCAGGCCTCTGGTATAGGTGGTTATTGTAGATTAGGATTGTGTTCAGATTGCCTCCTGACAGAGGCAGAATTCCCACTTAAAAAGGTTAAAAACCAATAGCTTAAAATCAAAGTAAACCCACCAGGCTAACTGAATCCCCCAAACTTCCTTGGCATGCTTGTTTACTTATTTTTACTTATGTGTATTTTACCCCAATAAATGGAACTTTGATTCATTTTGAGTTAGTTTTTGTATGTGGTGTTAGGTAAAGATCCAACCTTTGTGTTTTGCATGTGGATATCTACTTTTTCCAGCAGCATTTGTTGGAAAAGGTGTCTTTTCCCTGTTGAATAGTTTGGCTACCTTATTAAACATGATTTGACTGTAGATGTAAGGCTTTATTTTTGGACTCTCTGTTCTGTTGGGATTATATGTGTGTTTTTATGGTGGTATCATTCACACTGTTTTATAATAAGTTAATTTATTGTTAGTATGGTATTACTATTTAAAATAATTGTTTTAGTAACCTTTGTGGCTAATGTGGGGATCGAACTCATGACCCTGAGATCAAGAGTGCATACTCTCCTGACCTAGCCAGCTGGTACCCCAACCACACTGTTTGGATTATTGTAGCTTTGTAGTAAGTTTTCAAATCAGGAAATGTGTGTCCTGTAGACTTGTACTTTTTCAAGACTGTTTTGGCGTCTTGGGTACCATGAGATTCCTTATGAATTTTTGGATAAATTTTTCTATTTCTGCATGTACCTGATGACTTTTGCTGTGTCTCCTACACTGATAGTTTAAAGGACATCAATGTTTTTATTTATTGTAATTTAAAAAATTTATTTTATCTTGAGAGAGAGAGAGAAAGACTGCAGGAGGGATGGGGCGGCGGGGGGGGGGGGGAGAGAGAGAGAGAGAGAGAGAGAGAGAGAGAGAGAGAATCTCAAGCAGGCTCTGCACTGTCAGTCCCGAGCCCGATGTGGGGTTTGAACTCACGAACTGTGAGATCATGACCTGAGCCGAAGTCAGATGCTTAACTGACTGAGTCACCCAGGTGCCCCTATTTATTGTAATTTAGATGCTTTTATCTTTTAATTTTTCCTCATGGGGAGCGGCTTGATTCAGTAATAATTTACCCTTAATCTACCAGATTAGCGTTCTGTGGTCTCCCAGCTCAGGGACCTGGATTTGGTGTAGCTGCTTTCATTCTTCCCGGATGCTTTGGTTTGGCATCTGATAAACCCAACGTTCATAGGATCAGGCTTTTCCATATTTAGAACCCTCTCCTGGTGGCGCAGTGCTCCTAAGTGAAGGGAAAGGCCTTATTTGAACCCTGTGTCCCCTGAGGGTCATGCCTAGCAAGGGGTCAGGGCTGGAGTGGGAGTGTCTTCCAGGCCAAGACAGAGGGAAGAGTAGGCACAATGTGTGTTTCCTCCCAAATGCCTTTCCGACCTTCGCAGAGACTGCTGGTCTAAATAAATTAGAGGCAACAAGATCGTACATTTCTGTGAAGTTTCAGTAACCGACAAGAAATTGATGCAGTGAATTAAGCATGGCTTTTATGAATGGTGACGGACCACGGGGCATCTGAGGACTCAGCGTCTTGCTTTGCTTTGTAATTTTGGTTAATTTGTTGGGAGCTGCTTGAGAACGATTTGGAATCAACCCGACCTAGGAGGAGGAGATACATGCAACCATTCTGCTTATTCTTTCAAACCAGGGTGATTTTTCCAAATTAGATAACAGAGGGAATCTGGGGCATTTCATACTCAATATAATTTTTCAAAGTACCTATTTCAGTAAACAAACTCGTCACTCCAAATAATCCACACTGCCAACTTTTGTAGTTGGCCAGAGTTTGTTTAATTAGCGTATCAAGTAAAATTTGAATCATATTGACAAGAACTGGAGTTTTGATAACAAACAGTAATTGCTGACTCTATCTTATCAGGGAAATCAAAAGTGTCCATTGAATTATGGTGACTCTATTATGTTGCTCTGTGAACTCACCAAGATAATCCTTTTGCGGGTGATTAAATGTAATCATGAAACCGTAGATATGAGAAAGCAAACAGATGGATAAACAACCAAAGTAATTATCAGTTGTACATTTTCATTTTTCCATCACAATATTTCAGGACCCGCTGGTCAAGAGTAGTCTGTTGGGTCATTGTCTGGAAGGATGGTCTGTATTACATTGCTTGATTGATTTGTCTGCCCAGAGATTTCACAAAAGGGCGTGTTGGCAGTCTAACCTTCCGGAAACTGGAACTTCAGGTTTGTATTGGTGTTTAGTGGACAGAGAGGAAGAGAAAGTTTGGTGACACACATTCTGTGGTTATGAAAGGAGATGCTGTATTGTATGGAGAAGTTCTCCCAAAAGAAACAGATAGAAGAGATGACGTTTTATGGATATATCGTATATACCTAAATCCTGATGAGATTTTTCACTCTCTAGTGTCAGTTTTGACTTTAGTCTTCCTTTAAAACATAAGCAGAAAGCAAATCAATCAGTCAACAGCAGTAACGACAAGAACAATCTGGCGGTGAAGTCATAGTTAAATAGATTTTGTGGAATTTACCTCTCTGAGTCAAGTGTAATTGCCTTTCCTGGAAGGGTTCTCCGTTCTTACCCAGCCTTTGCAGGTGGGGTGCTAGGAGTTCAAAATCCCTTGTGAAGATATTATTGCCTGTGGTTCTCTGTACGTCCTTTTTCATTTTTAATTGAAGTGTAGTTGACATACACTATTATATTAGTTTCGGGCATGCAGCGTAGTGATTCAACATTTGTATACATGAGGAAGTGATCGCCCCATAAATCATCTGTCACTCTATAAAGTTGTTATGTATTATTAACTATATTCCCTATGCTATACATTGTATCTCTGTGATTTATTTATTTTGTAACTGGAATTTTATATCTTTTAATCCCTTTCCCTCCTTTTGCTCATCTCCCCCCCCCCACCCCCCGCAACTACTGTATTGTTCTGTGTATCTGTGAATCTCTTTCTGTTCTGTGTGTTCATTTGTTTTGTTTTTAGATTCTACATATAAGTGAGCTCATATAGTCTTTGTCTTTCTCTGTCTGACTTAGTTCACTTAGCATAATACCCTCTAGGTCCATCCATGTTGTCGCAAATGGCAAGATCTCATTCCTTTTTTTAGGTCGAGTAATACTCCATTCCATGTGTGTGTGTGCGTATGATTATACATATATAATAAAGATAATCTACACATCTAATTTCATCAGTCGATAGACACTGGGGTTGCTTTCATATTATTGTAAATAATGCTGCAGTGAACATAGAATGCATTTATCTTTCTGAATTAGTGTTTTCATTTTCTTTGGATAAATACATAAGTGGAGTTGCTGGATTCTATTAGTAGTTCTATTTAACATTTTTGAGGAACCTCCTCACTCTTTTCCACCTTAGCTGCACCATTTTATGTTCCTACCAGTAGGGCATCAGGGTTCCTTTCTCTCCGCATCCTCGCCTACATCTATGCTTTCTTGCCTGCATGTCTCTCAAGCTGCTTTGTTTTGAGTATTCTAGGATGGGGATGGTGAGCTCACATGGTGGGCAGCTGTGGGCCAGGAGGGTGCTGGGTGCGCGCTAGCACCCTGTGCTGTTTGCTCATTATCTTAGCTCCCCTTGTGCCCTAAGTAATGGGCGCAGGGAGAGGTGGGCTCAGCCCGTCTCCTTAGTTTCTCACTGGAGCGAAGATCACTTTCTGTTTCCAGTTGGAACTGCGCACCGGATTAGCTGGGGAGCAGATCGCCTGATGTTACAGCAGAAATAAATCTTGAAAGCCCCACGAACATTAGAATCAAAGAGTAATAGATGAATCTCCTCCTTATTTCTGGTTTTCAGGAAGCTGCCTTAATGGAATGAGCTGGCCTCCAGGGATCAGCCATCTCTGTGAACCTGGGATCTATGATGAAGCAGAGAAATATCATCCTGGCCGTCTTTACTGTAAATACACTCAGTGTTACAGAAATTCGTGCGGCCATAACCATGATCTGTCCTTTTGAGAAGCTTGTAATGGAAGGGAGGGGCCAACCGATGATTCCTCTGGCTGGGTATTTATTTACAAGGCATTTCTTTCCAGAAAATACTTAAAGAGGTTCTGTGTTTCACCACCTCAATATAGGCTCTTTTACTTTTCATGAGCACTTGTGATTTTAATTACTATCCTAAAAAATATTGATTTTCCTTCCTTTTTCATCTGGAAATGATCATTAAAATGAACAAACAAAAGTGCAGGACCTTCTTTCAACCTTACTGCCTTACTTTCTTTGAGAGGCTCATTATTTTATGATCAGACCGCCTGGGATCACATCCTAGCTCTGCCACCACTAGCTGGGTGACCTCAGGCGAGTCCGCCTATGTGTGCCTCAGTTTCCTTCTCTGTAGAATGGAGATAGATGATCATAGCAATCTTGGCACAGGGTTGAGGTGGTGGCTAGTGAGTTGGGATATGTAAGCGCCTACTAAATGCTAAATGAATTTTGCTAATTCATGCTACTGAAGTTTGCAATGCTACTGAAGTTTGCAATCATTGAGTGGATTTTGGCTAAAGTCCTACATTCAGAAAGCAGTTACCAAGTGCCTACAAATTCCAGTCACTGGGCTAGGCGGTGGGATACAGTGTGGACCAAGGTAGCTACGGAGGGATGGCAGGTAAGTCGATAAGCATACAGCAGAGTGGTGAATGGCAGGAGGGAGAAAGGACGGTGGCTGAAGGCTTCCTGGGAGAAAGTGACATCGGAGTGACTCAGTTAAATCTGAGTGGGTGATGTGAAGAATAGTATGAATTAATGTGATAAAGAAAGGCAGGTGGGAGTAACTCAAGTTTATCTGAAAGCCCAGAGGCAGGAGAGTACCTGGGACATTGAAGTTCAGTCTGGATCATTCTGAGGGCGGGTGGAGAATGGAGCAGAGTGTAAGGTGGGTAGGGTAGCTAAGCTGGCTCGTATGCTTTACTGAGGGATCTGACTCTATCCTCAGATCAGGGAGTAGTTACTAAAGGGCTCCAAGCCGGAGAGTAACATCATCAGATTCTGTTCTAGAAAGATCCCACGGGTGGTTTGGAGAACAGGAAGGAGGGAGGAGAGGGTGTGGGAGGTTAGGAAGCTCCGGCGGCCATCCAGGGAAGAGATGGGGTGGACTGGCTGTGAGCAGTGGCAGTAGGAGTTGGAGAAGCCGATGGATTTGAGAAACGCTAGGGGGGAAAATGGTGCAGTGTTGTGACTCGTCATGGGGAAGCAGCGAGAGCGGCATTCAGACCGGGTGGGCGGTGCCGCTGGTGTCTGGGGTGGAGTCCTGGAGAAGGGGGGACTCCGTGAGGGCACAGGGCCTTGCCCTGGGAAGACACTCGGGAAGACTTGGCTGCATGGAACAATGGGCCGTCAGCCACGTTTGGAAAGGCAGAGTGTGATGTGCCTCCACCCTGAGTTCTGTCGGCCGGGGATGTATGTGATCCTGTGTGGAAGTTTCAGTGGGGGTAGGCTGGAGCCTGAGTGGGCGGGATGGGCTCAGAGGTCCGGCTGTGGGAGCGAGAGAGAGCACGGAGCACGGGAGGGAGGAGTGTGTGTGGAGGAAGCCGCGGGACTCCAGGTGGAAGGCTGCTGGACTGATGAAATCCGAGAACGAATCCCAACTCTGCCAGTTTGTTTGTATCAGTTATTACCTGCTGCGTAACAAATGCCACCAAACTTAGTGGCTTAAAATGGGGTTTGTCACCTCGCAGCTTCTGTGGGTCAGGAATGTGGGTGTGGCTCGCTGGGGCTCCACATTTAAGGTGAGGTCGTGTCAACGTTCAACTGGGACAGCGTGCGCTTCCACACTCCTAAGGCTTCTTGGAAGGATTCCTCGGTGGCGGTTTGCTGAGGGCCACCCGCAGGTCCCCGCCACATGGGCCTCTCCTTAGGGTGGCTCACAACATAGTGGTTGGTTTTATCAAAAAGAGTAAGCTCCTAGAGAGGCATAGACACACACAGACAAGCCAGAGTCCTTCGTGGAACCTCATCATGGAAATGACATGCCGTTACCCGCAGTATTCTTTTGGCTAAAAACGCGTCAGTAGGGCTAGCCCGCACTCGAAGGGAGGGGGCCGCACAGGTGCTGAGTGCCGGGAGGTGGGGATCGTAGTCGCCATTTTGGAAGTCTGGCCATCTGGTCTTAGAGTTTTGTGTCCTCCCCCTTGAGACGTCCTGGCGACGCCACCCCATCTGGTTGTCGTGCCCGCCCCGCCCGTGCCCTCCGCCCACCGTGGTGACCCTACAGGAAGCATTAGTTCCCTGCTGACGTCCCTCACCGAGAAGCGGCAGGCAAACACTGACCTGAATTTCACAGGTGCTGTGATTGAAAGACGCCCCTTTGGAAAAAGAAAATACTGCATCATGGAATCCAGTCTCTCTTTTATCCGCCGTCATATGTTGAGTGGGGTTAGCATTTGGGGAGCAGGAAATGGTGATCCTTCTGAGGCAGTGGTGAAGGCCATCCTCATCCAGTTGAGTTGGGCGTGTGGATCAGGAGCACGTGGTCCGTCCCGACTTGTGGGCAGGACCCTGAAGGGTGTGGAGACACTCGCTGGACTCCTTGTCACCTGAGGATGAAGGAGTGGGGTGTCCCCGGGGCTGACAGCTGCCCTGTTCTAGGAGTTCTTTTTTTTTTTTTTTTTAATGTTTTTTATTTATTTCTGAGAGAGAGAGAGAGTGTGTGAGCAGGGGAGAGTCAGAGAGGGTCAGAGAGAGAGAGAGAGAGATGCAGAATCCGAAGCAGGCTCCAGACTCTGAGCTGTCAGCACAGAGCCTGACGTGGGGCTTGAACCCACAAACAATTAGATCATGACCTGAGCCGAAGTTGGACACTTAACCGACTGAGCCACCCAGGCGCCCCTAGGAGTTCTGAAGCATATTCTCGAAATCATGGTTTGAGGACTTTGGGGCAGCTACTCAGCTGTTCTGTTACATTGTAACCAAATAAAACTTTATTTGTAAAAAGCAGGCATCAGGCCAGATTGGCCCACAGGCTGTGGCTGCTGCCTCCTGATCTGTGGAACGAGCCAATAAAATGCCTTGAATGTTTTTCAAAGATAGTCATCGATACCCATTTATAGTTTCATGTTGTGTTTTATCATCCACCTTACAGTTTGCTCGCTGGGCTTGTGGAGAACTTCCAGAGGCACTGGGGCGGGGTGGCGGTTAGTGCTTTGCTTTCCAGACATGGCTGCTTCTAAGCTCTGGAACCTCAGACAAGTGGCTTAACCTGTGTGGATTGACCTTAAAAAATGGGGCTCTCTTCATCAGCTCTGTCCCTTTTCCCTTCTCTCCATCCTTCTCCCACTTCCCCTCGGTCCATAGCTGACGTTTCTCCTGCCCTGGGAATCTGTACAAGTTAGGTTTTCCTTGGTGATGTTTGCTGCCCTTCCTTATTGTCAGGAGTACTCCCACTTATATGCTGGTAGCTTACGGAACAGAGCCTGAGGCGCGACCTTGGTCAAGTGATGGACCGAGGGGGTGCCCAGGAAAAAGCTGTAGGGCAGGGACAAGCCACAGGACGGGGAAGAAGCCCTCAGCCTGACCCCACCCGGAGATCTGCAGTAGGAAGGGCATCTGGGATTTGGTTTCCGGCCCCCAGGAACGGAGCCTGACCTTCCGTGGTCTTGTATCAGTGAGTCACCTGCTGTGGGTCGAGCGAGGCATGACCCCTGGGGAATCTCGTGGGAAGGCGGTGCCTGGCGGAAGGGTGCCCCGCACAGCTCACTGCGTACAGGGCTCTGTCCGTCCCCCTCCCCAGCACTGCTCTGCCTGCTGTAAGCCCTAGGTGGGGACCACATGGCCATGTGAGGGCGCTTTGCCCCTGCCCAGCCTGCCAGGGAACCCCTTGTCCTTCATGAGAAGATGCAGCAGAAGCTCCTGTGACCTGGAAGGTGCCTCTTCCCCCCTGTGCAGAGAGCTAGGCCATCGCCGAGGATGTTCCTCCCCGGATGGGTCGAAGAGATGACCAGAAATGAAAAGAAATCTTTAACTTTGAAGGCAAGAGATTTATTTTTTGGCGGGGGGAAACATTCTCAAATAGCAAAGAACAGATCACATTTTGATGACGCTATTTTTGGAGGTTCTTTAGGGAAATAAACGCAGGGAGTGAAACACTATTTTATTTTATTTTATCTTTTTTTAATGTTTTATTTATTTCTGAGAGATAGAGAGAGACAGCGTGAGCAGGGGAGGGTCAGAGAGAGGGAGACACAGAATCTGAAACAGGCTCCAGGCCCGTGCTGACAGCTCAAAGCCTGACGTGGGGCTCGAACCCACGAACTGTGAGACCATGACCTGAGCCAAAGTTGGACGCTTAACCGACTGAGCCACCCAGGCGCCCAGTGAAACACTCTTTAAACCTGGCCTTGCCAAGCTGTGCCCTGGGTCCTCTCTGCTGTATCTTTTTTAGAAGTTTCCAGAGGCCTATGTTTGTCAGTCGCCTGGATGCAGACTGGGGCTCTACAGCTGTTGGCTTGTTTTCTGTTGGCTGTGGGAGGCAGTTTGTTGGAAGCTTCTAGAGGTTTGCTGGTGCGGGCAGCTCAGCGTCGGCAGGGTCATGTACAAAGGAGTCCTCAGGCACTCATGGCACATCTCGGGATTGCCTCAGTATTTTGTCAAGTGAGTGAACTTGGGTGCTTGGCTGCGGCGTTCAGTGCTGGTAAAGCTTTACCTGGAGGACCGGGCTGCCGCGTACACGCTCTGTTGTTTTTAAATAGCTTCACTGGGGCACTGTCTCGTATTCCATGCCATGACCCACTGGAAGTGTGCACTTGCATAGATTTGGTATATTACATTAATCATTTAAAAAAATTTTTTTTAATGTTTTATTTATTTCTGAGAAAGAGAGAGAGAGCGTGAGCAGGGGAAGGTCAGAGAGAGAGTGAGAGATACAGAATCTGAAACAGGCACCAGGCTCTGAGCCGGCTGTCAGCACAGAGCCCGATGTGGGGCTCGAACCCACGAACTGTGAGATCATGACCTGAGACGAAGTCGGACACTTAACCGACTGAGCCACCCAGGCGCCCCTTACATTAATCATTCTTAAAAACTGTGGTGAGGTCTATGGACTGAACCTGTCCTCCTGTGTCAGGGTCAGGGGTGAGCATCCGAGGAGGCCTTCGGTGGCCGGAGGTGGAGCGGGAAGATTTGCCTACCGTCTTAGCCGCTTAAGAAACCCATGGTTTGTTGATTCAGCTACTCAGCTACCATGACCCCCACACCTCCCGTCCCTGTGTGTCTGAGCCCCTCTGGTCCCCTGGGCTTGACTTCCCATCCTCTCCCTCACAAGGGACCCTCGCGCCTGTCCACCCTCTCGGGGTGGGAGACGTTCGCCGGCCTGGCTTGTGTCAGCTCAGCTGCCTCCCAGGCGCCCAGGGCAGAGGGTGG
Source organism: Hyaena hyaena (assembly GCF_003009895.1). NCBI lineage: Eukaryota > Metazoa > Chordata > Mammalia > Carnivora > Hyaenidae > Hyaena > Hyaena hyaena. Next base: position 266,930 of record NW_024081013.1, read on the forward strand.
GGAGGCAGCCCGGCCCAGGGTGCGTCCAGCAAGCTGCGAGCGGGGCTCAGAGCGCCCTCGTACCCAGGCCTTCCTCCCCGCACACGCCTCCTCGAGATTTTTCTCCCTTTACAACCACCCCTTTGCCTCTTGGGGTGGGACTCTGGGCTCGCATCTGGGTCCTGCCCATCCTTACCGCATGGTGCTGCGGGCGCTGATGGGGAGGGAGGGCTTTCCTAACTCGGGGGTCCACCCGAGTGGGTCCTTCTCTGTGCTTCTTTGCTCACCAGTCCCAGTGGAGCCTTGAGTAATGGGCACATGTGTGCCGGGCCCTGGGGACATGGGGTTCACAGCCCCTCCCTCCGAGGCTCAGGTAGGCATGTCTCCGGAACAGGGAGGTGGGAGCTTCAGGAAGTCCCTAAGCCATGCAGTACTTCTGTGAATTACAGAAAATTACAAGAAAATTACGGAAAGGCGCCCCCTTGGGGTGGGCATACTACTTGGCAAGCACCGGGGGTGGGGGGGGTGGGGGGGAGGGGGCCAGGAATGGATGGGGACTGGATTTCAGCTCCTGCTTGCCCCGTTGGCCCTGAGCGTTTTTTGTGCAGTCAACAACCTACCACGTGACAGTCCTGAGCATAGGTGCGGGGAGTTGTTCCCATGGTGTGATCCATCCTCACAAAGCCCTCTCTCCCAGGGCATAGGTCTTTCCCGGTTTTGTGTCAGCGGAGCCGGGATGTGGATGGATTCCTCTGTGTGACCATGCGCCGGGAGCGTGGGGTATTGAATGTCCTTTCCACGCAGGGACGATAAATTCATGTTAGACAGGACACTGTAGGGGTTTGACGGATGCAGGAAGGATCTGCAGGGGAAAAGTATTAGTAGAGAATATTTCACGTAAAAAGGACTTGGTGACAAGGTTTGCTTGTGACAGTCCTTGTGTGATATTAGATGATATTTTGTGTGACTTTTGTTTTGACATCTTCCCGCTGGGTTTTATGGGAGCTATTTAGGGAGCGCCAGAGGGAGAGGAGCCAGGGAGGAAGAGCCACGTCCAGCTGCTGGGGCAGGGCGGCCTTCCTTTTGAATTCGAGGCGGGGGGTTTTGGACCCCTGGCTCCCAAATGTGAACTTCCGTGCCTTCTGGACCTGTGACTTTGAGCAGGCAGCTTACCGTCCCCTAGCCACATTTTATTATTTTTTTAAATTTACATCCAAGCTAGTTAGCGTATAGGGCAACAATGATTTCGGGAGTAGACTCCTTAATGCCCCTCGCTCATTCAGCCCATCCCCCCCCACACCCCCTCCAGTAACCCTCTGTTTGTTCTCCATATTTTAGAGTCTCTTATGTTTTGTCCCCCTCCCTGTTTTTATATTATTTGTGCTTCTCCTCCCTTATGTTCATCTGTTTTGTAACTTAAAGTCCTCATATGAGTGAAGTCATATGAGATTTGTCTTTCTCTGACTAATTTCGCTCAGCATGACACCCTCTAGTTCCATCCACGTAGTTGCAAATGACAAGATTTCATTCTTTTTGATTGCTGGGTACTACTCCATTGTGTGTGTGTGTGTGTGTGTGTGTGTGTGTGTGTGTACCTCCTCTTCTTTATCCATTCATCTGTCAATGGACATATGGACATTTGGGCTCTTTCCATGCTTTGGCTATTGTCGATAGCGCTGCTATAAACATCGGGGTGCATGTGCCCCTTGGAAACAGCACACCTGTGTGCCTTGGGTAGCTACCTAGTAGTGCAATTGCTGGGTTGTAGGGTAGTTCAATTTTAACTTTTTGAGGAACCTCCATACTGTTTTCCAGAGTGGCTGCACCAGTTTGCATCCCCCCAGCAGTGCCAGAGAGTTCCTCTTTCTTCACATCCTCACCAACATCTCTTGTTGCCTGAGTTGATCATGTCAGCCATTCTGACAGGTGTGAGGTGGTATCTCATTGTGGTTTTGATTTGTATTTGCCTGAGGATGAGTGATGTTGACCAAGCATTATTTCTTCACCTGTGCACTGGGAATGGTGCTTGGTCATCCCTCCCCGGGAAAGTTTTGTGATAATGACATTGGCTGGTCCTCAAGAAGCATGCAGCTGTAGCTGGTCCCTGGTTTTTCACTGGTGTCCTTTGGAGACCTGGCTTTCAGTTAGAGTCCTGGTTCAGCATATCTACATCAGACCTGTCTCTCTCTTTAAAAATTTTTTTTAAATGTTTATTTACTTTTGAGAGAGAGAGAGAGAGAGAGAGAGAGAGAACACAAGTGGGGAAGGAGCAGAGAGAGAGGGGGACACAGACTCTGAAGCAGCTCCAGGCTCTGAGCTGTCAGCACAGAGCCCGACGCGGGGCTCGAACTTGGGAACCATGAGATCATGGCCTGAGCCGAAATAGAGCCCTTAACTGACTGAGCCACCCAGGTGTCCCCCCCGACCCCGTCTCTCACTTTTAGCCCGAGGGACGTTTTTTGAGCCTGTGAACTGTCTTGGGTGTAGGAATCTTGCCTCGTGAATCTCCACCTGCTCTCTGAGCTCACCTGGGATCTTGGGTGGTACCTGTCCTCCTTTGCTGGGCTGGATTGGCTCTTAGAGGCTCTGGTGAACGCTTGCGTGTGGGGTAAGCTTGGCCAGATGTGACATGGAAAGGCATTTTCTCCTCTAGCCTGGGGTTCCTTTCATGGGATTAATGGAATTGTTACTTCATTATGTCTCAAGGGCTTCCTGGAGTAAGGGATCAGGGGCCTTTGACACTGTGCACCATTGTCACGGCCCCTTTGAAGCACAGGGGAGCTGGCTCTGGAGGAGGCTCTCTGAAGCCCTCGTTTGTGAAGCGCAGCATAGCTGCCCTTTGTTTGGGAGGTGCAGAGCTGCCAGGGAGGGCTCTTTCCCCAGCCAGAGGTCACATGATGCCTGTGGTGGGTCAGCCAGCTCAGCCTCTGTCCCCTGTTCTTTGCTCAGAGCTTTCTCTGCAGAAACGGACGCTGTTAGGACCCCCATCGCAGGGCTAATATGTGGTGAAATGAGGAAATGCATGAAGTCTTTAGTGGACTGTCTGGTCTTAGGAAGTGCAGAGTGAGAGTTAGCCGTGGTCGTTACCATGAGGAGGGTGATGGTGGTGGTGCTGATGGTGGTGTTATTTGTGTTGGTAGCCATGGTAGTAGTGGTAATGGAGCTGCTGGTGGTGGTGGTATTGTGGTGGTGGTGTTGATGGTGCAGGTGTTGTTGGCATTGTTAGTGATGACGTGGGTGATGGTGAGCCCCCGACTTCCTCACAGAAGGCCTTTGTGGCAAAGGCCTCATTGTAAGAGAAGGAGAAGAATACTCCCCCCTTGTGGTTAGGCTTTTTCCCAGGAAGCTGGTTTGGCAGAGGAAATATTTTCTACATGGGTTGGGGTTGGAGGCTGTTGTGGCTTCTCCGTGGTCAACTGCAGTATTATCTAGAGCATGCTGTGTGCAAGTCAGATGGAACAACGGGGAATTCGAGGGAAATCAGCATTTTCCCACTGTCAGGCTTTTACAAGTTAAAAATGGAACAAACAAATAGTTGAGAAATAGGCAATTGCTTGCTTAGTGCGTTGAAGAAAAACCCAGAGTGGGCCTTGTCTACCGCGGATCATGGCGGACACAGTGTTGCGCGCCTCTTCTGGGACGGGGCCTCTCCCGCCTTCCCTTGATCCTCCTCTGCGGTTGTCCTGTTCAGCAGCGGCTCTGTAAGCAAGCAAATAGGTTTTTATAGCCGCTTCATAAGTATTTCTCATCTCTTGCTAAGTATTTCTACCACGGTGCAAAAGCAATTTTGTTATGTGATGCTGTATTTTTATAGTCAATTGAAATGACTATTAAAATATAACAGAGCTCGTCAGGCTCACAGCAGCTCTGCTGGGGAAGCTTGGCCCTGGCAAGGTGGGGCCACAGCCCGCGAGGAGAGACCTTCCGGGAGCCAGAGCTGGGGTCGCAGGCTTGAGACCTGGGTGGTCCCCAGGAGCCTGCGCTCACGCCTGCCTGCCTCCCTGCCTGCCTTCTCCTCTTTCCCTCCTCTCCCTCCTTCCTTCCTTCTCTCCTTCCTCTCTTCTTTCTTTCTTTCTTTCTTTCTTTCTTTCTTTCTTTCTTTCTTTCTTTCTTTCTTTCATGTTTGTTTATTTATTCTGAGAGAGTGAGAGAGAGAGAGAATGTACATGTGAGCAGGCCAAGGGCAGAGAGAGAGAGAGAGAGAGAGAGAGAGAGAGAGAGAGAGAATCCCAAGCAGGCTCTCTGCTGTCAACCTGATGTGGAACTCAAAACCATGAACCATGAGATCATGACCTGAGCTGAAATCAGGAGTCAGATGCCTAACCCACTGAGCCACCCAGGTGCCTCCCCCCTTTTTTTTTTATCATGGTAAAATGTATGTAATATGAACTTTGCCATTTTAGCCATTTTTCGGTGTACCATTCAGTGGCATTAGTATATTCACACTGCTGTGCAGGCATCACCAACACCTACCTCCAGAACTGTTTCATCTTGCAAAACTGACACTGTGTCCCCATGAAGCACGAACTCCCCGGTCCCTCCCCCCAGCCCCATTCCCTGCCCCTGCCCCCCACGATTCTAGGTTAATCTCTATGAGTTTGGCTCTTCTAGGTACTTCATATAAGTGGAATCATGCAGTGTCTTTTTGTGATTGGCTTATCTCACTTACCTTGAGGTCCTCAGAGTTGATCCATGTAAGGCAGGCGTCAGAATTTCTTTCCTTTTCCAGGTTGCATAAGATTCCATTGTACGGATGGGTCATCTGCCCACGGGCACTTGGGTTTCTTCCCCCTTTTGGCTCCTGTGAACACTGCTGCTGTGACCGTGGCCGTACAAATATCTGTTGGAGTCCTGCTACCAATTCTTTCAGGTGTATCTACCCAGAAGTGGGATCGCTGGGTTGGGTGTTCATTACGTATCTTGAGGAGCTGCCACACTGTTTTCCACAGCAGCTGTGCCCATTTCACACCCCCATCAGCAGGGCCCAAGGGGTCAGTTTTTCCACACCCTTATCAACACTTGTTATTTTCTGCCTTTTTTGTTTTTGGTTTTTGAATAATGGCCATTCTAATTATCCTGAAAGTTTTAATAAATTTTTGAACAGAGGATTTTGCCCTTTTATTTGCACTGGTCCCTAAAACTGCTGTAGCCGGTCTGATTGGGGGCTGACGCTGCCTTGGGCTCGCTGGCTGTTCTCTGGACCCCCAGCCACATTCAAGGGCATTAAGGTCTGGCCCGGCGTGGGCTTAGCAACCGGATGGGGAAGACAGAGCTCCTGGTGTTGAGGCCGAAAGGCAGCGCCTGGCCGGCCTGCGTCTGGACAAAGCAGTATTTTGAGCAGTGGACAGGCCGGCGAAGCGACCGTCCGCATTTGTGGGATTGTTCAAAGCCTCGTCGTGGATCTGTACTCAGGCCTGGGTGTCCGTGTCCCATACGGTTTGTGAGCAGAGCTCTGTGAAGGGAAGCCCCCCGTAGACCCGCTTCTCAGCCAACACCTGCCGTCCCTCCCTCTCTGGGCCGTGCCCACGGAAGGTGAGTTTATCAAGTGCTTAACTGAGGAGCGATTAGTCTGTGTCCTCTGGGGGTTACGCCGTGTGCTGGATGGTGCAGACAGGGACGCCGGAGGAGGCCCTTGGGTCACACTTGTCCACCGCCTTGTGAGACACACATGGCAGGCAGGTGGCCTGGGCCTGGCTGGGTCAGCATCGTGGCTCCATCTCTGAAGGCCGCGCCGCGCCGGCCTCCCTTCCCACTTCCCCGCTTCCCCCTGTGGGTGTGGAGACGCCAGTGCGTCCCGGCCGCGCTGTGCAGTGTTGCCTCTCCCCTCTGGGAACTGTGTCTCCCCTCTGGGCTGTGTCTCGGTGGCCTGGCCGAGGGACCGCGCATTAGCAGTTAGCATCCGGAGTGTCCAAACACATCTGAGCAGGCTTCTCCCTTCCTTCCGGAGTGCAGCCCTTTATGGGGATTTCTGGAAGGTTGGCACTGTCCCGGGAGAGGAATCGTGAGCCGATCCTGCACGTTACGTCCCGCGAGCAGCTTGGGCCGAGGCCATGCCGGCCACGCGCGTCTCCCCGCTCTGTTTGCTCTTGCGGAACTGGCTGGACCCTGCCCTGGCCCAGCTCAGCCAGTGAGAGCAGCGAGGCCCGGGGGAGGAGGGCGGGGAGCAGGGAGGAGGGACGGCAATGACCCCTCCTGGACGATGGCCGGAGAGCCTCTGCTTTGCTCTCCATGTGCATCGCAGCCAGAGGAAGTGGATCCTCGCTTTGCACTTGAACCCTTCTGAAAGTTAGGCTGGCAATTATTGTGCACGTGCTAGGGGTCACCCCCCTGCCGGGTAGCTGTCCTATGCATGATCTCAAGCACGCCTATGTGGTGCTACCTTCTCTGTCATCACCCCCTTTCAGAGAGAGAAACAAGGGCTCTGAGAACTTGTGTTACTTGCCCAAGGGTTTGAGCATGAGTTTGGAGTTGAGCCTGTGTTTCGACTCTGGAGTCTGCGTGCCCTGCTGGCCTGCAGAGGTCAAGAGAGCGCGACCTGATGTGCAGATGGACCAGCCAGCCTTGCAAAGGGGCCTGCGTACCGGGGCAGTGGGGGTGAGGTGCCCGGGGCTGGGGTCCTGCGTCGGGAGGTGCGGAGGGGCCCCTGGACTTCTCAGGTACGTCACACAGGTACACCCATCTTCCTGCTCTCATCTGTGACACAGGGCAGTGGTGCCACCTGGCTGTGCTGTCTGCGTGGGAGGGTCTGGTCAGAGCGCAGAGTGAGGACAGAGTGCTTTGTCACCTAGAATGCCCCTACGCGGGAGGGGACCGACGATGGCTCTTCTCTGGAGCGCCTGCCCAGGAATGCGAGGCTGCAGGGGCTCCCCTCTAGTGGTGCCTGGGAGGTTCCTTCGTGAACACCCTGTGTGCTCAGCTTTATGGTTTTTCCTCGAAGCGCGCTTGATTGTTTTTTAATCTTCAATTTTATATTTTATCAAAGCTAAGTAATGTAACACTCAGGAGGAGGAAATAAACAAACTGCTAAGGAACCAAATATCTCCTTGGTGCTGAATGTATCTGTCCTGGGGGTCCAGCACAGAAGGGGGCCCTGTCTCCACGGCTACTGGGCCCTTGAAGGCGCTGGATGCTTCTGCCTTGTGCAGCTTTTCAGAAAGCGTGGACACTTCTAATCAAGGCTGAAATTCCCTCTGGTAGAAAACACGGCTGCTAAAAGATTCGTGGGAGAAGGTTCGTTGCAGTCTTTCTTACAAATAGCTCCAAATGGGAAATAAAATAACCCAAATGTCCATTGTCGGGAGAACAGATTGATACATCGCGATATGATATGTTGATATAGTGGAAGACTATGCACCAGTGCAAAGAGCAAAGCTCTGATAGGGCACCGTGGGTCAGTCTCAAAACGTTGAGCCAAAGAAGGCGGGTGTAAAGCAGTACATGTAGTATAATTGCACTTACATCCAAGAATTGACCAAATTCGACGGTGATTTTGGATTCCGTTAAATCCAGGAGTCGACAGAATTCATTTGTGGTGAGGCAAATTGGGAGGTGGTGTGTGGGAGGAAAATTGGCTGGGGAGGGGCTCTCGAGAGTACTTTCTGGAAATCTTAGTCTGGGTTTTTATGGGGTATGGAATGATCTGTGCTCACTGAACCAATTACGTACAATTGTGCATTTTATCACATTCGTTTAAATGTAGATGCGTGTGAGGGTTTATGTGCAGATAGATGTAGGTGAGCACACCTCCGTGTTCTCATCTGTCGTATGGCTTGCTGCATTTTCTGTGTTTAGAGATACTAGATGCAACTGTGTTCATGCAACGCACAGGGTACTGTTGCTTTTACCAGCGGCTTTTAACCCCTGTGGCTTCAGAAAAGAAGGTTGAGGGCAAGTAACAACTTGTTCCTTTGTGGCTTTGTTTTTTGACATTTGGCACAATGCGTTTTCTCCATGTCTCTGCAGAAACCCATCACAGGTCTGTCTCTACTTACAAGACAGGAAGATAGGGAAAGGGGCACCTGGGTGGCTCAGTCGGTTAAGCGTCCGAACTCAGCTCAGGTCATGATCTCACAGTCCGTGAGTTCGAGCCCCACGTCCCACATCAGGCTCTGTGCTGACAGCTCGGAGCCTGGAGCCTGCTTCGGATTCTCTGTCTCCCCCTCTCTCTGTCCCTTCCCCGCTCGTGCTCTGTCTCAATCTCTCAAAAATAAATAAATGTTAAAAAAAATTAAAACAACCAAAAACAAGACAGGAAGATGGGCCCTGCTAGAAAAAGCTGGTAGCTAGTCATTCTCTAGAAGCCTGAAGGGTTGATAGTGAGTGGGCAGGGGAAGGGAGACCAGCGGCTGGGGTGCAGGGCGGCACCCCTCCCAGCCAGAACCCTGCTCAGAGCCCAGGGGGACCTGCCCAGTCCCTGCCGCCCCTCAGGGCCCATCACGCTTGTGTGGTTTGCCGAGGGGGCCGAGCGCACGCCAGGGCCCCGGGTGGGGCCATCGCACCATTTGCCCAAGTGAAACTGCACTTTGTTCCAGGTGTGTGGTTGGACGTCCAAGACACGTCTCCCTGGACCGGCCGTCAAAGTGGCGGTGGTAGAGGTTGATTCTGCTGAGACCCTGGTCTTAAGCTTCTAATGTGATATAGGTGAAAACACTACTGCAGCGTTTTCTTTTCTTTTAAGTTTGTTTATTTTGAGAGAGACAGAATGAGCAGGTGAGGGACAGAGAGAGAGAGAATCCCAAGCAGGTCCCGCAAGCCTCAGCCCACTGTCAGTGTGGAGCCTCATATGGGGCTTGAACTCATGCACCCTGAGGTCATGGCCCGAGCAGAAACCGGACGCTTTAACTGACTGAGCCACAGATGAGCCCCTCAACTGCAGTGTTTTCCAGCAGATTTAAGATCCAGGCAGCAGTTTTGCCACCTGGAGTTCTTATGTAGATTTGTTAGGTGAGTGACTCCGTAAACATTTGTGTCCCTCTGGGTGCCGTTGAGCATGGACGCAGAGGTGGAAGAGATGCTGGGCGGGTTGGGGAGCAGAGAGCGGAAGGGGCGCACTGGCCTCTGCTGATGTGGAAGGACGGATCGCAGAATGGAGGCTGGAGGGGGAGGCCCTCTCATGGCTCTGTTGGACGGACGTTGGGCACCTGTGATGTGATGGGTGCCGCCAGCATTCAGCAGTGAGTGGGCAGTTCTCTGCCGGCCCTTTGTCGGGGGACAGGGGATGCTGTGGAGCTCTGAGTGCTGCCATAACCGCCTGGTGGATGGGGGTGACAGGGAAGCTCTTCACAGGGCTGTGGGTGAGCTGCATGGCCAAGCCCCGCGAAGAGGGGGAGAAAGGGCCGTTCCAGACAGAAGTGAGCTTTTAGGCCGAGGCCTGGGGACAAGGGTCCCGTGGTTCATCGTTTGGGAGCTCTTCTGCTTACATTTACACAGTGACAGAGGCTTCCCTCAAGTTGGTTGCTAGCTCTATTCGTGACTTTTGTTTTTAAGTTTATTTATTTGTTTTGAGAGAGAGAGAGAGAGAGAGAGTGAGTGAGTAGGGGAGAGGGAGAGAGAGAATCCCAGGCAGGCTCTGCGTTAGTGCAGAGCTCAACGCAGGGCTTGATATCAAGAACTACAAGATCGTGACCTGAGCTGAAGTCCAATGCTTAACTGACTGAGCCACCCACGTCTCCCTGTTTATGACTTTATGTAGATGTCACATATATGAAATAACATACATATATATAACTTTGTAAATGCATATGAAATATATATTTACACACACATATATATTTTGCCATTAGGAAAAACAAATTAGCGTTCTGGAATGTTCCCTATGCCCTTCTCTTTCTTTCTTTGTCACCGCTAATATTAGACTGAACGAAGCGAAAACAGGAGGAGAGAAGTGGCCTTATTCTACAGAGGAAAGTGCAAGTCTGGCCGGGTCGACGACACAGAAATAAGACCCGCGTCCAGCCAGACCCTGGTGAGGTCCTGCTGCGCGCGTCCCCATTGGGAACCTCCCAGGGACCCCTGATTGTGGAGTCTGCTGGGCTCATGTCGTATGTGGCTGGCGGGTTGTCTGTAGTTCCTGTCTGCAGGGGGCTTCCCGGGGGTCGTCAGAGATGCCCAACCCTGGGAGGTGGGTCATTGTAAAGTCCCCGGGGCCAGGGGTATAGCTGCCTGGCTGTTTCCCGAGCGTATATTTTCCTAGGTGCCAGTAAGCTTTCTGCCTTGCAGAAGGATGACTCAGTCTTTCCCCTATCTTATCTCTGCATCTCTTCACTGCTGAGCAAAATGAAATGCAAAAATAAATAATTTTCAGGTCAGCTAAGTCTTTTCTTATTTGCGAGTGGATTTGCAAACACTGTCAATAATGAAGTCAGTGGTTTTGTCCTCTAGCGCTGAGTGTATGAAAGATAAAAGTGTGGAAAGTGGACTCTTATTTTTTCCTGTCTTGGAAAAGCAATAAAGCCAAGACCCCTCCACAACCCACTGTGTGTCCCGAGAAGCCGGTCCATTGTGGGCACCGTGACCTTCCGGGCCAGGCAGAAGGGAGATGGTCGCTGGCTGGGTGCAGGCGAGGTGCACGGTGACATTTCGTTCTGAAGAAAGATAGGAAAAATATCTTTGAATTGTGTCTCTCAGCCCCATTAGAATTTGAGAAAAGACTCCTTTGTCCATTTCTTCTCACATGTCTTCTCCATCCCTCCCACCTGCCTCCGTCCGAAAAGGAGAGAAGAAATGCTGGATCACAAACGAGAGTGCCTTTATCTTGCTGTGCCCCTTGCTCCGTTGTGTAATTATGTAGATGAGTTCCTTGATTCTGATATTCAAACGTCGCATGAAGTCCTGCCTCCGGGGAGTATACTGGCTGAGAAATGATTTCTGTTCCTAAGAAAGAAAGAGAGATAGGAGCCCAAATGAAGTACGTTTGTGATGGTGAAACTTTGAAAGTGGTCTTCTTTTTAGAAATGTGAGTGTTGGGTCTGTTTGTCTCTTTCTCTGTCTTTGTCTCTCTCTCTCTCTCTCTCTCTCTCTCTCTCTCTTACACACACACACACACACACACACACACCTGGAGGTGTTCTTTGATCTTGAGTCCATCAACCCTGATTTCCTGTTGCTTCTCTTTCCGGTTAGAACCTGATGTGTCACACCAGGGAAGGGAAGTTGCCACCCCCTCTGGGCCCGTGTATGTGGAGCCGCTCATTGTCACCCAGCTCCCACTAATGGGAGATGAAAAATCCAGTAGGGACCTCCCGTACCCACTCTTCCAGCCTTTCTTTTTATTCTTTACATCTTTTAAAGTTATCATGGTAAAATACACAATCACCCAAATTTACCGTTTTCCCCATTTTAAGTTGTACAGCTCTGGCGTTCAGTATGCTCATCCGCTTGTGCAACCATTCCCAGAACTTTCCTGTCTTCCCCCAGTGAAACTCTCTACTCATTCAATACTAATGTCCCAGCCCCCACTCCCTTCACCAATCCCCTGGGAACCACCATTTTACTTTCTGTCTATTAATTTGACAGCTGCAGGAACCTCACATAAGTGGGATTATACCACATCTGCCCTGTGGGATCTGGCTCTGGCTGATTTGACTTAGCGTGATGCCCTCCAGTTTCATCCATGGTCTAGAGGGTGCCAGAATTTCCTTCCTTTTCCTTTAAATTTTTAAAAAATGTTTATTATTTATTTTCGAGAGCGAGAGAGAGCACAAGTGGGGGAGGGGCAGAGAGAGGTGGAGACGCAGAATGAGAAGCAGGATCCAGGCCCTGAACTGTCAGCACAGAGCCCGACACGGGGCTCGAACTCATGAACTGCGAGATCATGACCTGAGCTGAAATCAAGAGTCTGACGCTTGACCGACTGTGCCATCCAGGCACCCTCCCCACTTCTTGTTTCTTAATAATAGTCCTCCAACAACTGTGAAGTGCTATCTTATTGTCGTTTTTGACTTGGCGAGTGGTGTTCAGCATCTTTTCATGTTCCTGTTGGCCATTTGTAGATTTTTGTTGAAGACGTGTGTGGTCAGGTCCTTTGCTCATTTTTATTTATTTATTTTTATTTTTTTAAAATGTTTTATTTATTTTTGAGAGAGATAGAGAGACAGCGTGAGCAGGGGAGGCTCAGAGCAAGAGGGAGTCACAGACTGAAACAGGCTCCGGGCTCTGAGCTGGCAGTCAGCACAGAGCCCGACGTGGGGCTCGAACCCACGAACCGCGAGATCATGACCTAAGCGAAAGTCAGACGCTTAACCGACTAAGCCACCCAGACGCCCCTCTTTGCTCATTTTTAAACTGTGTTGTTTGTTTTTTTTTTGTAACAGTTGTTGAACTGTAGGACTTCCTTATGTATTTTGATGATCAGTTCCTTATCAGATATGATTTATACATATTTTCTCCCCTTCTGTGGGCTGCCTTTTCACTCTGTTGATAGTTTCCTTTGATGCAAAGACCATTAACAATTTGATGAAGTCCAACATCTATTTTGTCTTTTGTTACTTGTGCTTCTGGCGTCATGTCCCAGAGATCATTGTGATGTCCAGTGCCACGAAGTTTTACTCTTATGTTTTCTTCTAAGAGTTTTATAGTTGTAGCTTTTGTGTTTAGGTCTTTTGTCTGTTTTGAATGAATTTTTGTGAATGATTCTTCCTTCTTTTATATTCAGGTGCCCACTTTGTCCAACACTATTTGTTGGAAAAACTGTCCTTTCCCCACTGACTGGTTTTGGACTCTGGACAAAATAATTTGACCCATATATGGAGTTTATATCTGGGCTGTTGTATTCTCTTGGTGCATATGTCTGTATATACCACACAGTTTTGATCACTGTAGCTTTGAAACCAGAAAGTATGAGGCCATCAACTTTGTTGTTTCTCAAAATGTTTTGGCTCTTTGAAGCCCCTTGGCATGGTTCTAGTTCTGCAAAAGTGTCTTTAGAATTTTGATGGGTATTGAACTTCACCTGTAGATCTCTTTGGATAGCATTGAGATCTTAACAGTATTAAGTTTTCCAGTCCATGAACATGGGATGACTGTCTATTCGTTTAAGTTCTTTAATTTATTTCAGCAGTGTTTTGAGGTTTTCAGTGTGCAAGTCTTTCGCCTCCTTGGTTCAGTTTATTCCTAAGTATTTTATTGTTTTTGTTCATTGTTATCTTTAAAAAATATGAGAGACATTTGTAGTAGAATCTTTATTATTTTTATTATTTATTTATTTAATATAATTTATTGTCAAATTGGCTTGCATACAACACCCAGTGCTCATCCCAACAAGTGCCCTCCTCAATGCCCGTCACCCATTTTCCCCTCTCCCCTGCCCCCCCATCAACCCTCAGTTTGTTCTCTGTATTTAAGAGTCTCTTATGGTTTGCCTCCTTCCATCTCTGTTTGTAACTATTTTTTCCCCTTCCCCTCCCCCACGGTCTTCCATTAAGTTTCTCAGGATCCACATATGAGTGAATACATATGATATCTGTCTTTTTCTGACTGACTTATTTCACTTAGCATACTATCTAGTAACATCTAGGTGCCCCTCTAGTAACATCTTCAGAACCAGGATCTAATAATCTTTTTTCCATCTTCTCTCCTTTCCTCTTCCTTTTCCTCCCTCCCTCCCTCCCTTCTTCCCTCCCTCTCCACATTCCATCCAGTTCCATCCACATTGCTGCAAATGGCATGATTTCATTCTTTCTCATTGCCAAATAGTAGTATTCCCTGGAATATATAAACCATATCTTCTTTATCCATTCATCAGTTGATGGGCATTTGGGCTCTTTCCATAATTTGGCTATTATTGAAAGCCCTGCTATAAACATTGGGGTGCATGTGCCCCTATGAATCAGCATTCCTGTATCCTGTGGGTAAATTCCTAGAAGTGCTATTGCTGGGTTGTAGGGTAGTTGTATTTTTAATTTTTTGAGGAACTTCCACCCTGTTTTCCAGAGCGGCTGCACCAGTTTGTATTACCACCATGAGGGCAAGAAGGTTCCTGTTTTTCCACATCCTCTCCAGCATCTATAGTTTCCTGATTTGTTCATTTTAGGCACTCTGACCAGTGTCAGGTGGTATCTCATTGTAGCTTTGATTTGTGTTTCCCTGATGATGAGTGACGTTGAGTATCGTTTCATGTGTCTGTTGGCCATCTGGATGTCTTCTTTGGAAAAGTGTCTATTCATGAGAGAGGGGGAGAGAGTGAGTGGGGGAAAGGTGTGGGGGAGGGTGGTGAGAGAGAGAGAGAGAGAGAGAGAGAGAGAGAGAGAGAGAGAGAGTCTTAAGCATACTCCATGTTCAATGTGGAGCCCAATGCAGGGTTTGATCCCATGATCCTGGGATTATGACCTGAGCCTAAATCAGGAGTTAGATGCTCAGCTAACTGAGCCACCCGGGCGCCCCTCTAGTAACATCTTCAGACCCAGGATCTAATAATCTTTTTTCCATCTTTTCTCCATTCCTGTTCCTTTTCCTCCCTCCCTCCCTCCCTTCTTCCCTCCCTCTCTCGCTTCCTCTCTCCCTTCCTTCCATCCATCCATCCATCCATTCATTTTAAAGGTCCTGCTGTGTGCCAGGTGCTGCTAGGTGCTTGGGAAGATTGAAACTGTGGGCAGAAGCAGTGCTCTGATTCAGTATGGCTCAGGGCTCTGGGATGGACGCTGAGTGTTATGCCTCCAAATCAGAGAGGGAGAAGGACTGGGTTCTGGGCCATGGAAGCTAGTAATAGTGTGGCTGCTAGTCTCTTTCTAGAGACAGAATTTAGGAAACCCAGCCTCCGGCTCCAGTACAGAGTGGAGATGCGGGACTGGGCTCTGTCCAGAGTGACGTTCAAAGGGTATGTGTATATAATGTTCCGATTCTTTCTGCATCGTATTTTCTGAAGGGGTCCAGTGTGTGAAAGAGCTGTTTCTTAGAGGACCAGGCCCTGAGGTGGCTGGTTCCTAGTGCGTCTCTCCAACGCCAGCCCCAGGTCAGCACTAGAGCAGAGCAGGAGCCCTTGAGAGTCTTGGGAAATACTGAGTGTATGTGTTTGGCATGGACTAGACAGCAGATGGATGGCCTTATAGGATGGAGCCCTGCAGCAGACAGGGCCCTTGCCCTGCCGCCTTAAGGACACAGTCTGCACCCCCCCCCACCCCCCCCAGCCCTGAGAAGATGCAATGCTGTGGAACATTTTTTCCCAACTGAAGGCAAGACAAAGGGAATGAGATCACAAACAGAGCAATTAATTTTCACAAATTGACTTTTTAAAGGAATTAATTAACTTTTAAATTGCTACTTGAAATCCTGAAGTCATATTTCAAGGGGACAATGTGTGGGTTAGAAACAGCTGAGCAGATTTTAAGACGTAATGTGTGGTCAGGCCCATACCTCTGATGCTTTACGGAGGCTTTGAACCTGCGCACTGATGGCGAGTTATCTCATTTGATGGAAGAGATCCAAAACAGAGATAGGAAGTCTAATGTTGTGTCTCTCTTTCTTATTGATTGAATAAGTCTCAGGCTCCTAGATCTTTCTGCAGAGGGCAGAGTTGTTTTGAAGAAGAGGAGGGAACACGTGATACAGTTTTTGCTTTTGCTCGGAGGCAGACCATGCAAGAAGGAATATTTGGTGATCTGGTTTAATTCTGTAAATTTTTATTGAGTGCCTGCAAGGCATGGTGTTGACTACTGTGGGAAATCCAGTGATTAATATATGTTTACTTCCTTCAAGGAAATCTGGTCTGAAGGGAGAGACAGATACTTAGATAAGCACTCTTACAAGGCCATGGGATGTCAGCTTATAGAAGAAAGTTGTGGAGCAAGCAATTAATTCAGATATGCACATACCTTTTCTTGAGCAGAGGAGAAATTCAGAATTCAGAAAGGATCCGGAGAAGGGTGTGAAATGAAAAATGCACTTGTAGACAAGGGGCCTTCAGAAGTGGAGAGAGGAAGGCATTTCTAGAGGCAGAGCTTTTGGAAGGCTTGGGGGCCGGAGACAACTGGAGGGGTGGGGGTGGGGGGTAGATGAGATTGGAAAGCTGAGTTCAAGTCCCACGCCACAGGGCTTTGAATGCTATACTGGAAACTTTACCCATTATTTGCAAAGCCAGGGGAAATAGTACAATTTTTTTGGGATAAGATTTCAGGAAGGTAACTGGGGATAGAGAGAAGAGAGAGCTTATACAAGGAGATCAGCAAAAATATTATTTTTCATTGCAGTGAGAGGTGGGGAAGGCTTGGGTGAGGCAGTGGTTGGTGATGGGGACACTCTGGAAGGGACACCATGGGTTCCCAGAGGCTGTCATCAACTCCCTGCGCCACCTTGAGCAAGTTACAACTCCTCTGTAGGATATCGTGTTTTCATCTGTTAAATTGGTTGATGGGCTACTGTAGTTTCTTTCCTCATGTCAGAGTAGTCATGTTGGCATTTTTTGCTTTTCCATGAATAGAAGTTCCATTTCCTCAAATGCGTTTTCTGTACCAATTGGGATGGTCTTATGATTTCTCATATTTTATCCTGTTAATGTGGTGAATTACCTTGACTGGTGTTTGGATGTCATACCGTCACCCCAGCCTTGCATTCCTGGAACTACCTCAACTTGAGTTCTTCATTGTAAGGAATGAAATTAGTGTGATGCTATAGACATTGGTGGACTTCACTTATTTTATTTTTTATTTTTAAAAAATTTTAATGTTTATTTTTGAGAGAGAGAGAGAGAGAGAGAGGAAGCAAGGAGGGGCAGAGAGAGAGGGAGACACAGAATCCGAAGCAGACCCCAGGCTCTGAGCCGTCGGCAGGCTCCAAGCTGCCAGCATAGAACCTGATGCAGGGCTCGAACTCATGAACTGTGAGATTATGACCTGAGCCAAAATCAGATGCTCACCCAACTGACCCATCCAGGTGCCCCAAGACATTGGTGGACTTTAGAAATGTGTAGGCATGTTTGCCTGTCAGGGAAATCCAGGTTGGGTGTTTGCTTTGGGGGAGCTACCAGAGGGTGGTCTGAGGCCTAGGGAGGGCTGTGGTGGACCCTGGCCAAGGATTGAGGAAGGGGTCTATGCAAGGGGTTGGCACTGAGGCCCTTCATTCAGGCTAACCTTGGCCGTACCTCCCCTCCAGTGGCTGACTCCAAGCTGCTATAAACCTGGTGAAGGAAATGGAAAAAATTCGGTATCCACCGTCATAGGACTGTTATGAGGGTTAAATCAGTCTGAACATGTGAAGCTCTGTCCACTGCCTAGCCCACAGAATATAATCAGTAAATGTCGGCTAGTGTCTTCACCACCACCGTCACCGCTACCACCACTGCCGCTGCCATCACCACTGTCCCAACCTCCATCATCACCATTATCGCCACCACTGTCCCCACCACCATCGTCATCGTCACCACCACCACAGCCATCACCACCACCGTCCCCACCTCCATCAATGCCATTGTCAGCGCCACTGTCACCACCACCACTACCACTGCTGCTGTTACCACTGTCTTCACCTCCATCACCATTGTCACCACCACCGCAACCATCACCACCACTGTCATCACCACCGTCCCCACTTCTATCATCACCATTATCACCACCACTGTCCCTACCGCCATCACCACCACCGCCACCACCACCACCACCACCACCATTCCCACCACCACCACTGTCCCCACTGCCATCACCATTGTCACTGTCACCACTACCACTACCACCATCACCATCAACACCATTGCCCCCGCAGCCATCATCACTATCATCACCACCACCATTGTCACCACCATTACCGTCACCACCAATGGCTACCACCATTGCCATAGTCCTCATTATCATCATCATCCAAGGCATCCCGGTATTACACAGCCATCATCAGGGGCAGCTTCAGCTCTAGCACCTGTGACATTAATAATACAGGTGCAAGTGGAAGTCCTCTTCTCTCACCCGAAGCCACAGTTCTTTCCCTACATCCTCCGACAGCAATTTGTAGGGTCATTAGGAGACTGAGCAGAGGTGATGGCTTGGCCGTTTCACGCCTCTGGTTCACATAAGCTAAGTGAGGCACAGACTGGGGTGTTAGTTTTTTGTTTTGGGAAAAAAGATCCATGTTCCTCACTCTGGGCCGCTGCCGACTCTTCCAGAAAAAGAATAAACACCATTCTGGGAAAGGACCTTTGTGCTAGGTTCATCTCTGCATCTTTTTTACTTCCCTTTTCGCACGGGCAGCGTGGCCAGCTGCAGTCCAGGGTTGAGAAAGCCAGCTGAATGCGCACATGTGCTCAGCGATCCCGCCTTTCACCAGGCTATTCAAAAAGGCAAATGGGTTTGAGGAGGAGCCATATATTAAGCATCCAGCCCACCAGCCAGATGGAGGTGAACCCAAAGATGTGAATGGACACGGGTTGACCGTATTCTGTCGTGGAGCTATTTCTGGATCCTAGCAGATCAGAAAAATAAAGAAGACAAATGGGCAGCTTGCAGAGAGGCTGCCATCCTTGTGTTTGTATCAGGTACAGACATTTTAAACCCAGATGTCATCTGTCATCATCATCTTAATAAAAGAGAAGATGTTTCTGCTCTTTCCCGTCCTGTTCTCACCCCCCATCGAGGGACAGCTTTGAAGGGTCACATCACCAGCTTTAGGAATAGTGTCTTACATTGAATCCTTCTGGGTTTGTTAAGAAAAAATTCATTGCCTTGTCTTCATTGTCCTCTTTCCCAAGAATTGGGGAGCATCAGCCACGGACGGACTGGTCAGATTCAGACGCCCGCGGTCGGGAGCCTGCGCCAGCACTCCTTCAGCAGTAAATAAATTATCCTGAAAACACTCCTTTCGTGTTGTCATTCATGTAGCTCCCGGTATGTTTCCTATGGCCGCTGTACCCAGTGAGCATCAGCTCAGCCGCTTAGCCCGACACCTACTTAGGATGTTACAGCTCTGGAGAGCAGGGGTCCTAAAATCGATGTGTGGGCTGTGTTCCTTCTGGAGGCTTGAGGGGGGAGTCCACTTCCGTGCCTTTTCTGGCTGCTGGGGGCCACCTGCCTTCCAGGGGGTGCGGCTTCTTCCTTGAAAGACTCCGACCTTCGCTGCATCCTGTCTTCTGACTCTCACCCTCCTGCCTCCACCGTCTGATTCTCTTGGCCTCACAGTGGATAATCTAGGATTAGCATCCCTGTTGGAGATCCTCACCTTTGATGCCCCTGCAGGGCACCCTTTGCCATGTAAGGTAACATCCTTATAGGTGCCAGGAACTCAGATGTTGAAGTCTTGGGTGGGGGGAGGGGGCCTCATTTCATCCACCACACTTCCCCCTCCCTCCCACTCCCTTGGTCAATAATGTTATATAGTTAAGTCTTTTAATTTGCCTTTAAATATGGGATTGTTTATGCTGTGATACTAAGAACAAAGGGCCAGGGGGCTGGGCAGTCACTGTGCTGGTCCTAGCTCTGTCCTGTCATTTGGGGCCACAGGCATGAACACTCAGAGGTCCTTTTCCCCTTCTATAAAATCTGGGTCTTTAGGGGGGCGCCTGGGTGTTTCAGTTGGCTAAGCATCTGACTTCGGCTCAGGTCATGATCTTGCAGTTCATGGATTCAGGCCCCACATCGGGCTCTGTGCTGACAGCTCAGAGCCTGGAGCCTGCTTCAGATTCTGTGTCTCCCCCTCTCTCTGCCCCTCCCCTGCTCACACTCTGTGTGTCTCTCTCAAAAATAAATAAACATTAAAAAAATTAAAAAAAAAATCAGGGGTCTTTAAGGTCCCTTTCATCGTTAAATTTGAAGTTTCTTTTCTCACAACTGCTTTTGTCTGCCTGCTTCAGGCATGGTGGGGGGGCACATGCCTAAAGATTTTTGCATGTGTTGCCTTACAAATTCACTTGGGCCTGAATGTGTTTATAGTGGATGTGTTCACTGTATTTTATTTTTATTATTTTTGATGTGTTTATTTTTTCCACGACTTCAACAGAATAGACATGCTGGCAGGGATGCTGTTAAGAGCCGTGAAAAATGCATTTATGGCTCCTAAAGGCTTAGGAATACGGAAAGGCTGGGCATATGCTCTGAGCTTCCTTTACCTAATGCAGTTATTTCTCGTTAAGAGTCACCATAAAATGCTAAATAAACTTAATAACTACTAATAACCATTTATGTCAGTTGAGGACATTTAAATTTTATGAATTTTGGTAGAAATATAGGAAAATGCCTGCGGACGTGGAATTTTCTACATGTATATGGTTCTTGATGCTTTAGGGTTTTTGTGATCATATGTTCGCCTGCTCACTTTGGTTTTTAAAAAGGATTCTGGTAGTGATAGAAGTCTGTATTGCAGTAAAAACAAAATACTCCCAACCCAACCACCATAAGAGCCTTTATCATTCGTAGCAAGTGTGCATGGCATGACACCCAGTGTTCAAATCCCCAGATCCACCAGTGGCATTCTTTTCTTTAAGACCCCAAATACACACATAATCCTATGAGGTGTGGATTTCCAGAGCCTTATTTTATGGGGAAAGCTGAATATGGAGAAGGTAGGTCATTTGCGAGAGGTCACCTGGGTGTTCAGGGGTAGAAGTGTTACTCTGTGCATTTTGCCTGGCTCCAGGGACCATGGATGGGAAAACCCGGCAGGCTGCCTGGACCTACCTGGCTTTGCCAGTGACAGGTAGCTCGGGGATGGAGCAGACCGCAAGAAGTGTGCTGTGGCGGGGACATTTGGAAAGGGGATCGAGAGAGAAGCATACCAAGCCTAGCTTTCTGGAAGGGGTGCACCTGGTGAGAAGACTCCGTTGGTGGCAGGGAGGGTAGGTTGGTCCACACAGGTGTGGGGCAGGCTGGCTTCTGGCTTTCGGGGCGAGGCAGGGACAGGAGCCCTTTGGGGTCCATCCTGTATGTGGCTGGAGGAAGGAGAGGTGAGGTGGTCAGGTGGTGGAGGGCCTACCATACTTGCCAGAGTTTGCACATGATGTGATCAGGGAGAATTTTACAGATGGATGCAGTGAAATACCACGCGAGAAAAGCCTGGTCTGGCAGAGAGTTCAGGATGAATGGGTGAGAAATTGACCAGGAGTTTGATGCATGTTTTACATTTAGGCTGCTATGTTTTCAGGTAGGAACCATTGGAAAGGAGAAACATCACTGTATCACTGTAATTCCTTTCCCTTCCTTCCTTCCTTCCTTCCTTCCTTCCTTCCTTCCTTCCTTCCTTCCTTCCTTCCTTCCTTCTTTCCTGTGGCTGGAAGTTTATACCTCTTAATTCTACCTGTTTCAACCATCCTGCATCTAACTCCTCTCTGGCAACCACCAGTTTGTTCTCTGTATTGGTCTATTTTTTAGGTTTTTCTTGTAGATTCAACATATAAGTGAAATAATATGGTATTTGTCTTTGTCTGACTTCTTTCACTTAGCATAATACCCTATGGGTCCATCCATGTTGTTGAAAATGGCTGGGTGTCATTCTTTTTTTATGGATGAGCAACATTCCATTGTATGTCTTCTTTATCCATTCATCTGTCGTTGGACATTTGGGTTCTTCCAGATCTTGGCTATTGCTTTTTCTTTTTTTTTAATGTGTATTTATTTATTTTGAAATGTGGAAGAAGGGCAGAGAGAAAGGGAGAGAGAGAATCCCAAGCAGGCTCCATGCTGCTTGGCACAGAGCCCGATGTAGGGCTTGAGCCCATGGCTGTGAGATCACGACTTGAGCTGATATCAAGAGTCGGATGCTTAACCGACAGAGCCACCAAGGTGCTCCCATGTCTTGGCTATTGTAAATAATGCTGCAATAAACATAGAGGTGCAGATATTTTTTTGAATTAGTGCTTTCATTTTCTTTGGGTAAATGCCCAGTAAGGATTGCTGGATCATATGATATTTATATTTAAAAATTTTTGAGGACCGTCTGTATGATTTTCCACAGTGGGTGCATAAATTTACATCCCCACGAACAGAGCATGAGGGTTCCTTTTTCTCCACATCTTCTCTAGCACTTGTTATGTCTTGTCTTTTTGATTCTAGCCTTTTTGACAGATGTGAGGTGATTATTTTATTATGGGTCTGATTTGCATTTCCCTTGTGATTGGTGATGTTGAGCATCTTTTCGTGTGTCTGTTGGCCATCTGTATGTCCTCTTTGGGATAAGTTCTCTGCCCATTTTTTTAAATTTAAATTTTAGTTAACATACAGTGCAATGTTGGTTTCAGGAGTAGATTTTAGTGATTCATAACTTACTTACAACACCCAGTGCTCATCACAAGTGCCCTCCTTAATGCCTGTCATCCATCTGGCCCATTTTCCAACCACCTCCCTCCATCCACCTACATTTTGTTCTCTATCATCAAGAGTCTCTTGTGGCTTGGGGGTGCCTGGGTGACTCAGTCAGTTGAGCATCCAATTTTTGATTTGGGCTCAGGTCACAATCTCACAGTTTGTGCAATTTGAGCCCTGCATCAGGCTCTATGTTGAGTATGGAGCCTACTTCAGAGTCTCTCTCCCCCTCAGCCCCCCTCTCTGCCCCTGCTCTGCTTTCTTTCTCTCTCCCAAAATAAATAAATAAATAAATAAGCATTATGGTTTGTTTCCCTTCTCTTCTTTCCCTCTTCCTATATATTCATGTGTTTTGTTTGTTAAATCCACGTATGAGTGAAATATGGTATTTGTCTTTCTCGGATTGTCTTATTTTTCATAGCATAATATATTCTAGCTCCATCCACATCATTGCAAATGGCAAGAGTTCATTTTTGGTGGCTGAGTAATACTGCAGTGTGTGTGTGTGTGTGTGTGTGTGTACACACCACATCTTCTTTATCCATTTATCAGCTGATGGACATTTGGGCTCTCTCTATCATTTGGCTATTGTTGATAATGCTGCTATAAACATTGGGGAACATGTACCCCTTTGAATTGTGTTTTTGTATCCTTTGGGATCCTTACTATTGCATTTACTGGATTGTAGGGTAGTTCTATTTTTAGTTTTTTGAGGAATCTTCATGCTGTTCTCCAGACTGCACCATTTAGCATTCCTGCCTGCAGTGCAAGAGGGTTCCCCTTTCCCTGCATCATCACCAGCACCTGTTATTTCTTGTGTTGTTACTTTTAACCATTCTGGTAGGTGTGAGGTAGTATCTCGTTGTGTTTCCCTGATGATGGATGATGTTAAGCATTTTTTCATGTGTCTGTTAGCCATCTGGATAATCTTCTTTGGAAAAATATCTGCTCATGTCTTTTGCCCATTTCTTCACTGGGTTATTTGATTTTTGGGTATTGAGTTTGATAAGTTCTTTATATATTTTGGATACTAACCCTTTATCAGATATATCATTGGCAAATATCATCCCCCATTCTGTAGGCTGCCTTTTAGTTTTGTTAATTGTTTCCTTTGCTGTGCAGAAGCTTTTTATCTTGGTGAAGTCCCAGTAGTTCATGGTCGCTTTCGTTTCCCTTGCCTTCAGTGATTTGTCTAATAAGAAGTTGGTGCGGCTGAGGGCAAAGGAGTTGCTGCCTGTGTTCTACGTTAGGATTTTGATGGTTTCCTGTCTCTCATGTAGGCATTTTCATCGATTTTGAATTTATTTTTGCGTACAGTGTACGAAAGTGGTCCAGTTTCATTCTTCTGCATGTTGCTGTCCAATTTTCCCAGCACCATTTGTTAAAGCCCAGCCTATGTTTTAATTGGATTGCTTTGTTTAGGTGTTGAGCTGTATAAGCTCATTGTATATTTTGGATACTGACCTCTTATCAGATGTATTATTTGCAAACACCTTCTCCTATTCAGTAGTTTGTCCTTTTGCTGATGGTTTCCTTCTCTGTGCAAAAGCTTTTTACTTTGCTGTAGTCCTAATAGTTTATTTTTGCTTTTGTTCCTCATACCTGAGGAGACATATCTAGAACCGTGTTTCAATAGACGAAGTCGGAGAAATTGCTGCCTGTGTTTTCTTCTAGGAGTTCTGCGGTTTCAGGTCTTACATGTAGGTCCTTAATCCACCTTGAGTGTATTTTCCTGTATGGTGTACGAAAGTGGTCCAGTTTCATTCTTTTGCATGTAGCTGTCAGGTTTTGCCAACGCCATTTGTTGAAGGACCATCTTTTCCCTGTTGTCTATTCTTGCTTCCTTCGTTGTTGATTAATTGACCATATAAGCATGGGTGTATTTTGAGCTCTCTATTCTGTTCTGCTGATCTATTTGTTTTGTGCCAAAATTGTACTGTTTTGATTTTACTGTTTTGTACTATAGTTTGAAATCTGGGATTGTGGTATCCCCAGCTTTGTGCCTCTTTGTCATGTTTTCTTTCTTTTTCTTCCTTTTTTTTTTTTTTTAAGAGAGTAGGCTACTTGAATATTCTTTGTGTCTTAAATACTTTCTAATATCCTTTTTCCACCATGATAGTTATCTTCATGTCATCATGATCAAGCAAAATTGTGTTCTGCATTTAACGGTATGACTTTTTTATGTGCTTATCTAAGAGAAATAGGAACCACTGTATGCCAGGATAAACATTAGCAATGTCAGAGATTTGTTGAGTATTGTTCCTTTTAAGAATTTCTTCTTGGGGCTCCTGAGTGGCTTAGTCGGGTAAGCGTCCGACTTTCGCTTAGGTCATGATCTCGCAGTTCGTGGGTTCGAGCCCCGCGTCGGGCTCTGTGCTGACTGCCAGCTCAGAGCCTGGAGCCTGTTTCGGATTTATCTCCCTCTCTCTCTGACTCTCCCCTGCTCATTCTGTCTCTCTCTCTCTCCCCTAGAAATAAATAAAAATATTTAAAAAAATAATTTTAAAACTCAGAGGCTTCATGGNAAAAAAAATTAAAAAAAAAAAAGAATTTCTTCTTAAAGTTGGACACATTTTTGCCCATTTGATTGTAACGTAGCTTTTGGCTTAATTTCAACATTGGTTATATGATAATTAAAAAAATCAGTTTGGCCGGATGTGTGGGTGGCTCAGTCATTTGGGCATCTGACTTTGGCTCAGGTCATGATATATCTCATGGCTCGTGGGTTTGAGCCCCGCATCGGGCTCTGTGTTGACAGCTCAGAGCCCAGAGCCTGCTTTGGATATTGTGTCTCCCCCTCTCTCTGCCCCTTCCCTGCTCATGCTCTGTCTTTCTCTCTCTCTCAAAAATAAATAAGCATTAAACAAAAAATCAGTTTGGTGTCTAAAGAATATTCAGTCCATGTGTAATTGATTCATAGTTAATAATTATTTAATTAAAAATCTATTAATGGAAATATAGACAGTATATCAAGTGATAATTAAAATGGTAATTAAAATGTTCTTCCTATTACAGTCAGCCATAAAAGGTAATAAAGTACATGGGATGGCATGCATGAACCTTCAAACTTTGTTAGAGAAGCCAGATAGATAAAGGACAGTATTGTTTGATTCTATCTATCTTATCTATCTATCTATCTATTTATTTTTAAGTGTTATTTATTTTGAGAGAGAGAGAGAGTGTGAGTGAGTGAGGGGCAGAGAGTGACAGAGACAGAGGATCAGAATTGAGCTCTTTGCTGAGGGTGCAGAGCCTGATGTGGGGCTCAAATCTGCAAACCTCGAGATCATGACCTGAGCCAAAGTCAGATGCTTAAGTGACTGAGCCCCCTAGGTGCCCCTGTTTGATTCTGTTTAATGAGGCAGGTGGAGTAGTCCAATTCAGAGGGACGGAGAAAGTGGACTACAGGTTCTCGGGCTGGTGGGGAGGCGGAATGCGGAGGTGCTGCCTAATGGGTATGGAGTTTCTGTTTGGAGTGATGGAGAGGTTGTGGCGGCTGCTAGTGGCGATGGTTCTACGACACTGAATGTAACCGCTCCCCCTGTTTGGCACTTAAAATGGTTAAAAGGGCAAATTTCACATCAGATTTCTTAACCACGTTAGTGTGGGTGTATTTCCGGGCTCCCTACAGTGTTCTGTGGATCTGTGTGTCTATTTTTGTGCGCCTACCACACTGCGTTGATCACTCGAGCTTTGTAGGACACACTAAGAAAATCACGTACAGTTGCACAGGTTGTGGATTTCTTCCACTTGATGACTCTTTATATTTGTCTCTTGAAAGAAAAGGCTACCTTTGTGCCTTTCAGAGAGGATGATTGGGGCATGGACTGAGTACGTTTGAACATGGAAAACAAGCAGGGACAAGCCAGCAAAGTCCCTTCTACCTCTACTGATATCTCCTTTTCCCTTTTTCTCCACAGCTTTTTATAACTATGATGCCAGGGGAGCGGATGAACTTTCTTTACAAATAGGAGACACTGTGCACATCTTAGAGACATATGAAGGTGCGTATTCTTCTGGTGTCTTTTCTCTGACTGTTCTGGGCAATTGGCACACTTTTTCTCTGTTTTATAATATGTGTCCTCACAAGTCTTTCTCATATGATCACTTTTCTCGCATGATGGATGCCACTTCGGGGTAGTAATGAGGCTAGTCCTTATTTAAATGATACATTATTACAATGGAATTAAAACTAAAAATTCTGAATTTTAGCCTATACGGTTTTCTGGGGAAATAGCTCTTTTCTTTTCTTTTTTTTTTTTTAAATGTTTTATTTATTTCTAGGAGAGAGAGAGAGAGACAGTGCGAGCAGGGGAGGGTCAGAGAGAGAGGGAGTCACAGACTGAAACAGGCTCCAGGCTCTGAGCTGGCTGTCAGCACAGAGCCCGAAGCAGGGCTCGAACCCACGAACCGCGAGATCATGACCTAAGAGAAAGTCAGACGCTTAACCGACTAAGCCACCCAGGCGCCCCTGAAATAGCTCTTTTCATTAAAAACAACAGAACTTATTGGTTCCTTTTTTGGAAGATGTATGTAAATGTTGACTATGAATAACTGACCACTTGAAAAAACAATGGAAAAAAAAATTTAAGATATCTTAGTGTTTAAGTCATTGTTTTGATGTATCTGATATATCCGGTAAGACTTCTTATGTTCTCACTTAGGTTTGTTAACAATGTCCTCAAAGGAACCGAGATTGTCATTTTTTTTTCTTTGACCCCGTTTTCTTAGGGGTGATTGGAGTTTGTCACAGCTCTGTGGGACCTGACCTCGTCCAGTGAATCAGCCATTACCCAATAGACTAGAAATCCAGTAAATGTGCTATTGTGACGGTGGTTCCTCCATGTCCTTGGTTTTTCACAGTTTCTTTTCTTTAAATATTTATTTATTTTGAGGGAGAGACAGAGTGCACGTGGGGGAGGGGCAGCGAGAGGGAGACACAGAATCCGAAGTAGGCTTCAGACTCTGAGCTGTCAGCACAGAGCCTGACGCGGGGCTCGAACCCATGAACCATGAGATCATGACCTGCGGTGAAGTCGGATGCTAAACTGACTGAGCCACTGAGGCTCCCCGTGCACACACAGTTGGTTTTTGTCTTTAATGCTGTGCATATCGTTAGAACACCCCCCCCCCCTTCTTCCTGTCCTGAGGTTACTGTTGTACAGAAAGGGAGCAGCGATGGGCCGGATGTCTGAGAATCCTCAGATCTGGACATTTTTGTAAAATTGTGTTTTAGCGCTGGTGGCTTTCTTTTCTGCTTGAAGGGGTGATGCATGTAGAGCAGATGAATGAGAAGAACTGATTAAAATCGATTATTTCAATAGAAAAATTGCTTTTAGATGGGGTTTAGCTAATTCTTCCAGTAAGAGGTGGGGGTAGGAGAGGAGACCGCAGTCCCCTGTCGCATTGGTACGCTGGCCTCCACGCTCCGTCTAGGTAATCACTTTGCACCAGTGAAGCGGACGTGAGCCTCGGTGCTCAGGCAGGCAGGCCACGGCTTGCTGCAGGGCCCCTCCCAGACACCTGGGAATGCACCCGAGGCCGTGCCCTTGCTTTGTCCTTGTGACCACTTGGACTTAGAATTCTAGTCCCCTTGCATCTTCAACCCTAAAACCGTCCGGGTGAGGGTGAGGTATCAGCTCTAGTGTCGTGTGCCTGGAAGCAGCTGTAACTGCACGAACAGACCCTGTCCTTAAGCGAATGGGTAGTTGTGATGGTGCCTTCTGCTTGTTTTCAGTTTTTATCGCTGACAGTTGGGTTGGCTTTTCTGCTCTCTCCAGTACATATTGCCGGTGTTGGAGAGGAAGCAGAGGGAAATTAAGTAGAGGTTAGGGATCAAGCCTCTCATATCAGACACTTTACTGATCTGAAGGGAAAAATGCTCTTACATCTTTTTTATGTTTGACCCTGCTCTGCTGAAGTCGAAATCCTGGTTAATAAATGCCGGGTGGTGACGTCATTCCTGAATAGATAGCAATTTCCGGTCAGTCCGGGCATGCGGAGATGGCTACCTCTGTTCTTTGCTTCCTAAGAAGAACGGACCCTTCAATCAGTGGGATCCTGTGACAAGCCAGCCATCCTTGCTGCACATTTGACTTAAAAAAAAACAAACAACTGGAAGGCAGGCATCGTGTAAAGGATTCTTCAGTGAGCATTCAGTTTCCGGGCTAGTCAGTCTTCCAGATTCTGATGAAAATATTCCAGTCGTTGTGAAGACCCTTTCACACAAAACAAATCCCTTTTCTTGACAACTGTCGTTTTGGTTTTAATCGGAATCTGGTCAGAGAAATGCTTTTGGGGAAGTAGTTTTGACTTTGGGAAACTGGGTGTCTTTATTCATCAAATAAAAATGGAATAATTGTTTTTCTGCTCCTTCCGTTTGTTCTACTTAAGTTTCACGGGTCATATTTGAGTTCGGCATTTTTTTTTCCTCCTCTCCCCTCCTGCGTTCCTTGTAAGAAAATGTATTTCTGTTTGTCAAATTTAATTTTCTTTTTCTGCGTGATCCTTTTCAGGAATTTACTTGGATTTCTGCAGAGAATATAAATTCTAGATGATCAGTCTTTATAGGAAGGTTCAAAGAACAGATTCACCTTCATGTTGTGGTTACTTTCTCTCTCTTGGGCTCATGAGGGCCTGGAGCCTAGAGCAAAGAAAAAGCAGTTTACAGGTCACTGTGCAGGTGGAAGGAGCTTGGAGGGGTCAATGAAGGCATGCCCCTGCCTTAAGCGGCGTCCAGGCTCAAGCAGACCGGAGAGGTGAGAACGATCCCATGTTTATTAAGTGATTCTCTAGTGGACGGCCCTGCCACCTGCTCGTTTCCATGAAGCTCTTGGAGGCTGGATGCTGAATTCAGGGAGGCTGCAGGGCATGTATGAAGATTAGGAAATTATTCTTTTGATTAAACCACGATACTGGAACTGAATATATTCAGATTTTTCTAGGAGTAATAATCTGTTTTTGTCCAAAATACACACGAATTCCTTTTTAGGCCGTCAGCATCCGTCAGCCGAAGGTCTTGTGAGGCAGTATGAGTTTCCTGGGGCCTTTATAGCAAAGTACAACACACTGGGTAACTTAGACAGAGAGCAGAGGTGTGTTCTTAGCCAGTGCAGGAGGCTGGTAGTCCCAGGTCAGGATGTCGGCTGCGCCGGTCCCTTCTGAGGGCTGTGAGGGAGGAGCTGTGACATGTGTACCCCCAGCCTCCGTGGTTTGCCAATAGCCTTTGGTGTCCTTAGACTGTAGATGAGACACTCTGGTGTCCGCCTTCATCTTCACACAGCAGCCTCCTGTGCGTGTCTCCGTCTGCTTTCCCTTTTTATAAGGATGCCAGGGCCCAGTGTCGTGAAGTCATTTTAACTCGGTCATTTGCAAAGACCTTATATCCAAATAAGGTCGCATTCACGGGCAGAGTTAGGACTTCAACATCTACTTTGACAGACACAGTTCGACTCATGACAGACTGGAGAAGGCAGTCACTTCGAATAGGCTCTCATTTCATAGAAGACCACCGAGCCGTCCAGCCCGGCCCCCACTCAGCAAACATCCTTTGCAGCTTGTCCCGGGCGACTGGCCGCCTGGCCCTGGCCCCGTGCCAGAGGCTGTAGCCGTGGTTACCATCTTCCTAGGAATGATCACTTTGTGCCCCGAGCTGCGGGGCTGAGTGTGCCCCCACGCAGAGGGACACATGTTGGTGCTTTGTCCAGAATGCCCATCGTGCATGTGGGTGCTGACCATGAGGACATGATATGGTCACATCTGGAGTTGGCTCTCTTGTTCAGTACTCGGAGCAGGACACCGTACACCTGACATAGGTGAATGTCCTGTCCATGTTCGGGCGGCTAGTTAAAAACAGCAGATCCCAGAACCTTGGTGATGCGGTTCTCACCTGTTCATCCTTGAAGGCACCCCAGCTTCTTCCGCATGCACGTCCTGTCCTTGATGCTGATGGCTTCTCAGGGAAGAGAGAGGGCACCTTTCCGCATGCTGCTCTGTCTAGCACGACTTCTCCCTCCTCCATCTGGCTAACCATAGGGCGTCCTTCAAGACTCCCCCCGAGCACACCTGCCCGGGCAGAAGCTCCTTCCTGTCTGCCCCCGACCTTCTTTGCTCTGCCTGGTACCGTCCCGTCTCGGCACCGCCCCTGGACTTGGACTTGAGTGAGTGTGTACCTCTTGTTGTTTTGCTGGGAACACTGTATGGTGCTCGCTGACCTGGCTGCCGTTGGCCTGTGTTGGACTGTGTGCTCCCTGAGGTTAGGGGCGGTGTCTTGCCCATATTTGCCTGTCTCTTAGGTGGGTGTCGCTCGTTTGGAGCAGCTTGCTTGACTCCACGGAGGCCACTCGTGAGCCCTGCCTGGGAGAAGTTAATCAGCCCGTTAGTACTACTGGCTCTGGACTTCTGCTCCTAACTCTCTTGTATCCCCTCCCTTCCCTGTAAGAAGCCTTCGCAGAGATATCTTCTCTCCTTCAAGCTACAGTCTCTGTCAACATGGTTTGGCTCTTGCTTCCCTTAGGAGGTCTTACCATGTGAGTTCATACACAACAGAAATCGGGTCTCCTCTCTTTCTGTATCTTGCTCTGTCTAATGTGGTCTCTGGCACATCATAGTGTGTGGGCTCAGTTGATTGAAGGAAATAATGTATGCAGATAATCTTGGGGAGGAAAATGATAGGCTTTCGTTTTGCTTTGGAAGGCAATTAAGAAACTCTAAGCATCTATTGTTTCAACATTAAAAAAAAGACAGGGCTCCCTACATTTTATCCCCATGGCTCAACCCTTCCTTCTCCCTCTTCCAATGGAAAACCCTTTTACCGTGTTTGAAGCGGATGTTTTTGTTTGCCCGTGTTCTTGTCCCGTTTGGCATGCGTGTATTTTTCATGTATATAAATCCGAGTGTAGCTCTCCTTCTGTTTCTTCCTTCTTTGTCCAGCGCTCTATTCTAAGAAGCGCTCCTGTGTATGTGTAGCATGTGTTTAGTTCAGGGCTCACCGCTGTGTGTGCTCCCGTGTTGTCCGGACAGCCTTCCCAGCTCTGGGCACTCAGATCCCCTCTATCGACACCGCCCTACATCACGTCGCGTGGGCCTTCTGCCGCTGTCCCACCATGCACGGGTGGGTGTGCGCGTGTCTTTCCGGGACACCTTCCCAGGCTGGCGGTGGCCGGTTGCAGGCTGTGGGGACGGATACTTTGGATAAGTAGAGATGGCCGCTCCCATTCGGTTCCTGCAGGCTACACGCTTCCCCAGGGTGCCCAGGGCTGCCCCTGTTATGCAGCCTTACAATTTTTGCTCCGAAAGTTTGTGCAGTAAAATTGTGTCTGATGATCATGAACTTTGAGCCTCTCTTCATACAGGGGTAAATCCTTGGGTTTCTCCTATGCACTGTTGATAAGTGCTGCTCTGTCTTGCTTGGTTTCTGTGTTTTTCATGTCATTTTGCAGTCTTTGCTTCCAGGTTCTGGGACATTTAGTCCTTGTCAGTTTCAGAAAAGAACAGGCATGTTAATAATGAAGATAGGAAGGCTACAGTGACACCATGGAAGACTGTCCTTAAAACTGAGTAAATATAGCCTTTCTTCGGTTCCAGATGCAGGCTGCTGACTGCATCGACCTCCGCCCTCTTTCCGTTTCACTGTTTTGAACGCCACTCTCGACGGGCACAGGTTCTGGGCTGGCACGCAGTGACGAGTGAGGCAGACAGCACGGCTGTCTGCAGACCATCCCGCACACGTATGCTGGAAATGTGCATACCTTGCGGCCCCCCCCCGCCCCCCCCCAGTCCATCTGGCGAGTCCCTTTGTCAAGAAAGCAAAGCAGTCACCACCAGGTCTTAGCAGATCCTTTGCAAGGATCCTGGGAATGTCACTCTCTGGGTGTGAGTGCTTAGAAAGCATCTGTTGTTAATCCCATGGGGACTTTGCTCCTTTCCAGCCCATCACTTTCTGGTCTGTGATTTTCTTCCTCGCCTCTGGTTGGTAACATGATTGCAGTTTGGTAAGAGGGTGGACACGCGGGCATCTGCAGGAACCATTTTTGCCCTTGGCTTGAGGGCGGTGCCGGGGTGTGGTCAGGGCTGCGCTGCCCTCGGACGGATGCTTCCGTTAGCCTCTCGTGCTAACAGCCCTAGTGTGCCCGTTTTCGGCTTCAGCGGGAACTTGAGTCAAGGCCAAAGCCCAGGGGCTAGGTGGGTCCTTGTTCCTGGGCCCAGCGCTTCCTGTGGAGGGCTGAGTCTTTGCCACAGACGTACTCTGTGAGATCCCGGCTGCTCCGGGGCACAGCGGCTCCGGATGGAGGAAGTGAGCGCTCAATAGGTTCTCTGTTATGGGGCAGTTCTTGATGATCTGAGGATGCTGGTATGTGCACTTGGCGGTGACCCTTGTCCAGATCAGCCAGAGGGAGAGATGGGGAAATGTATACCCAAGGGGCTTACTCAGGGATGAGTGGTCAAAGAGATGATTTTACCTCATGGGACTGCTGCTTAACTGCAAATGGACAGCTTCAGAGCCTCGAGTGGCAAATGAAGATGAAGGAGCTGGTGGTGTGTTTGGGAAGGTCTCCAGCCAGGTGGTTTTGAGACTCCCTCTCTGGAACCTTCCAATATGATTCCATGGTGTTAGGATTATTGATTCTGGTGGCAAACTGATTTCCCTGTAGTGAATCCTTCACGCCAGGAGAGTACCTTTAGGGCCCTGCGATGTCTCCTGGTTCTAACTCTTTCCACTTTGTGTTTGTTTAGGGTGGTACAGAGGCTACACCTTGAGGAAAAAGTCTAAGAAGGTAAGTTGTCTTTGTGAGTCCCAGGGCGTGTCCATTCATACATCACACCATGAGAGGAAATCAATCCATCCCTTTTGTGTCTGCAAAGTGTCCTTATATATCTCTTTCTCCAAACTGAAACACTGTGTGGGCTGAAACGCGGGCTACCCTGAATTGTTTTCCTTTGGAACAAGACGCGAGTATAGAAACAGCCGCTTTATTTCCGTGACGGAGCCGCTGGGCCGAGACCTCCTGTCACGCGGGGTGGGGAATCCTCTCTTCCAGGTGGAATGTCGCGTCTCGTGGAAGCAGAGGAAGGCGTTAGAGAATGATCTGGGTGTAATGACTTCAGGAAAAAATGAACACCGCTTATACTTTTCAGTCTTCTGTTACCCGTGATGACCATGGACTTGCAAAGCTCACGCACACTTGCTTTCCTCTTGCATACAACTGTTTTTGAACTGCATCAGGCTCTCGCCACACAGAGGTTCTGTGCCGCAGGGCTGGGCTGCGCACGTGGCGGTGTGAACCTCTGAAGTGGAGACGGGCCGTGACACCCCGATCTGTGTGGTGGACGCTCCCGTACCCAGCTCTCTTGTGGCTTTTCCATTCTTAGCATCACAAAACCTAATTATGGCCCTTCGGTTTTATTCCAATTTCGAAATCCCGTCCATTCGAAGCTGTGATTAGGCCCTGCCCACGTTCACATACACGCTTGAACATCTACTTAGGCTTGGCAGATGGTTCATTTTACTTCTGTTTCTTAACTTCGCCTTTCATTATCTCCTTACTGTTCTTACTGGGCTAGGCTCCTCCTGGGCTCCTGAGCCTGTAACAAAGGCTTTCCAAGTCCCGTGGCTCGAGCCAGGACCTTCCTGCTGCTTCCCCTAGACACCCTGCAGCCACTAGGCCATGCCGGGCAGGGGTGGGGGTGGGGGCTGTTCATCCCTGGTAGCAGGGACTTGAACAGGGCCCAGGTTGAGCTGCAGGCCTGTCGTCCTCTGGCATCGTGCTGTTGGTGAGGCCGATCTGCAAATTAGAGCAGGGACCTCCTTCCCCGTCCTGCCAGACGCAGACTGGGCTGCGTGTCTTACAGACGAAACTCTAGCTTTATCTGAGAAAGCCATAGTCGAGGACTTTGTCTTATAGAGATGGGGCTCTTGGGGTCATGGACCGCCATCTCCCTCCACAGCCACAGGACAGAGCTCAAGTTCTACGTCCTGGGCTGGCCCCAGGCAAGCTGTTCCCTTTCCTCGGATGCTTATTTGGTACTCAGTACTGTCTTTGCCAGTTTGGGGTCCCTCCCGTCCCCCAGTGCCTTCCTGATCCGCTCTCCTTCCTGCCCTTCATTGGGGAGCCCCGACTTCACAGCTCATGGGTACCATAGAGCTGGGCAGGGCTGTATTTATTTTTCCATCTAAAATCCTCATTGGGTGGTGAGGCAGCTGTGAAGCCTTTAAAGGTGTTAGGATTTTGTAGTGGGTCCCTCCAGGCACTGCGGAGAAGGGACTTGGCCCCTCGCGGTCCTGACTCCTAAGTGTTCTGGAAGCATCCTTTGTATGGTTGTCTCCCCAGGTGTAGTTGGTCTGGACTGGTTTGGAACGATCCCGGCTGCAGGGATTGCTCAAGCCTCCGCATTTGTCCCCTCTCTACCTTCCACAGTTCCTTCCGGGGCTTCATGGTACCCAAGACCAGGTTTATGGAGACCGAGGGTGTCCTTGCTTGGGGACACAGGCGAGGCTGGCTTGTTCATTTCCCCCCAGTCCATCTGAGTGCACGCGTGAACCTCACATATGCTCCTGGAAGCACCCTGGGATTTGGGGGTGTCCTGAGCAGCTGGGGCCTGGGGGAGGGGCCCTTCGGTCCTCTTCGTCCCTCGGCCACCATTCTCCTGCCTGACTGCTCCCCACTCTGGGATGCTTCTTCTCTGTGTGAAATTTGGCGCCTTTCCTAGTAGGCAGGAGGCACATGAATCAGGGGTACCCATGTCCTCCCAAACATGATTAGTAGTTGTGGTTTCTGGTTCTCGCGTGTAAACCCTTGGGGGCCAGATGCCAGGGAAACACAGTCAGAAGCTCCTGCTCACACCACAGGTGCCTAGAAACCGCCATTGCCACCCAGTGGATTGCTGCTGCGTGCGCTAAGTCAAGCACAGGGAACCTTCCGGGCTGTGCTGCCTGGGTCCCCAGTGCCTCTAGCCCCATTGCTTACCTTCTGCTGCTCATTTCTTTTTTTTCAATGTTTTATTTATTTCTGAAAGAGAGAGAGAGGCAGCATGAGCAGGGGAGGGTCAGAGAGAGAGGAAGACACAGAATCTGAAGACAGGCTCCAGGCTCTGAGCTGTCAGCACAGAGCCCGACGTGGGGCTCGAACCCACGGACCGCGAGATCATGACCTGAGCCAAAGTTGGACGCTCAACCGACTGAGCCACCCAGGTGCCTGTCTGCTGCTCATCTCTGCCTCACAGCAGCAAGGGAGCTGTTTTGCTTGCTCAGGATGCACCACTGAACGTCTTGGTAAAGCTCCTAGCACTTTACCAACTGCGCTTGACCCTGAACTTCCAGAACAACTCCCCCTCGCGCACCATGCTGCTAGGCCCCTGTGTGCACTGCACATTGGAGACGCAGGGCGCCGTGTTAACAGAAACTAGTGTCTGGCGGTCGTGTAGATTGGGCGAAATTCGCCCACTTTGTATATTTTCTCAGACGGCCCCTCTGTTTGGAGGTTGGTGAGAAATCTGTGGGTCAGGTAAGCAGTCCTGTGTGCATACGTGATGATCGGTGGTGGAATCCAACTTTTGATGGCAGTATTAGCTTTTTGAAAGAAGGAACTGCCAGAGGCCCTCGTCAGAGATTGTTCTCAGGCGTTGCATTTGGACCTGCCCGCATCGAGGGCGGTGGCGGACACAAGGCGCGACCTGTGGACAAGACACAGGAAAGGCCTCTGGAAGTTTTTTCCTTGCAGACAGATCGCTTCTGTTTTCTGAGACGTCTGCAGCCTCAGTGAATCACTAGCAGGAGTTGATGCCTCCTGTTTCCCTCGCTGTGTCGTATGCAGGATTTACCGTAAGACTCGCATAATTAGCGTGATCCAGACACGCCTGCCTCCATCTTTTCAGGATAGTTGTTTGATTTGCAGTTGATATCCGTGCTGATATTAAAAACTGTTTTCTTTTTTCCTCCTCCCCAAAGGGTATATTTCCTGCTTCATATATTCATCTTAAAGAAGCCATAGTTGAAGGAAAAGGGTGAGTCTGGTGTTGACGTTCGAGCGAAGAAATGCAGTGCTTGTACGAGGCAGTGCCTGCTGGGGTGGAACATGGCTGTAGTGACTGTGATGAGACGGGAGTTTTGGGGAGAGGGAGGGAACTTGGGGTGCCTTTGGACCTTTGAAAAGCACGAAGTCGGCACTGTACCTGCAGTCATGCTCCTTGACCCTGATGTCGATTTTGGGTCGCATGGGCCCAGTGCTCTGTGCTCTGCTGAGAGTGACCGCGTCTGGTGGAGACTCCAGCCCCCCAGCTCTGAGGCCGTTTTTCTGGAAGCCTTCGCTCGCCGTGATGCAAAGGGAGCGGAGGGTAAAGCAACAGTTGGTAAATTGGGACATGTGTGAATTTACATATTGTCTAATTGTGATGTATGTTTCTTAGAGGTCATAAAACTGATGTATAAGATCATTAAAAGGACTTTTATAGAACGGGAACCCATTAGGCAGGAATGGCAAATGAATAGCCAGGTGTGAACTTGGAAGAAGCAGCATTAAAATGTTTTCCTTTTTTTGTCTCTGCTACATCTTCACCCTCCGTTAAATATGTAAATTATAAAATTACTAATCATATGATTACTGCATAATGACATCTCTTTGGCTGATTACAAAATTGCCTTTCCAAGCACTGTACTTTTAACATATGAAAAGGACTAATCGGGTTCTGTAGTTGCATGATGCATAATTAAAATGAAGAAAATAATTTAGAGGCATAAATGGTGATGACCTGTAATATGGTATTTTTTTTTTAAATACAGATAAAATGTTTTGTGTGCAAAGTTTTAAAAGAAAGGGGGAAAAAGAAAGGAAAGTTTTGACTTTGGAAATAATTAAAGTGTGCATTTAATGTACTTTATATCCGTCTGTCTCACAATCAGTAGAGAAGTCAGACTGTGATTAATTTTTGTAAAAAAGCACCACGAGGTATATACACAAGAATATATGGAAAATGTAATTCGGAAGCTTAATTGTAAAGCCAACAAGAGATGATTTGGATTCTCAGTGAGGAGAGCCACGCCCACACAGACAGACAGACTCTTTGGGTCCCGTTACCCGGGCCGCTTGTGAGAGCGAGTGAGTGGTGCACGGGGAAATAAACAGCAAGGGAACGCGTGTCCTGTCGATGCTTTTGGGGCTCTCCGTGTTTGCTCCCCATGCCGCCCTCTGCTGCTCCCACCCAAGCCCAGCTGCCTTATGCCCCCTCCTTGTAGAGAACTTCCTGCTTTCAGACTTGACCGATAATCTCCCTGCCGCCTCCTTTCCTGGGGAGACCTGCGGACATCGACCTCCCCTCCCCACGCCTTTCCTCCTCTCCAGCCCAGGCCACTCTGACCCCCACCCCCACATGCCTCCCTGCTCTCCGTTCATTACCCCGTCTCTCTTGCAGGGTTCCTTCTTTCCGGCCCCGGCCTTCATTCCCCCTCAGACACCCTGCATCATTGCTCTGTGCCTGCTGCCACCGAGTCTCTACCTTTTCCCCAGAACCGAGGCCGTTCCCGTCTGTCCCCCGCCCGTGCTCACAGGGCCGCCAGTGCCTCCTAATTTCCAGGCTTCCGGTGTCTTCTCAGGGCTGCTCTTCCGGCGCTTTCTTGCAGCACTGGACGCTAGTACCTGTCCCCTTCCCTCGATGAAGCTCCTTCCTTGTTCTGATGCTTTTGGACACTGTTTCTCTTGCTGCCGAGCCTCCTCCCTCCCCTGCCCGCTGCTCCCGGGGTGCTCTCCCTGTCCTCCGAGTCCTGTGTTGCTCCTCTGTTGGGGGTGGCCTGTGTCATTGTGCTTCCTTCCCTGTGGGTGATGCTCGGATTGGGGCCTTGATGTCATTTAGAGCCAGCTAACCAAGGAGCCACTCCCATTGGCCCAGTGTCTGCTGGGTCTTGCTTGTTCTTCCCTGAGCCCCACATGATGTTGTCTCTGTAGGTCTTATCGACAACCGTATTACGGGGCGGGCCTGGTTGGGTTTGCACATGGCTGTGACCCTGTGCAGGTAAAGAGAGGGTTACAAAGGTCTAATAATACATCGCGGCCAGATCGAGTCCATTAAAGCCAGTTGGCATGTTAGTTCCAGGGCCAGGTCAGGCCTACGAAGGGGGAGGGAGTAGGAAAGATCCAGAACAGAGACCAGGACACTGTACGTGTAGCAAGGCCCTCTATGTGTGGGGAAAGTGAGGTCTAGCTGAGCTTCAAGTTCTCATAGCCCATGGAAGAACCCAGCGGACTGAGCGTGAAACTCAGGATCTGGGAGACGTGAACAGCCTGGTTGCTGACGAATGTGCTCGCCCCGAGAGAGGAGAGACCCCACCCAGAGGCACCACAGGGCGTCCTCAACCACATTTTCATCAGCATCTCTACAGGGAGCCGTGGTGACAGACCTGCTGTGAAAACCAGATTCTGAAATAGACACTGATCATGTCCTATCGAAGGGCAGTTTCTAAAAGCAGTTTTGTTGGCGGTGTTCTCATACACACCCCTACCTCGGACGTCTGGTCCCTGTCACTCCAGGGGTGCACATGGCCAGACCTCTCCACAGACACTGACTTTCTCTCAGGGACCCTGTTGTCTTTTCCTTCGGGAGTCCCCCAACGTCAGTAGGCCATTGCAGGCCCAAACCCCGATTGTGAGCCAAAGTAAGCATCCTGCCTGCCGATCTAGGCTCCTGCCCACTACAGACATGAAGGTGGGACTTCTTTTGGAATCCTGGGATAGTCCATGCTGCCGTCTTGTTCAGGACCTCTGAGAGGTGGCCTAACTGCATGAGCCACACCCTAGTCTCTTACTCAGCCCCAAATATTCTGAGTCCTGTTTAGCACGGGGCCTGACACAGAGCATGTGACTGGAAAACTGTGGTTGGTACAATAAAAAAAAAACAAAAAAACAAAAAACCCCACACAAATAGAAAACAAGTTAAGAATAAGTCAGGGGTTAACCTTTTGGGGTGCAAGGAAAAGGGAGAGGATTATCCGAGTTTGGGGATCAGATAGAGTAGCTCTGGACACTGGGGAGCCATGGCCTCGTTCATATTTTACTGGGGATAACTGCTTCATGTATTATCATATAGTGAGTTTTATGTAGGATGGAAATGTAAAAATCATCCTAACCCAAACCTGCATTTTAATGCCACGCAGATGGGCTATAATTTATTTCCATCTGTAAGATAGATGGGTACACATATTAGGAATGTACTCTCAGACCTTGACATTCCGAAGACTTTTAATGGGATATTATTTGCCTCCTTCATCTTACCTTGACATATGAGGTAGATGCCTTTATGTGTAGGATAATATAGGAACACACTCAGCTCTGTACAAATATTACCTGTCATTCTTAGAGATGTGTGTATTCTTATGTGTGGACACAGTCTTATTTGTATACTTTCTCTCCGTTTGCTTAAATATTTAATTCTCTGGACTCGATTTGGAATTTACAAGGTACAACTTGTAGACTGTAATGAAGCCATGAACTTGGCTGTTTTTTTCCTGCTTTCCCTTAGGCAACATGAAACGGTCATCCCGGGCGACCTCCCGCTCATACAGGAAGTTACCACAACCCTCCGAGAGTGGTCCACCATCTGGAGGCAGCTCTACGTGGTGAGCAAACGGGATGTTGAATCTATGCTTCAAAATAGAACATGGTCATTTTGGACCGTGCTGTACCAATGGGATGACTTTCCTTTCCTTGGGAACCTCCAAAGCAGAACCAAGGACGAAGTCCTACTCAGGGCAAAGAAAGCAACATGGCCCATTATTCTGGCCACCCTGGGGGGCCGTTGTCCTCATGGACCTGCTTTATAAATGCCTTGCTCCTCGTGACACAGCATTGGTAAAGGGAAGGGCCACAGATTTCACCTTCATTGTGCTAGGAAGGGAGCCGGGCTGCATGAGGGCTTTGGAAGACAGGATCAGACAGCTTGCACTGATGTACCCTCAACGCTTATATTTTGATCATGAAAACT
Organism: Hyaena hyaena; assembly: GCF_003009895.1. Classification (NCBI taxonomy): domain Eukaryota; kingdom Metazoa; phylum Chordata; class Mammalia; order Carnivora; family Hyaenidae; genus Hyaena; species Hyaena hyaena. Next base: position 307,081 of record NW_024081013.1, read on the forward strand.
GAAATCTGCTTTTAAGCCTTAATGGGTACTCCTTTATGGATGCGGCACAGAACAATTGCTGTTTATTTTTTCTGCCATTGCCTGTCTGTTATCATTTGAGTGAAACTACATCGTCTTCTAGACTTAAATGTGCCTGTTACAGAGGTGGGGAAGTCGTTTACATTCCGGCTTTGTGTACAACTGTCCAGTTCTCCCGATCACGGAAGAGCCTTATTAACGCGGGGAGGTTGAGACTCTGACATCTTCCATTTCCTGTTCCCTCAGGGCACTTCTTTGCGCATACATTCATATTTGCAGAAGATTACCTTTTGTTAAGCCCGTATTTCTATTCAGAGTGTTGATTTCTCATATGCTAATGTCGTCAGCACAAAGCAAGGGCTCTGGAGAGAAGTCAGTGCATCGATTTCTTGGGAACACAGAAAACTTGCAAAAGTCCCACAGCTGCTCTCCGGGCAGGCTTGTTGTTTTTGATTATACAGTGGCTTCTTGTAAATGCACAGTAATAAGCAGTTGCAGTAATTGGTCATCAAATGTTCTCAAAAACCGAAAAGCGTAAAGTTAGCCATGAATGTTTTGTGTAAATCTGAGCAATTTTGTAGTCGATGTTTCATGTTCAAGTTAGCAATTTTTAAACAAAAATATGGCAGCAAAACAAACAGGGGCTGATGCTGACTGATAGGTTCGTGGGCTTGGGTCTAGTTCACGCCTGGGGTAGGCAAGCCTCGCAGTTACCTTGGTTTCCTTTTTAAGAATGTGGGTTTGTCTCTTGTGGACTTGCATTGATGCATTGTTGGATTTGTACAAAGCTAGAAGGAATTTCCTTATAGCGTTTCGGTATGAGTTGTTTCTTGCTGTGCGCTGTGGTTGTAGATAAGTCATCAAAATATTTTGAAGTTTAGATACTTGATAAGGCTTTAGGAACATGAATTAGTAAGAGGAAACAGATCTACTTGTGAAATTATCTTTGACCACTTAGGTGTTACTTAAGAAATTAACATTAGGATGACACTATAAAGAGTAGCTTGTGGGGTGCAGAATCCTCTGTGAGGGCGTTCTGTGACAGGTTGGTGGTGGTGGGGGGCTTAGAAATTCCTAGAAAGAAGGTCACATACTAGAAATCAGGGAATGAGAGGTTCAGGTATGGAGAGCAGAAGTTATTTTAGAAGGAGCTGTGGCTACATTTTAATGTTTATAGGAGCCATGTTGAGAATTTTATCAAATGAAAGGTCTCCTGGATTTCATAGAAAGGACCACCCGCTTCTCTTTAGGGGCCCGGGCATAATCCCTAAGTTCCTTGATGAATTGGAGTCTTGTTCATTGCAGAACTCTTGTTTTTTTTTGGGGGGGTACCATCCACACCCTTCAGAATATGTATAGTGATAAAAATGTGATTTTTTTTGTGTGTGTTTCCCTTTTGATGTAAATGTACCGAGAGTTTGTAGATTTGGACTTTATTGCTTGTAGAACCTGTGTGCACCGAATAAAGCGCAGCACGTGGGGGCCCAGGGTGATGCTGTTTCCTACAGCCCGGCTGACGGCGGCCCGGGTGTTCAGTTGCCTGGGGTGCTGAGAACAGCTCAGGGCGCCGTCTTCAAAACGTTGAAGGCTCAACGCAAGATCTCCAAGCTCACCCTGCTTCCGAGGGGGGTTCAAGGGCTGCCCACCCCCGGGCCACGTGCTAGAAGCTCACGGCCTAGATTTGAGGCTCGGTAAACCAATCTGCTGTGGTGAACCTCTTGATTCCGAAGCATATATTCTGGAAGGTTTGATGGAATAGTGAGGATTGTGCATTATGACTTCTCCTTTTGATCTTTTAGTGCCTCCTAGGAACCAGACTCCATATAATGTGTTCCTGTTTCATGCTACAAACATCTTTTAACTTGACATTAATTGGATCACATCTTATAAAGCATATACAACATGTATATTTAGGCAACGATCTGCAGTGCTTTTTTATACCACAAGCTTTACACGTGGCCTTTCTCCCCTCCGTACAGCAAGACAACAGGGAGATGTTTCAAAGTGTGCGGCATATGATCTATGACCTTATTGAATGGCGATCGCAGATTCTTTCTGGAACTCTGCCGCAGGATGAGCTCAAAGAACTGAAGAAGAAGGTCACTGCCAAAATTGATTATGGAAACAGGTTTGTTTATGTGAAAGATGATATCATGCTTAAATTATCCAATATAATAACATTACCGTAAGCTTTGAGGAGTCCAAGATCATTTTATCATAGAAAAACATTTCTAACCTCAAAATAAGGGCCTCGTTTTCATTTTTGAAAGGATAGGGTATTTTGGGGGCGCCTGGCTGGCTCAGTCAGTATAGAGCATGTGACTCTTGATTTCCGGGTAGTGAGTTCGAGCCCCGTGTTGGATGGAGAGATTACTTTAAAAATCTTAAAAAAAAAAAAAAAAGGATAGGGTATTTTCTATTGGATTCTAAAAATCGGGAGTGTTCAGAGTCATTGTTGAAACCTGTTCTTGTCTCCCCCAAGCAGGGGTGGGAGTAGTGTGTGCAGGGGGCTGCTACGTGGCCTGGGCCTCTGCTCCTCAGGGAGCCTGGTTTTGTGGGGCCTGTAGGACCTTGGCCCCAGTCCCATAAAGCCTGGTGCCCTATAGCTCTGCAGGCACCGGCACTGGGTCAGCCCATGCAAGAAAGGATTCTTCCCACCTCATTAGCATTGGCCCCACCCACTCCCGAATCAACCCCGCCCACACCAGCACTGACTCCTCCCCAGGGGCAGGTTCAGGGCTGGGATGGGCAGTGATATTTGGGAGAGGGGGGCTTCCCTTCATCAGTGAAGCATAGTATAGAGACAACTGATGAGAGCCTAAAAGCCTTTAAAAAAATGTCTTTCTGTTCCTTCTGAGGCACCCCACAATCACTGCAACTACTAAGCTGTTTTCTTGCAGCGCGAAAAGCCTCTGCCTATTTGTTTAAAAGCTTGTTTACCCTCATGCTGCCGACTGGCCCAGTTGGTCTTGTTTTTCCATCAGTGGATTTGCTTAGTAGATATTAACAGGGGAACACGAGGCCTTCGTAATTGCCTTCCAAACGGTGCGGTGGCACAGAGTCCTCTCAAAATAAACCTGACTGGCACACGTTATGAGACTCCCTTCCAGCTTTAAGGTGTGTGACCTTCAGAGAAGAGAAGTCACGAGTTTGTCTGATTGGAGTCTTTATTTCCAAGTTGCCTCGCCTCTTAACATTGTAACGGTTAAAGCCATTGTCTAATTGAGATTTATCTTTTAGCAGACGCTTTACTTTGCTGTATGGTTAAACAAAAAAAGCAAAAAAACCCTGCTTCTATAGACTTGTTAATAGCAGGGAGAAAATCCCAAAGGCAAAGTATAAGGCATCTGTGGTTAAGATCCTCATGTCTTATTAAAAAGAAAGCCAGAACACATCGCCATGGTGCAGCTCCTGGTTTCTTTCTTTATGTGATGTCTTTGATTATTCTTTAAATAAAAATTGTGCTAAGAATCACCTAACAATTTTGTTGGATTTGGGGAAACGGAGAATGTTGCCAAAAAACATGTCCAGATACGGATGGACAGATTTATTAGACAGATGCTGCTCGTGTTTTAAGTTGGCTACCACGTCTAGCCATCTGGCCAGAAAGTTGCTTAATGTTATTGTGGATAACTTCCACATGTTTGGTGTCGAAACACAGTAGAACATCTTTATCAAAGATCTTATGATGAGCTAATTTCGGGATTAGAACTAACTGTAGGTAGAAGGAAAGCCTTCTGATAGAACTTACAAGAATAGAATGGGGAATGTGCCTTTGCCCCGGCTCTTCCTCCCTACCTCTGCTCGCCAGCTCAGTGATGATGTCGCCACCAGCAATTTTAAATATTTGAGTGCTTGAGTTTGTGTGTCACTGCATGCATGCATACACACACACACACACACACACACACACACACACACACACACGAGTATGTATGTATATCCACTCTATCTATATATAACTACACACCCTAACACACCCTATCTACACTCTTTATCTATACATACTATACACTCGATATATACTCCTCCCCCAAATATATATATAGCATGTGTGTGCTTTAAACTGCCCATGCTGTTCATATAGTAATTAGTAACACACACTTCATTTGGGCTGTGCAGACCTGTAAAATTTCATACTTGAAGACAAAGTCACTGCTCTATGGAAGTAATATTGAATAATTTTTTTTAAGATTTTATTTTTATTTATTTTTTAAAGTTTATTATGAGAGAGAGAGAGAGCAGGAGCAGGGGAGGAGTAGAGAGAGAGAGAGAGAGAGGAAGAGAATCCCAAGCAGGCTCTATTGCCATCAGTGCAGAGCCCAGTGTGGGGCTCGATTTCCCAAACCGTGAGATCATGACTTGAGCCGAAGTTAGACATTTAACCAACTAAGCCACCCAGGCGCCCCCGATTTTATTTTTTAAGTAATCTCTGTACCCAATATGGGGCTCAAACTCACAACCCCAAGATCAAGAGTCACATGCTCTACTGACTGAGCCAGCCAGGCATCCCTGAGTAATTTTTTTTAATTCCAAAGGAATATGTTTTAAAGTAAAGAAAGTGTCCTTACAGATTTATGTCCCCTAGTATTTATCGGTGACCATGACTTTTATGATGTTTTCAACTGTGCCCACTTGCTGGGACTGAAGTTGTGTCAGAGAATTCAAAGCCCTTGGTTCGTGTCCATGAAGCTCTGAATTCTTGTTGTTCTAGAATTCTTGATTTGGACCTGGTGGTGAGAGATGAAGATGGGAACATTTTGGACCCAGAACTAACTAGCACGATTAGTCTCTTTAGAGCTCATGAAATTGCTTCTAAACAAGTGGAGGAAAGATTGCAAGAAGAAAAGGTAAGTTTGACACTCTGTAATGTGCCATTTACATTGGGAGTACCTTTTCTCAGTCACAGTTTTCAACATTAATAAAACACCAGTGAAGCCCAGAATTTGCACTAGGAAACTCCAAAAAGGCATGACTATACAGTATATTTCATACCATGATGAATGGAAAGGAACTCAGTGTTGAAACATGTTCTGATGACCGGGAAGTATTTCATCCCTTGGTGGGAGAGGTGGGAGGGTTATCTAGCACTGTGCTGCATCTTGGGAGGCTGGATATTAATGACATTGACTTTGTGTTTTCATCTCATCTCATTGGAAACACTACTTGATTCTGCATTTCTTCTTTGATAGGAGCCAGGGGAGTGGATATTCTAAGCTTGATGAGGGCAGGGAACATGTGTCTTACTCATCTTTTGTGTCTTACTCATCTTTTCTGTCTTCCCTGGTCCTTAATGGTGTCTTCTGTGTAGCAGATGTTACGAAGTCAGTTGACTGATTGAGTCAGCCATTCATTCAGCAAGCATTTATTGAGCACTTACTGTGTACCACAAACTGAGGACGTAATGATAAGACAGAGTATGCTCGGAGGATTTAGTCTCATGGGAGAACCAAAAATTAAGCAGCTTTGCATGTGAACATCACTATGATTCATTGATTAAACTCTTGAGCATCTGAAGACCATATTCGGTACAAACTGTTAGGGGGCTGTGACCTTTGCACTGGGTGCATGCACGTATTGAGTGGGATAAGGAAGTGACCGCAGAGTGGCTTTGCTATGTTAGGCTAACTCGTCGTACATAGTTTTCTGTTCTGTCGTGAATATAGAAAGCGCAGCGTTTGTGGTGAGTATTGCTAATGTCAACTTACCTTTTTTTTTTTTAAAGTTTATTTATTTATTTTGAGAAAATGAGAGCGCGTGTGTACATGAGCTGGGGAGGGGCAGAGAGAGGGAGATAGAGAATCCCAAGCAGGCTCCGCACTGTCTGTGCAGAGCCCGATGCGGGTCGCGAACTCATGAACCGTGAGATCATGACTTGAGCCAAAATCAAGAGTCGAGGACGCTTAGCTGACTGAGCCCCCCCAAGCGCACTGCTAATGTCAACTTTCTGTTTTATTTCTACTTATAGTCCCAAAAGCAGAACATAGATATTAACAGACAAGCCAAGTTTGCCTCCACCCCTTCTCTGGCCTTGTTTGTCAACCTCAAAAATGTGGTTTGTAAAATCGGAGAAGATGCTGAGGTGCTGATGTCTCTTTATGACCCTGTGGAGTCCAAATTCATCAGGTCAGTGACGTGCCCTTGCAACCGTCTTTCCTCTCTGGGTCACGTTCGGAACTTGGCTCTGGGACCACCACACACGTTTGTGTCTCAGAGAGCAGTGGGGAGACCAGCTGGCCACACGTCCCCCGGCAGCTGAGCCCAGTGCTCTTTGGGACAAGGTGATGGCTGTGCCTGGGCGTTTGAATGTTCACAAGTTTTCGTCTTGTGAACGTTTCAAGAACATGGCAACCAAAGATGGAGGTCATTGTTTCCTAAGTTGTCTCCATAGGGTTTTGTGTTTCCAGACCCTTCCAAATATCACTCTTGTCTTAATCTTGCCTTTTCAGACTTTTGTCTTTTGTGAATGTCATTTTTGGACCTTTGACCTGTTGTTATTTCTGCAACATGATTGGCCGGAAGGTACTGTCTAGATGGCTGTCTGCTCCGTAAAGGCTCTCGATTAATAATCGTTGAAAAAAATATTATAAATCTCATCTTTGTCCTCCCTGTCATTTCTAATGTGATCTTTTTCCTCCTTCTTGCTTTTGTCTCCCGGTATAACTCTCTCTTTGTCCAGATGGGAAAATTAGGTTTAAATTATGTGTGAAGTGCGTATATGCACACACACGTACCTTTAAAACTCAGATATTCATTTGTGGTTTTCAAAATTATACAAGTTGGTATGTGACAGAAAACAGAACAAGTGGGTGTATTTCATCCTCGTCTCTGATACGGACTCCATTTCGTCTTTTCATAGGATTCCATTTGTCCATATGGCATATTTGATTGTGGTAGGCCCCGAAACAGACATACAAGATTTCTTTTATACTGTAAATGAATGAATTTTAGATCATAGTCAGTCTAAATTAATACTTTTAAAATAATAATCTTTGAAATGACGTTTGCATATAGTTCCACTGCACAAATTCAGCCTCTGAAAGATTTTGTTCTCGCCTGTTCCCTTGTGTGGGAAATTACTTACATGTTCGCAGAAAAGCAGCTCTCTCTGGCATGGCTGACATTTCTGGACTTGTATAGCCGTCTGCATTGCGGACCTATGTAGTATTAATTATAAATCAATGTGGGTGTCTGTGTAGTGCCCTGTTATATTTCGAAAGTGAATTTGCTTTTATTTCTTTCTTTCTTTATTTTTTCAAGTGAAAACTACTTGGTTCGCTGGTCAAGTTCAGGATTGCCTAAAGACATAGACAGATTACATAATTTGCGAGCTGTTTTTACCGTAAGTATACCCAAAGAGATTCATTTGAATCATTCACCATTCCAGTGATTATGTTTAATGACTTCCCTCTGACTTGTGTCTACACCAGAGCATGGATCCTTGGGATTCTTGTAATCCACGTGAATTCAGTGATAAAAGACCTTTTCAGAACCATTCGGGGTCTCTAGCTTCCCTTAGGATCCCCATGACGGAGATTTACTCCAGCGCTCTCTTATACTTGTGTCTGAAGTTCGCCTACCGTTAATTGACTATTGTTATCCACTTCCTTATTGTTATGTGAATAACTTATTAAAATGCTAAAAACTGGTCCGAGAAAAGAGTCCCAATCCATCTTTTTACTGTCTGTTTCGATTGCACCTGCATTGAGTAATGGTTCTCCAAAATAATTTATGGAAATTAATATTTCCAGGACCTCGGAAGCAAAGACCTGAAAAGGGACAAAATCAGTTTTGTTTGTCAGATCGTACGAGTGGGTCGCATGGAGCTGAGAGACAATAACACCAGGAAGCTGACCTCGGGCCTGCGGCGGCCTTTCGGAGTGGCCGGTAATCCACTTCTCTGCTTTCCCTTAGAGTTTCAAGATCATCACGTTCACCCTGAATAAGAGCCACTGCTGAATAGTGGACGGTGGACTGCTTTGATTTATAAGCTCTTCTGTTAGAGGGAGAGAAAAAAAATCTCTCAGTTCTTTTCTGTGTGGTTTCTGTGGACCTGCGGCTTGCAATGTTTCAGTCTGCAAGTTTCAGATGTAAATCATATATTTGGTTTGAAAGCAGACGCATCTCCTGAGGGAGACCCTGACCCACATTCTCAGCCTGGAGGAGAGCCAGTCATTGGACGATTCCAGGGTTTCTGGAGTCGATGATTGATTGGTTCAGGAGGCCATTCGTGGCAAGTAGTCAAAGTGTTGAAGGGGTAGGAGGAGACTGAGGCCTGAGGAGGCGCAATTATCTTGAAATAGGTTCTGTCTGTCCTCCATATTTGTGTTCTGTTATTTTGGTGACAGCTCGAGAAAAGGGACCGATTGGTCACCTCTGCTAGGGAAAAGTGAGGGTGTCCCCTGTCTTTTGGGGAGAGATGAAAGAAGCTGTATTTTTTTGGTGCAAAAGGTTAACTGTTTTAACGCAGTGATTCTCAACCCTAACCGTGTTTGAGAACGGGTTTGGGGCGCTATTAAAAAATATATTCTTGGGCACCTGGGTGGGTGGCTCAGTTGGTTAAGCGTCCGACCCTTGATTTCGGCTCTTGGTTTGTGAGTTCAAGGCCTGCATGGGGCTCTGTGCTAGCAGTACAGAGCCTGCTTGGGATTCTCTCTCTCTCCCCCTCTGTCTCTGCCCCTCCCCACCGCATGTGTGCCCTCTCTCCCTCTAAATAAATAATCTTTAAAAAATAAATATATATATATATATGTATATATATATATATACATATTCTTGCCCAGGCCCCACAACCTGCCAATTGACTTAGAATTCCTTCTTTAACCAAATCACTTGTGAGCCACTACGGGCTGTCAAGAGCCCAGTGGGACGCTGCCATCAGACTGCCTTGCCTCCCTTGTCACATGGCATGCTGCACACCCAGTGGAACTGTCCTAACCTAGTGAGCACCTCTAACCTATTTAGGACATCCTCTGACCGCCTCCCCTCTTGCTGGTTAAGAAAGGACACTCCTCCACCTGAGAAGGCGATCACCTTTTTGGCAATCAGCTTCTGCTCATACCTGTGCAACGCCAGTTCCCACGCCGGAACTTAATTTTAAGATTTTATCCCAGAATAACTTCTGCATGTTTGTGTCGACAGAGCCCGGGTGAGCGATGTGCTCATGAACCTTTAAGCCTACGGTTCTTAGCCTTCTCTGGGAAATACTATGTCGCGTTTCTTTTGTCATATAGTGTTAACAGTGATATAGAAATTACGAAAAGACAAAAAGCGTAAGTAAAATATAAGTCATTCATAATTCCGTGGAGCTGGGGTTGTTCCAAAGCCCCGAGCAGAGTGGGCACCTCCTGGGGACGGGCCAGCGTGCTGGCGAGCAGCGACGCGGGAGCTTCCCTGGGGACGAAGTATCCGCTGTCGCAGCCTGCTCCTCCAGGGCTTGGGACAAGCGCCCCCGAGTGGGCTTGTCTGGTGGACACTGAATGGTAGAAATGGAAATTGTCCATATTTTCAGTATATGGTTGTAGGTTGTAGTCCTCAGGGAAGGGGCCGTGAAAAGAAAATAAATGAGCCACATAGCTTGCTAGCTAACTTGGAGTCAAGTGTGGTGATGGAGCAGAGACAGAGAAAGCGCCCGGGGCTATTTTTGGGGGTCTCTGGCTATGTTGGTCAGTTTGAGTGTCAGAGACCTCTTAGCTCTCTGACTTTGGGCAAGGTCATTCATTTTGTGTCCTGGAGCCTCCGTTTCCTCATTTGTGCAGTCGGTGATTGTGAGGATTAGCTGGCGAAAGCCCCTTGAATTAGTGTCCACAGATGCCGGCATGGGGTGGGTAGGTGGACGGTAGCTACTTTATTTTTGTGGTATCCTTTGTGGGGGGAATGCGAGAACTTCTGGGCGCCCCAGAGCAGTGCCCACCAGTGTGGTCAGTCCTTGCCACATGTGGCTTTTATAAATGAAATCAAAGTAAAAATTCGGTAACCACATCACACATGCCACATTTCAGGTTGCTTGTCGTTCTGGAACATTCCATCATCACACAACATTCGCTTGCGCCAGGCAGCTCCGGAGCGTCAAGCTGCATTCTGGGCAAAGGAATTTATTGAGCAGGACTCTGCCATTTGGGCCAGTGTTCTCAGATAACTTCATTTTTCTTTGAAACATGGAAACGCTCTGAACTTGAATATATTAAAAAAAATGCCACCATGCGGTTTATACTGCTGTTGATCAGAGATAATCAGGTGTTGTTTTGTTTGTTTGTTCCCTCTGATTATAGCACTTAAAATGATCTCTGTTCTTTTCTTGTCCCCAGTGATGGATGTAACGGATATAATAAATGGAAAAGTAGATGACGAAGATAAGCAGCATTTCATCCCCTTCCAGCCGTAAGTATGGAGCAGTCAAAGCACTTAGCTAGATATCAGATGGAAAACGTGTGTTGGTAATAATTCTCCTCAAAGTGAAGTGTATAAATTCAGCACAAATAGAGATAGACTGTTTCGTAATAATGAAAAATCCGTGGAGTCACTGCAGTGGCGCGTGGCATTTTTGTATCCTCATGGTTCTTGGGTCCAGGTTGGTTTTTAGTCTTGCACGTAGAAGATTTTCTGGGTGATTCCCTTATCACACAGGACACACGGAATTCCCAGTCCACCGTGAGCGGGAATGTTTCTTTACGTAATAGATTTATTCTAGTAGCGATTCACATATTCAGAATACAGCACTTCCACATTCATCACGGGAGGCTGCCGTTTTTAAAATACAGACCCAAACAAAATAATGACAAATTCTTTTGTAAAGCGAGAAATAACACTTGAAGCAAATAATGGTGCTGCTGATTTTCTGTCTCTGTTGCTGCTTCGAGTGGGCTAAGTCTGTGCTCCCCTTTCTTAGGGTTTATCGTGGTTCTGAAGCCAAGTGTGTGGAGAGGTGTGGGAAGCTTGGCAAACGTTTGGAGGAGATTTGTTAAATTGATTCTCTGAATGGAAGGTAGATCCCGTGGAAGAGGTCGAAAGAATTGGTGTTCTTTCTTTGGAGATTAGAGCATGAGAGCACCTGCATAATGATCTGTGGCCACTTTACCGGGCCCTTCTCCAACCCAGACGGCCATGGGGAGAAAGAAAGAGGGAGTAGAGTGGTTTAGGTTAATCAGAAGAGATAGCTTCCTCCTGGGAACATGAAATCTGAGGAGAGTAGACCATAAGGCGTGTTAGAATGACCTGTCTTAGTGCCCTGCCCTCTGCCTTTTCTTCTTCTTTCTGTTCTTACTTAAGTGGTTCCAGGCTTAAAGTAGATTTTAGTTTAGAAATTGTACTTGATGCTCAGGTATTGGCTAAGGAGGTTTGGAGGCTGGTGATGCTCAGAAGGTCGCTGAAGGACTCTCTCTGGGGACAGGCTGGGCAGGAGCTGGGAGTTTGGCTTCTCTTTTACACCACCCGCTCTTGTGTGACAGATCTCCTCACTCAGCCCCGGGCTTGAGAACTACTTGTTCAAAATGGGATTAGAATGGTTTTCTTTGCAGGCAGGTGACCTAGTCAGACCGCATCCTAAAGCATTGGCTCAGTGGAAAGTTTTGCAATCTTCCCGGGATGAGAATAACAGAAAACCCTGCGTTAACCAGCTTGAAATGGGTTTTCACCACACACAACTGGAGGCAAAGGTCTTTTGTGGCTTCGTTCCGTTACAGTCATTCTTCTGTCCAAGATGGTAACCGCAAGCTACATGTGCCTGTTTCATTTAGGAAGATTAAATCAAACAGAATACTCTTTCATCACATTCGTCCCATTTAAAGTGGTCAGTACCACCGGTAGCTGGTGGCTACCGTATTTGACAGCAGAGGTCTAGAACATTCCCACCATCACAGAACGTCCTGTTGGATAGTGCTACCTTGGAATCACATCCGGTAGGGGTAGTTACAAACGAAGGTTGGTTCTGCGGAATCTGGAAGTTTCCTCAGTAAACAAGGGAAACATCATCTTTGAACGTAGGTAGATATTGAGGTAATAAATAAAATATACCCTTATGAAATGATAATATTAAGTTGGCTGCTTTTGCCCACGAGAAATACTGCAGCCCATTTGAATGCTGTCTCAGAGTTTCTTGATGCCCTCATGTACCACTGAGTCGAAATTACCTGTTGCCTGCTTGTATCTTCTGGGAAAAGTAAAGTGAAAAAAAACACTGAATTATTGTCTGAAAAGTTAGAAGGGTTATTTAACATCTACTAGTCTGACTTTCACTGGGGCATGTTATGACCATGTTGCCGCCATCTTTTTCTGTCTTACAGCAAAACAGCCATTTTAAGAAATATTATTACATGTTCAACTCTTGCTGTAATTTTTGACTCCTTGCTCCATTAAAGGAAGACCAATATACAGATTAATATTTCTAGTGTTTGAAACAAACGAGCGGCATGATTTTAATAGCAAAGTAAGCAAAGAAACCAGTCCTTTGGGAAGTACCAGGCTAATGAAACCGTTTTTTGCTCCATTAAAACTGATTTATTATATCACAGATAAGTTTTAGGGAAAGGAGCACAGTGTACGTCTTTCTCTCTCTGTCTTTTTTAACTTGATGAATTAAATTAAAAGTCCTCGGCTCTCTTGAGTAATGTGGGCTCAAGTGGTGAATAACACTTGTCCTTGGTTCTGGAAATGATTTTAAACTTTTTGTACATGACGTATATTTTCTTGCTCATTGCATATTGTGCATTGCTGTGCTACATGGTATTTCTCTGCACATTGTTGCCTGTTTGTACTTATCTCTTGGTCCTAGTGTAGCTTCTGTTAAAGACTCAGGATCCATGGGACCCCAAACAGTGGTGGTTTGCATTCATAATCGCATCACAGTGTCACTTTTTCACATGTGGTAGTTATGTTCCCCAAAGATCGTGCCATTCTCTTCACACTTAAATTCTCTGAGGCTACACTGGGTACACAGTCTGATGGAGTGGGGTGGTTACCACCCAGGTTCCCCAAGCACTTACACTTTAGGGATCGTTTTTGGTCTTGATTTTGCTTTTCCCTTCAAACCACCTGCCCCTTGACTCAAGTTATGGTCAGAATGACCGAAATTGAAGAAATGGACGTAAACATTCCTTGCAATGCAATGCTATCCACATTATTTTCAGATCATTCCATTTTTTAAAAAAATTATCTGGTAGAAATGGAGTATAGGCTTGGTGGATGATTATTTCCTGGGGATAGGGTTGACCTCGTTTGCTTTACTTCTCTTGTGTTTCAGCATTTTCCTGATCAATGCTCTTCCCTGTCTCTCTTGTCACCTATCCTGTCCTTTGTCGTGCGTTGACTCATGATGACTCTCTCGCTCTCGGTGACGATGATCTCTTGTGTTCCCTTGTTACCGTGACCTCTGGGTCTCTGTGCCCCTTTGTCTCCTGTGGTCTTGGCCGTCCCGTGCCCTCCAGGCTCGCGTTGGACGACGCCATTCGACACAAGCCGCTGAACATGTCATCCCGTTTTTCACCCAGGGTGGCAGGGGAGAATGACTTCCTTCAGACTGTTATAAACAAAGTCATTGCTGCCAAAGAAGTCAACCACAAGGGCCAGGGTATGTATTCTATTGTTTTGTTTCTATAAATGTTTGTTTATTACACGATTACGGGAACGTGGGACAATGCCACATGGTTTACATTTTTGATGATGGTGGTGATGAGGATGATGATGTTGGTGATGATACTGATGGTGATGATGGTGATGAGAATGTCGATGATGGTGGTGGTAATGGTGATAGTGATGATGGTGATGACGAGAATGACGATGATGGTGGTGGTGATGGTGATGATGGTGATGATGATGATGGTGATGATGATGATGGTGATGATGAGAATGGGTGATGGTGGTGGTGATGATGGTAATGAGGATGATGTTGGTGATAATGATGATGGTGATGGTGATGTTGGTGATGATGATGATGGTGGTGATGATGTTGCTGGCAGTGTTGGATAAGGATGTACTTACACCATGTACGTACAGTATATGTACAGGGTATGAAGATTTTTTTTGCCGATCACCCTTGTAAGCATTGCTGAGAGCCAGCCTCCTGGACAAGTGGGGAAGGCTGAGTGGGACACAATTAAATGTTTGCAAAGAGCCCAGAGTTGATGAACCTGGAAGGAGCTCTGCTTTCCTGAGTCTTGTCCAGCCCTCTCCTCCCAGCCTAGCCCTTTTTAAAAACACTTGAACCACTTCACAGGACATGACAGTAGTTGTCCACTGGCTGTTAACTTCCCCTTTGCTGCTCAGAGAGACATGGAGACATTCAGCCCAACACAGCTCTGCATGTGCTCTTCTCTCTGTTTTTCTTGCCCATGTCGCGCGCTAATTGCTGGCACGTTGTTTCCTGGGGCTCCCCTCCCTCCCCCCGAGGAAGCGGCTTCATTTTGTAGACGGATTTCTCTTCAGTTTTGCAATGGAAGGGATTTCTCCTCCTGACTCCCCGTCTTGCACTCATCGTTTTTAATCCCACACCGACAAGTTTCCCAGCAGCTGACCTTCTAGAGGCAGAGGCAATGAATCAATCACCCCAGGCTGGTGACAGTTGGCACCCGGGCTGGCCAGGACCGCTGCCAGAAAACAGCTGTTGACCGCGGCCTCGCCTCCAGCTCAAGGGGAAGTCACCTTCAGAACTCTTACCTAAGGCTGCTTTTAGCACCGGCGGGAGAAGCCACTTTTCAGTCCTTGATTAGATGCAGACTTAACCAGAAACTCAGTGGAGCTTGGGTGATTGGACCTCTTTCATTGTCTAGTTACCTGTGCCCCTAGCCTTTTAAGAAACAATTCTCGGGATTCATTTTCCATTGTTATAAAGGAGAGGATGAATGGAGTTTGAACGAATTTTCTAGAGGAATGAGAAGCCTTTGGCTTTCTTTGGTGTAAACTGGCCAGCCCCTTCCCTGGCAAACAGCAGCAAAGCAAAAACCCCGACCCAAAGCGTTAATGAACCGTGGCCTCTATAGACAGAGCCGTTTCAGCTGACCCAGGACCCACCTTCTCATCAATTACCCGCTCTCTGATTTGCACTTTAATTGCAAACCACAGGGAGATCCAATTAAAGATATTTTGATTGGAGCCACCCTCAGACTGGGCGCTCCAGTGCCCAGACCCCAGGCTCCTGCTGGATGGAGTTTCTCTCGCAGAGGCATCAGATTGTGACAAAGTCCTATCCCAGAGTCACACAGGAAGAGCGAAGATTGGTGTCAGGCCAGCGGGAAACAACTCGGAAGGAGGACCCACGGCCTGCCTCCATCAATCTCCCTGGTATCGTGGCCTGTATCTGTGTCACCAGAGGCCCGTTGGGCTGATACCAGGGGGCCCCATCTTTGAGATAGAGAAGGGGCGGTGTTTTTAGGTCCCGGTGAGGACTGAGAGACAAGAGCATTGTTTTTTTCCCTGCACCGAAGTGGCTAATGTCGCCAGGTTTGGTTTTTTTTCCCTTGACTGACTAACGTGAACATTTCTCCAGGCTCCCTGGTGAGCCAGCCCCAGTGCATTCCAGGGAGACCAGAGACAGCTGCGGCCCCATGAAGGCAGCACAGAACCCGCTGTCTGGTTTGTGGGGTTGGCCGGGTGCAGCCGTGTGCCGTCCGTGATGCTGGTGACCCAGTGCACCCGGGCCATGTCTGGTTGTCCCTCCAGCCACCGTGGAGAGGCCGGAGCGTGGGAGGCACGTGCAGGCCCGTCCGCCAGAGTTCCACACGCTAGTCCCTTCCGGGCTCCTCCCTCGGCTTTGGCCTATTTTAGGTTTACATCCACATGTTTGTTTACTTGTTACAACTGACATGTTTTATGTTTAGTCCCAATTATTCTGAACCCTGAACCCAGAGGTGCTGGGTGTTTGATGGGGACAGTGAGTCCTCCCCCCGCCTCCCCCCCACCCCCCAGACATCTGCTCCTATTGGAGTTAGAATGTATGCTAATTTCTTTTCTTTTTAGCCACTCTGGTTAAGCAAAAGCCAACCTCCAATGCACTTTTTCTTTGAAAATTGGCCTCATTTTCTTTGAGGAAAGTGCTTTAAACCCAGTGTAATCAGGAAAGCTTAATCTCTGTGTTTAAATCGTGTTATAACAAATTGAATTGTGTCATTAAGTAACTAGTTGATGAACTAAGATCGTTGAGCAAGCTCGTGTTTGTGAGAAAGAAAGGTGTTTGGACGGCGGCCCGATTCGAGAATGGAGTTATTAAACATTTCTCTGCCTCTGCCCCTCTAAATGATTACCTCACTATGTCCTGCGAGTCCTTGACAAATGCCATGGAGTGGGATTCATTCTGGGGACACTCCTTCCTTGGGGAGGTTTTGGGACCAGAGGATTGAGATCCTCGCAGCTGCACCCTGGTGTCCCCAGGAGGGTCACGTCCGTGTCACCTGAGGCGTGATCTCCCCTGGCATTTAAGCGCGTGTCCCTTTGCCTTGCTCTGCTCTACTGGAGGACACGGCCATGGGTTAGGTGCCTGGTTCCTCAGTCCGTCTGCTCTCCTTTCAAGAGACCTCTCCTGAAGGTCCAGAGTGACACCAGCCTGTGGTCCTTTTGTGTGAATTAGGAAAAGGGAAGATGCAGGCAGTGCCTGGGCACACAGCTTGATGAGCCGAGTGTGGGCTGGGTTTAGCTCCCCACTTGCATTTCTTTGCAGGGCCTGGCGCAGTGCACATCCTGAGCAATGATACATGTGTCCCAGTTTGGGTGACACTCCCTGACATCTCTTTAGGGACCGTCTTTTATTGGTTATGCGTCTCTCCTCTTTCTTCAAACCCTCTCTCTCATGATTTGGAGTTGTATATATTAAAAAGAAAAAGAAAGGAAAAAAATATAAAAGGGAAGAAAGGGAAACCCCCGTTCATAAAACAGTGTACCTTAGGTAATACATCTGTCTCTGTGTATTGGCTGTCTCTCCCAATTTCTCAACAGAGTGGCGTATAGCTCCTCCCTCTGACCTTCATTTGTGTTCCTTCTTTGCCCTCCCTGCCCCCTCCTGTCTTCACCAGGGGTGCACTGGCTGAGGCCCTCCGGAACACCCGGGTGCTCTGCGCCGCAGACACTGCCCTGGTCCTTGGGCTGCATTTTGTGCTGCTGACCACATGGCTGCCAGCCCTCTGGGTTTTCCCCGCTTGAGCTGGCCTCTGAGGTCCTTTGAGAGCTTTAAATGTCAGGGAGGTCGGTGCATCATAAAGGGTCCTCTCCTTTTTCTCTTTGCTTATGTCCTTTCCCTTCCTGATGCCCCCAGGAGGGTGCAGGGTTTTCAGGCTCCACGAATGGTATCCCTGCACCTCCCTTTGGCCACGCCCACAGCTGTCCCCACCTGTGGGATGGGCCCCTCCTCCCTTTGGCCACGCCCACAGCTGTCCCCACCTGTGGGAGCGGCCCCTCCTCCCTTTGGCCACGCCCACAGCTCTCCCCACCTGT